>NC_063006.1:3000000-3335923 GCF_017499595.1 Psilocybe cubensis | reverse complement strand
TAAACCCTAAACCCTAAACCCTAAACCCTAAACCCTAAACCCTAAACCCTAAACCCTAAACCCTAAACCCTAAACCCTAAACCCTAAACCCTAACCCTAAACCCTAAACCCTAAACCCTAAACCCTAAACCCTAAACCCTAACCGTATCTATTTTTTGTTTAAGGAAGGCATGAACAAACCTTTTGATCCAGATTACGGAGTAAGCTCAAAAAAGAAAGAGAAACCTCCAGTATTACCGCAATACATGGAACTTGGCCTTTCGATGGGACGTCGGTACGTGCAACGCACGATCGCAAGTATCCCGGAAGAAGCCCTTACGGAGATGCGAAAGCACGCGTTCTCTCCTAAAAGGGACAAGATCCGTAAGTTTCTTATCGATAACAACTATGTTATTACGATGACAGATAAGAATCTTGGCCTCGCGGTGTCTGAACGCGACTGGATATTAAGGAATGAGCTCAATCTTCTTAAAGATGAACGTAACTATGAAGAGTTAGAATTCGAAGTTGCGCAAGAAGTAATGAAGAGCAAAATGATCCAGATGCAAACTCTTGCACGTACCGTCGAAGATGAACATCTGTTTCTATTTGAACTTGGGTTGTCTCGATTCTTTCTATCGAATGTACCGGAAGACGGATCATCGTTCAAGTACCCTCAATTTCATGGTATACCTAAAATCCACAAAAAACCTACTGGATTTAGGCCCATAATTCCGTGTCACTCTGTAGTATTTAATCCTGCAGCCAAGTTTGTATCAAAAGAGCTTAAGCCGATTATTAAATCGACTCCTTCAATCATTCACGGAACGAAGGATCTCTTTACGAGATTAAGCCAATTGCGTATAGACCCCAAACGACAATGGTATTTTGTCACCGGGGATGTAGTTGCTTTCTATCCCAATATTCCGTTGGACTTGTGCATCGAAATCGTTTGTAATATGTACGAGGAATGGTTACTCAACGCTTCGGAAGAAAACACTGCATTAGCCCATATTAATCCAAATTCGTTAGAGAATAACTTGGTTAAATTGGGCATCTTTAAACGTGCTATCGAGATTGGCAATACGCAATTGATAACACAACATGGGTCTAGATATTTTAGACAAAAAAATGGCCTCGCAATGGGCGTCGCGGATTCTCCGGACCTTGCTAACCTCTTTGGAGCCCATTTTGAAATAAAGTCAAAAATCTTAGACCACCCAAACGTGGCCTTCTATGGAAGGTACATCGACGATTGTTTCGCAATTGTTTACGCCGAGTCCGAAGCACTTGCACTTAATCTTATTAAAGAAACAATAAAGTTCGATGGTTGTGTTATCGAATGGGCTGTTTCCTCGTCGGGATGTCAATTTCTCGATGCTTTCATATTCAAGGAGTCTGGAAAACTTCATTGGAAGCCATTTGTCAAGACAGGAAACAACCGAGAACGAGTTCCATGGGTATCACATCATCCTTTGGACGTCAAACGTGGCGTCTACATTGGAGAGTTATCCAGGTTAGCCGTGCTATGTAGTACCAAGGAAATCTACATCGGAGCAATTAGAGACCTTAACGCTCTCTATTTGATGCGCGGTTATCCCGAAAACCTAGTCATGTCTTGGTGTAAGAAGAATATACAAGAACGTTGGGAAAAGCGATTCGCTTTACGAGTCGCAGAGCACGACGAATCCATTCTTGTACTTAAAACCAGATTTGATCAGGTATGGAATTGGTTTTCAGCTGCTGAACTTGGAAAAACTGTTACCGAGTACTGGTCGGCATGGTATGAACATGCCGAGAAAGGTTTGTATAGTGCAGACTCGTCCAGACCCCTTATCAAACCAGATCCAAATTACGTTCACGACCTCGATGATGTTCGCCCGGAGCTGTTCACACAGATCCTCGTGGACGGAGAAACTGAGTTCGTACCGGATTTGAGGAAGATAGGACTACTCGGAAGTCGTTGGATAGTATCGCGAAAACGCAATACTAATCTTTTCGACCTTGCAAATGTGTGGAAGAAAACAGTCTTTCGTAAACTGGATGAAGACATCGCTGAAAAAGGTGGTGTTGTTCCCGAAACTCAAAACGTTAATGAAACTTATCATTCTGCTTTAGTTGAAGCTGCTGAACAGATAAGTATCGAAAGTGATAACGAGATAATACTTCATAGACGTTCAATCTCACAAGAGAGGGAACATCCAGAATTCGGCAGAATATCCAAATCTTACAACCGATGAAAAGAATACTAGCGCGTAAGGCGTAAAGCATTAGAAAAAAACCCTAACCGTAAGTATTCCTTGCTACAAAGTAACAAACATCTACTTACAAGCAACACATTGGATTAAATAGCTAAACCTAAACCTAAACCCTAAACCCTAAACCCTAAGCCCTAACCTAACCCCAACCCTAAGCTAACTAAGTCTAACCTTAGTAGGAAGTAAGGTAGGCGTGTGAACTTCCGAAAGGCATGTGATTGTGAAGGGCCGGATCTAATTTAGTACATGGGAAAAGTTACTTAGTACCTCGGGAAAAGTTCCTTAGTACCGTGGAAACATTTTTGATGGACCGGATCATGAACTGTCCAATTAAGATTCACAACAATCAATCAATTGATTGTTAGGTAAGGACCCAGGTAAGCTATTTATACTCTTGACATGAGAATATTCCCATGTCACGGTTACTCGGAGCCACGTAACCAGAGTATTTTATATCCATGTGATTCACATCACAGTCAATAACCCACGATGTCAAAGAACAAAAGTGTTGGATCCACTTTTGACAGGTTACCATGTGCCACATCGACCCGTGACACTCTGTTCATCAGAGATCTGTCTAACTTGACAATAAACATTGACAGATTTGTGATAGTCGGTAAGATACATGACAGCTGCGCAGCATCACTTCACGCGCTGTCATCGGATGTTCCAGAACATTCCTTCTAAGAATAGCCACTGAAGAGTCTATAAAGACGAAAGGGCTGGCTGCTGATAACAATCAACAGCCCTCTGGCCTTCTTTCCATTTAACTCACAGTTTAAACAAGTCGCTCGCACCTCGCTTCGCTCGGTGCTCGCTCCCCCCCTAAACCCTAAACCCTAAACCCTAAACCCTAAAACCTAAACCCTAAACCCTAAACCCTAAGCCCTAACCTAACCCCAACCCTAAGCTAACTAAGTCTAACCTTAGTAGGAAGTAAGGTAGGCGTGTGAACTTCCGAAAGGCATGTGATTGTGAAGGGCCGGATCTAATTTAGTACATGGGAAAAGTTACTTAGTACCTCGGGAAAAGTTCCTTAGTACCGTGGAAACATTTTTGATGGACCGGATCATGAACTGTCCAATTAAGATTCACAACAATCAATCAATTGATTGTTAGGTAAGGACCCAGGTAAGCTATTTATACTCTTGACATGAGAATATTCCCATGTCACGGTTACTCGGAGCCACGTAACCAGAGTATTTTATATCCATGTGATTCACATCACAGTCAATAACCCACGATGTCAAAGAACAAAAGTGTTGGATCCACTTTTGACAGGTTACCATGTGCCACATCGACCCGTGACACTCTGTTCATCAGAGATCTGTCTAACTTGACAATAAACATTGACAGATTTGTGATAGTCGGTAAGATACATGACAGCTGCGCAGCATCACTTCACGCGCTGTCATCGGATGTTCCAGAACATTCCTTCTAAGAATAGCCACTGAAGAGTCTATAAAGACGAAAGGGCTGGCTGCTGATAACAATCAACAGCCCTCTGGCCTTCTTTCCATTTAACTCACAGTTTAAACAAGTCGCTCGCACCTCGCTTCGCTCGGTGCTCGCTCCCCCCCTAAACCCTAAACCCTAAACCCTAAACCCTAAACCCTAACCCTAAACCTAAACCTAAACCCTAAACCCTAAACCCTAAGCCCTAACCTAACCCCAACCCTAAGCTAACTAAGTCTAACCTTAGTAGGAAGTAAGGTAGGCGTGTGAACTTCCGAAAGGCATGTGATTGTGAAGGGCCGGATCTAATTTAGTACATGGGAAAAGTTACTTAGTACCTCGGGAAAAGTTCCTTAGTACCGTGGAAACATTTTTGATGGACCGGATCATGAACTGTCCAATTAAGATTCACAACAATCAATCAATTGATTGTTAGGTAAGGACCCAGGTAAGCTATTTATACTCTTGACATGAGAATATTCCCATGTCACGGTTACTCGGAGCCACGTAACCAGAGTATTTTATATCCATGTGATTCACATCACAGTCAATAACCCACGATGTCAAAGAACAAAAGTGTTGGATCCACTTTTGACAGGTTACCATGTGCCACATCGACCCGTGACACTCTGTTCATCAGAGATCTGTCTAACTTGACAATAAACATTGACAGATTTGTGATAGTCGGTAAGATACATGACAGCTGCGCAGCATCACTTCACGCGCTGTCATCGGATGTTCCAGAACATTCCTTCTAAGAATAGCCACTGAAGAGTCTATAAAGACGAAAGGGCTGGCTGCTGATAACAATCAACAGCCCTCTGGCCTTCTTTCCATTTAACTCACAGTTTAAACAAGTCGCTCGCACCTCGCTTCGCTCGGTGCTCGCTCCCCCCCTAAACCCAACGACTTTGCTATTACCCAACAGCTACTATGTCTTCCACTTACTCTGCTGCCTTCTCTCGTGCCATGTCCCCCACCCTGGACGCACTCACCCAGGCTGTCGTCAACAACACAGTTTTTGGCGTCAACGACGAAGCTGGCCGCCACAACGCCCTCATCGACGAGTTGGCCACTGTCGTCATCAAGAAAATAGCTGAGTGCCGCTCCATTGACCAGATTGTAGACTGCGTCTTTTTTGACTATCGTGCTGCCCTTAGGGAGTTTCTCCTCAACCTCGCATCGTGGTGCGATAAGAGGGAAACAGTCAAGGCTAGCCTCGAGCGCCTTGAACTTGCCGTTAGCGCAGGCAACACCCCCAATCGCCTTCGGGTGAAGGCTCCCGAGTTCCAACTTACGAAGGAATTCGCGGATGCCGGGTCAGCGGAAGCTCTTCGAGTTTCCTCTACGTTCTCCACCGCTCGTGATGTCTTCCAAAAGGCAATCAACGACGGCGCCATTCAGGCGAAAAAGGACGAACTGGCCTTTTGGGATGATAAATGCGCACTCAATAACTGTTATGAAGCTGCTGCCCTCATCGTTAAGACAACTTACGATGATCGCAAATCCAGCTATAAGCTCCCCGTTTTCTCTACAGACAACAAGGGAGTTCGTCGAATAACAGATTGGGTAGTGTCACCGCAGAAGAAGGCTGAATGCAGCGCATTGCAAACCATTTTGCCAGCCATCTTCTCTCATATCAAACAGATTGTCAACTTGCGCCACCGCGCTTTGGCAATCAAGATTGAGAAAAAGCGGTCGACTGCGGCAACAGCCGATGTCGAGATGGCCGATGCGACCAAACCAGGTCCATCGATTCAATCCCTTATTGATAAGGGCTTGAATGCACGTCTCAAGAAGCTCAACCTTGGATCTGTGGGCAAGAAGGCAAGTTCTCGTAACCCTTCACCCATAATTCTGGATACTAATTACTATTCTAATTACCCAGACTTTGTCTGGCCAGAATTCGTCCAAGGCTCCTCAACCTCAGGCCAAGAAAGCTGGCCCTTCGAAATTCAAACCCTCGTCGACGCCTTCGCAGAAGAAGCCCCAAACCAAGGCTTCCAACAAGGTCGACAACAAGAAGAAAGGGAAGGGGAGAGCTCCCGTCAAGAACGATCCAAAGGGAAAGGGAAAGGCAAGAGCCTAGACGCGCGGTCTAATGTAGTACCTTTTACGTCGGTAAGACCCGCCTTCCCCAACTCTATTCCTGACGATATACTCACCATGACTAAAACAGACGCAGTTTCTTTTGTACACTTACATACGCCGATCTCATTCTTGTTGGCTGGCCAGTATCGTAGTAGTGTACACTGTAGTCCTGGTGTGGTGGTCCCTGTAGATATAGCAAATGATTTGTCACTCGGACTCAATTATATGTTTTTTACTCTGCCTTCTCAAAGTCTGATCATGCAAGCATGGAATGATTTTCAACGAAGAATAAGATGGCGTATCTATTTTTTGTTTAAGGAAGGCATGAACAAACCTTTTGATCCAGATTACGGAGTAAGCTCAAAAAAGAAAGAGAAACCTCCAGTATTACCGCAATACATGGAACTTGGCCTTTCGATGGGACGTCGGTACGTGCAACGCACGATCGCAAGTATCCCGGAAGAAGCCCTTACGGAGATGCGAAAGCACGCGTTCTCTCCTAAAAGGGACAAGATCCGTAAGTTTCTTATCGATAACAACTATGTTATTACGATGACAGATAAGAATCTTGGCCTCGCGGTGTCTGAACGCGACTGGATATTAAGGAATGAGCTCAATCTTCTTGAAGATGAACGTAACTATGAAGAGTTAGAATTCGAAGTTGCGCAAGAAGTAATGAAGAGCAAAATGATCCAGATGCAAACTCTTGCACGTACCGTCGAAGATGAACATCTGTTTCTATTTGAACTTGGGTTGTCTCGATTCTTTCTATCGAATGTACCGGAAGACGGATCATCGTTCAAGTATCCTCAATTTCATGGTATACCTAAAATCCACAAAAAACCTACTGGATTTAGGCCCATAATTCCGTGTCACTCTGTAGTATTTAATCCTGCAGCCAAGTTTGTATCAAAAGAGCTTAAGCCGATTATTAAATCGACTCCTTCAATCATTCACGGAACGAAGGATCTCTTTACGAGATTAAGCCAATTGCGTATAGACCCCAAACGACAATGGTATTTTGTCACCGGGGATGTAATTGCTTTCTATCCCAATATTCCGTTGGACTTGTGCATCGAAATCGTTTGTAATATGTACGAGGAATGGTTACTCAACGCTTCGGAAGAAAACACTGCATTAGCCCATATTAATCCAAATTCGTTAGAGAATAACTTGGTTAAATTGGGCATCTTTAAACGTGCTATCGAGATTGGCAATACGCAATTGATAACACAACATGGGTCTAGATATTTTAGACAAAAAAATGGCCTCGCAATGGGCGTCGCGGATTCTCCGGACCTTGCTAACCTCTTTGGAGCCCATTTTGAAATAAAGTCAAAAATCTTAGACCACCCAAACGTGGCCTTCTATGGAAGGTACATCGACGATTGTTTCGCAATTGTTTACGCCGAGTCCGAAGCACTTGCACTTAATCTTATTAAAGAAACAATAAAGTTCGATGGTTGTGTTATCGAATGGGCTGTTTCCTCGTCGGGATGTCAATTTCTCGATGCTTTCATATTCAAGGAGTCTGGAAAACTTCATTGGAAGCCATTTGTCAAGACAGGAAACAACCGAGAACGAGTTCCATGGGTATCACATCATCCTTTGGACGTCAAACGTGGCGTCTACATTGGAGAGTTATCCAGGTTAGCCGTGCTATGTAGTACCAAGGAAATCTACATCGGAGCAATTAGAGACCTTAACGCTCTCTATTTGATGCGCGGTTATCCCGAAAACCTAGTCATGTCTTGGTGTAAGAAGAATATACAAGAACGTTGGGAAAAGCGATTCGCTTTACGAGTCGCAGAGCACGACGAATCCATTCTTGTACTTAAAACCAGATTTGATCAGGTATGGAATTGGTTTTCAGCTGCTGAACTTGGAAAAACTGTTACCGAGTACTGGTCGGCATGGTATGAACATGCCGAGAAAGGTTTGTATAGTGCAGACTCGTCCAGACCCCTTATCAAACCAGATCCAAATTACGTTCACGACCTCGATGATGTTCGCCCGGAGCTGTTCACACAGATCCTCGTGGACGGAGAAACTGAGTTCGTACCGGATTTGAGGAAGATAGGACTACTCGGAAGTCGTTGGATAGTATCGCGAAAACGCAATACTAATCTTTTCGACCTTGCAAATGTGTGGAAGAAAACAGTCTTTCGTAAACTGGATGAAGACATCGCTGAAAAAGGTGGTGTTGTTCCCGAAACTCAAAACGTTAATGAAACTTATCATTCTGCTTTAGTTGAAGCTGCTGAACAGATAAGTATCGAAAGTGATAACGAGATAATACTTCATAGACGTTCAATCTCACAAGAGAGGGAACATCCAGAATTCGGCAGAATATCCAAATCTTACAACCGATGAAAAGAATACTAGCGCGTAAGGCGTAAAGCATTAGAAAAAAACCCTAACCGTAAGTATTCCTTGCTACAAAGTAACAAACATCTACTTACAAGCAACACATTGGATTAAATAGCTAAACCTAAACCTAAACCCTAAACCCTAAACCCTAAGCCCTAACCTAACCCCAACCCTAAGCTAACTAAGTCTAACCTTAGTAGGAAGTAAGGTAGGCGTGTGAACTTCCGAAAGGCATGTGATTGTGAAGGGCCGGATCTAATTTAGTACATGGGAAAAGTTACTTAGTACCTCGGGAAAAGTTCCTTAGTACCGTGGAAACATTTTTGATGGACCGGATCATGAACTGTCCAATTAAGATTCACAACAATCAATCAATTGATTGTTAGGTAAGGACCCAGGTAAGCTATTTATACTCTTGACATGAGAATATTCCCATGTCACGGTTACTCGGAGCCACGTAACCAGAGTATTTTATATCCATGTGATTCACATCACAGTCAATAACCCACGATGTCAAAGAACAAAAGTGTTGGATCCACTTTTGACAGGTTACCATGTGCCACATCGACCCGTGACACTCTGTTCATCAGAGATCTGTCTAACTTGACAATAAACATTGACAGATTTGTGATAGTCGGTAAGATACATGACAGCTGCGCAGCATCACTTCACGCGCTGTCATCGGATGTTCCAGAACATTCCTTCTAAGAATAGCCACTGAAGAGTCTATAAAGACGAAAGGGCTGGCTGCTGATAACAATCAACAGCCCTCTGGCCTTCTTTCCATTTAACTCACAGTTTAAACAAGTCGCTCGCACCTCGCTTCGCTCGGTGCTCGCTCCCCCCCTAAACCCTAAACCCTAAACCCTAAACCCTAAACCCTTCTATGGAAGGTACATCGACGATTGTTTCGCAATTGTTTACGCCGAGTCCGAAGCACTTGCACTTAATCTTATTAAAGAAACAATAAAGTTCGATGGTTGTGTTATCGAATGGGCTGTTTCCTCGTCGGGATGTCAATTTCTCGATGCTTTCATATTCAAGGAGTCTGGAAAACTTCATTGGAAGCCATTTGTCAAGACAGGAAACAACCGAGAACGAGTTCCATGGGTATCAAATCATCCTTTGGACGTCAAACGTGGCGTCTACATTGGAGAGTTATCCAGGTTAGCCGTGCTATGTAGTACCAAGGAAATCTACATCGGAGCAATTAGAGACCTTAACGCTCTCTATTTGATGCGCGGTTATCCCGAAAACCTAGTCATGTCTTGGTGTAAGAAGAATATACAAGAACGTTGGGAAAAGCGATTCGCTTTACGAGTCGCAGAGCACGACGAATCCATTCTTGTACTTAAAACCAGATTTGATCAGGTATGGAATTGGTTTTCAGCTGCTGAACTTGGAAAGACTGTTACCGAGTACTGGTCGGCATGGTATGAACATGCCGAGAAAGGTCTGTATAGTGCAGACTCGTCCAGACCCCTTATCAAACCAGATCCAAATTACGTTCACGACCTCGATGATGTTCGCCCGGAGCTGTTCACACAGATCCTCGTGGACGGAGAAACTGAGTTCGTACCGGATTTGAGGAAGATAGGACTACTCGGAAGTCGTTGGATAGTATCGCGAAAGCGCAATACTAATCTTTTCGACCTTGCAAATGTGTGGAAGAAAACAGTTTTTCGTAAACTGGATGAAGACATTGCCGAAAAAGGTGGTGTTGTTCCCGAAACTCAAAACGTTAATGAAACTTATCATTCTGCTCTAGTTGAAGCTGCTGAACAGATAAGTATCGAAAGCGATAACGAGATAATACTTCATAGACGTTCAATCTCACAAGAGAGGGAACATCCAGAATTCGGCAGAATATCCAAATCTTACAACCGATGAAAAGAATACTAGCGCTTAAGGCGTAAAGCATTAGAAAAAAACCCTAACCGTAAGTATTCATTGCTATAAAGTAACAAACATCTACTTACAAGCAACACATTGGATTAAATAGCTAAACCTAAACCTAAACCCTAAACCCTAAACCCTAAGCCCTAACCTAACCCCAACCCTAAGCTAACTAAGTCTAACCTTAGTAGGAAGTAAGGTAGGCGTGTGAACTTCCGAACGGCATGTGATTGTGAAGGGCCGGATCTAATTTAGTACATGGGAAAAGTTACTTAGTACTTCGGGAAAAGTTCCTTAGTACCGTGGAAACATTTTTGATGGACCGGATCATGAACTGTCCAATTAAGATTCACAACAATCAATCAATTGATTGTTAGGTAAGGACCCAGGTAAGCTATTTATACTCTTGACATGTGAATATTCCCATGTCGCGGTTACTCGGAGCCACGTAACCAGAGTAATCTATATCCATGTGATTCACATCACAGTCAATAACCCACGATGTCAAAGAACAAAAGTGTTGGATCCACTTTTGACAGGTTACCATGTGCCACATTGACCCGTGACACTCTGTTCATCAGAGACCTGTCTAACTTGACAATAAACATTGACAGATTTGTGATAGTCGGTAAGATACATGACAGCTGCACAGCATCACTTCACGCGCTGTCATCGGATGTCTAGAACATTCCTTCTAAGAATAGCCACTGAAGAGTCTATAAAGACGAAAGGGCTGGTTGTTGGTACCCCCCAACAGCCCTCTGGCCTTCTTTCCATTTAACTCACAGTTTAAACAAGTCGCTCGCACCTCGCTTCGCTCGGTGCTCGCTCCCCCCCTAAACCCTAAACCCTAAACCCTAAACCCTAAACCCTAAACCCTAAAGCAACACATTGGATTAAATAGCTAAACCTAAACCTAAACCCTAAACCCTAAACCCTAAACCCTAACCTAACCCCAACCCTAAGCTAACTAAGTCTAACCTTAGTAGGAAGTAAGGTAGGCGTGTGAACTTCCGAACGGCATGTGATTGTGAAGGGCCGGATCTAATTTAGTACATGGGAAAAGTTACTTAGTACTTCGGGAAAAGTTCCTTAGTACCGTGGAAACATTTTTGATGGACCGGATCATGAACTGTCCAATTAAGATTCACAACAATCAATCATTCTATTGTTTGATTGTTAGGTAAGGACCCAGGTAAGCTATTTATACTCTAGACATGTGAATATTCCCATGTCGCGGTTACTCGGAGCCACGTAACCAGAGTAATCTATATCCATGTGAATCACATCACAGTCAATAACCCACGATGTCAAAGAACAAAAGTGTTGGATCCACTTTTGACAGGTTACCATGTGCCACATCGACCCGTGACACTCTGTTCATCAGAGACCTGTCTAACTTGACAATAAACATTGACAGATTTGTGATAGTCGGTAAGATACATGACAGCTGCGCAGCATCACTTCACGCGCTGTCATCGGATGTCTAGAACATTCCTTCTAAAGAATAGCCACTGAAGAGTCTATAAAGACGAAAGGGCTGGTTGTTGGGATCCCCCAACAGCCCTCTGGCCTTCTTTCTATTTCAAACTCACAGTTTAAACTAGTCGCTCGCACCTCGCTTCGCTCGGTGCTCGCTCCCCCCCTAAACCCAACGACTTTGCTATCACCCATCAGTTACCATGTCATCCCAATACTCTGCTGCATTCTCTCGTGCCATGTCCCCTACCCTGGACGCACTCACCCAGGCCGTCGTCAACAACACTGTCTTCGGCGTCAACGATGAAGCAGGCCGCCATAACGCTCTTATCGACGAGCTGGCCACTGTAGTCATCAAAAAAATAGCTGAGTGCCGCTCCGTTGACCAAGTCATAGACTGCGTCTTTTTTGACTATCGTGCTGCCCTCAGGGAGTTTCTCCTCAACCTCGCATCGTGGTGCGACAAGAGGGAAACAGTCAAGGCTAGCCTCGAGCGCCTTGAATCTGCCGTTAGCGCAGGCAACACGCCCAATCGCCTTAAGGTGAAGGCACCCGAGTTCCAACTTACGAAGGAATTCGCGGATGCCGGGTCAGCGGAGGCTCTTCGAGTCTCCACTACGTTCTCTTCCGCTCGTGATGCCTTCCAAAAGGCAATTAACGACGGCGCCGTTCAGGCGAAAAAGGACGAGCTGGCTTTTTGGGATGATAAATGCGCGCTCAACTCTTGCTACGAAGCTGCTGCCCTCATCGTTAAGGCAACTTACGATGATCGCAAATCCAGCTACAAGCTCCCTGTTTTCTCTACAGACAACAAGGGAGTTCGACGTATAGCAGAGTGGGTAGTGTCTCCGCAAAAGAAAGCCGAATGCAGTGCGCTGCAAACTATACTGCCGGCGATCTTTTCTCATATCAAACAGATTGTCAACATGCGCCACCGCGCCTTGGCAATTAAGATTGAGAAAAAGCGGACGACTGCGGCAACAGCCGATGTCGAGATGGCCGATGCGACCAAACCAGGTCCATCGATTCAATCCCTTATTGATAAGGGCTTGAATGCACGTCTCAAAAAGCTCAACCTTGGATCTGTGGGCAAGAAGGCAAGTTTTCGTAACCCTTCACCCATAATTCTGGACACTAATTATTACTCTAATTACCCAGACTTTGTCTGGCCAGAATTCGTCCAAGGCTCCTCAACCTCAGGCCAGGAAAGCTGGCCCTTCGAAACCCAAGTCGTCGTCGACGCCTTCGCAGAGGAAGCCTCAAACCAAGGCTTCCAACAAGGTCGACAACAAGAAGAAAGGGAAGGGGAGAGCTCCCGTCAAGAACAACGATCCAAAGGGAAAGGGAAAGGCAAGAGCCTAGACGCGCGGTCTACTGTAGCATCATTTACGTCGGTGAGACCCGCCTTCCCCAACTCTATTCCTGACGATATACTCACCATGACTAAAACAGACGCAGTTTCTTTTGTACACCTCAATACCCCGATTTCATTCTTATTGGCTGGCCAGTATAGATCTAGTGTACACTGTAGTCCTGGTGTTTCGGTCCCTGTTGATGTAGCAAATGATTTATCTCTTGGACTCAATTATATGTTTTTTACACTGCCTTCTAAAAGTCTGATCATGCAAGCATGGAATGATTTTCAACGAAGAATAAGATGGCGTATCTATTTTTTGTTTAAAGAAGGCATGAATAAACCTTTCGATCCAGACTATGGAGTAAGCTCTAAAAAGAAAGAGAAACCTCCAATGTTACCGCAATTTATGGAACTTGGCCTTTCAATGGGACGTCGGTACGTTATTAAAACGATCGCAAGTATCCCGGAAGAAGCCCTTAAAGAGATGCGAAAGCACGCGTTCTCTCCTAAAAGGGACAAGATCCAAAAGTTTCTTTTCGATAACAACTATGTTATTACGATGACAGATAAGAATCTTGGCCTCGCGGTGTCTGAACGCGACTGGATATTAAGGAATGAGCTCAATCTTCTTGAAGATGAACGCAACTACGAAGAGTTAGAATTCGAAGTTGCGCAAGAAGTTATGAAGAGCAAAATGATTCAGATGCAAACTCTCGCACGTACCGTCGAAGATGAACATCTGTTTCTATTTGAACTTGGGTTGTCTCGATTCTTTCTATCGAATGTACCGGAAGACGGATCATCGTTCAAGTATCCTCAATTTCATGGTATACCTAAAATCCACAAGAAACCTACTGGATTTAGGCCCATAATTCCGTGTCACTCTGTAGTATTTAATCCTGCAGCCAAGTTTGTATCAAAAGAGCTTAAGCCGATTATTAAATCGACTCCTTCAATCATTCACGGAACGAAGGATCTCTTTACGAGATTAAGCCAATTGCGTATAGACCCCAAACGACAATGGTATTTTGTCACCGGGGATGTAGTTGCTTTCTATCCCAATATTCCGTTGGACTTGTGCATCGAAATCGTTTGTAATATGTACGAGGAATGGTTACTCAACGCTTCGGAAGAAAACACTGCATTAGCCCATATTAATCCAAATTCGTTAGAGAATAACTTGGTTAAATTGGGCATCTTTAAACGTGCTATCGAGATTGGCAATACGCAATTGATAACACAACATGGGTCTAGATATTTTAGACAAAAAAATGGCCTCGCAATGGGCGTCGCGGATTCTCCGGACCTTGCTAACCTCTTTGGAGCCCATTTTGAAATAAAGTCAAAAATCTTAGACCACCCAAACGTGGCCTTCTATGGAAGGTACATCGACGATTGTTTCGCAATTGTTTACGCCGAGTCCGAAGCACTTGCACTTAATCTTATTAAAGAAACAATAAAGTTCGATGGTTGTGTTATCGAATGGGCTGTTTCCTCGTCGGGATGTCAATTTCTCGATGCTTTCATATTCAAGGAGTCTGGAAAACTTCATTGGAAGCCATTTGTCAAGACAGGAAACAACCGAGAACGAGTTCCATGGGTATCACATCATCCTTTGGACGTCAAACGTGGCGTCTACATTGGAGAGTTATCCAGGTTAGCCGTGCTATGTAGTACCAAGGAAATCTACATCGGAGCAATTAGAGACCTTAACGCTCTCTATTTGATGCGCGGTTATCCCGAAAACCTAGTCATGTCTTGGTGTAAGAAGAATATACAAGAACGTTGGGAAAAGCGATTCGCTTTACGAGTCGCAGAGCACGACGAATCCATTCTTGTACTTAAAACCAGATTTGATCAGGTATGGAATTGGTTTTCAGCTGCTGAACTTGGAAAGACTGTTACCGAGTACTGGTCGGCATGGTATGAACATGCCGAGAAAGGTCTGTATAGTGCAGACTCGTCCAGACCCCTTATCAAACCAGATCCAAATTACGTTCACGACCTCGATGATGTTCGCCCGGAGCTGTTCACACAGATCCTCGTGGACGGAGAAACTGAGTTCGTACCGGATTTGAGGAAGATAGGACTACTCGGAAGTCGTTGGATAGTATCGCGAAAGCGCAATACTAATCTTTTCGACCTTGCAAATGTGTGGAAGAAAACAGTCTTTCGTAAACTGGATGAAAACATCGCTGAAAAAGGTGGTGTTGTTCCCGAAACTCAAAACGTTAATGAAACTTATCATTCTGCTCTAGTTGAAGCTGCTGAACAGATAAGTATCGAAAGTGATAACGAGATAATACTTCATAGACGTTCAATCTCACAAGAGAGGGAACATCCAGAATTCGGCAGAATATCCAAATCTTACAACCGATGAAAAGAATACTAGCGCGTAAGGCGTAAAGCATTAGAAAAAAACCCTAACCGTAAGTATTCCTTGCTATAAAGTAACAAACATCTACTTACAAGCAACACTTTGGATTAAATAGCTAAACCTAAACCCTAAACCCTAAACCCTAAACCCTAACCTAACCCCAACCCTAAGCTAACTAAGTCTAACCTTAGTAGGAAGTAAGGTAGGCGTGTGAACTTCCGAACGGCATGTGATTGTGAAGGGCCGGATCTAATTTAGTACATGGGAAAAGTTACTTAGTACTTCGGGAAAAGTTCCTTAGTACCGTGGAAACATTTTTGATGGACCGGATCATGAACTGTCCAATTAAGATTCACAACAATCAATCATTCTATTGTTTGATTGTTAGGTAAGGACCCAGGTAAGCTATTTATACTCTAGACATGTGAATATTCCCATGTCGCGGTTACTCGGAGCCACGTAACCAGAGTAATCTATATCCATGTGAATCACATCACAGTCAATAACCCACGATGTCAAAGAACAAAAGTGTTGGATCCACTTTTGACAGGTTACCATGTGCCACATCGACCCGTGACACTCTGTTCATCAGAGACCTGTCTAACTTGACAATAAACATTGACAGATTTGTGATAGTCGGTAAGATACATGACAGCTGCGCAGCATCACTTCACGCGCTGTCATCGGATGTCTAGAACATTCCTTCTAAAGAATAGCCACTGAAGAGTCTATAAAGACGAAAGGGCTGGTTGTTGGGATCCCCCAACAGCCCTCTGGCCTTCTTTCTATTTCAAACTCACAGTTTAAACTAGTCGCTCGCACCTCGCTTCGCTCGGTGCTCGCTCCCCCCCTAAACCCTAAACCCAAACCCTAAACCCTAAACCCATTTAACTCCCAGTTTAAACTAGTCGCTCGCACCTCGCTTCGCTCGGTGCTCGCTCCCCCCCTAAACCCAACGACTTTGCTATTATCCATCAGCCACTATGTCATCTCAATACTCTGCTGCTTTCTCTCGTGCCATGTCCCCCACCCTGGACGCACTCACCCAGGCCGTCGTCAACAACACCGTTTTCGGCGTCAACGATGAAGCAGGCCGCCATAACGCTCTGATCGACGAGCTGGCCACTGTGGTCATCAAAAAAATAGCTGAGTGCCGCTCCGTTGACCAAGTCATAGACTGCGTCTTTTTTGACTATCGTGCTGCCCTTAGGGAGTTTCTCCTCAACCTCGCATCGTGGTGCGATAAGAGGGAAACAGTCAAGGCTAGCCTCGAGCGCCTTGAATCTGCCGTTAGCGCAGGCAACACGCCCAATCGCCTTAAGGTGAAGGCACCCGAGTTCCAACTTACGAAGGAATTCGCGGATGCCGGGTCAGCGGAGGCTCTTCGAGTCTCCACTACGTTCTCTACCGCTCGTGACGCCTTCCAAAAGGCAATTAACGACGGCGCCATTCAGGCGAAAAAGGACGAGCTGACTTTTTGGGATGATAAATGCGCACTCAACTCTTGCTACGAAGCTGCTGCCCTCATCGTTAAGGCAACTTACGATGATCGCAAATCCAGCTACAAGCTCCCTGTTTTCTCTACAGACAACAAGGGAGTTCGACGTATAGCAGAGTGGGTAGTGTCTCCGCAAAAGAAAGCCGAATGCAGTGCGCTGCAAACCATACTGCCGGCGATCTTTTCTCACATCAAACAAATTGTCAACATGCGCCACCGCGCTTTGGCAATTAAGATTGAGAAAAAGCGGACGACTGCGGCAACAGCCGATGTCGAGATGGCCGACGCGACCAAACCAGGTCCGTCGATTCAATCCCTTATTGATAAGGGCTTGAATGCACGTCTCAAGAAGCTCAACCTTGGATCTGTGGGCAAGAAGGCAAGTTTTCGTAACCCTTCACCCATAATTCTGGATACTAATTACTACTCTAATTACCCAGACTTTGTCTGGCCAGAATTCGTCCAAGGCTCCTCAACCTCAGGCCAAGAAAGCTGGCCCTTCGAAACCCAAGTCGTCGTCGACGCCTTCGCAACGCAAGCCTCAAACCAAGGCTTCCAACAAGGTCGACAACAAGAAGAAAGGGAAGGGGAGAGCTCCCGTCAAGAACGATCCAAAGGGAAAGGGAAAGGCAAGAGCCTAGATGCGCGGTCTAATGTAGTACCTTTTACGTCGGTGAGACCCGCCTTCCCCAACTCTATTCCTGACGATATACTCACCATGACTAAAACAGACGCAGTTTCTTTCGTACACTTACATACTCCAATATCATTCTTGTTGGCTGGCCAGTATCGTAGTAGTGTACATTGTAGTCCTGGTGTTTCTGTCCCTGTTGATGTAGCAAACGATCTCTCTCTCGGACTTAATTATATGTTTTTCACTCTGCCTTCTAAAAGTCTGATCATGCAAGCATGGAATGATTTCCAACGAAGAATAAGATGGCGTATCTATTTTTTGTTTAAGGAAGGCATGAATAAACCTTTTGATCCAGATTATGGAGTAAGCTCAAAAAAGAAAGAGAAACCTCCTGTATTACCGCAATATATGGAACTTGGCCTTTCGATGGGACGTCGGTACGTGCAACGCACGATCGCAAGTATCCCGGAAGAAGCCCTTACGGAGATGCGAAAGCACGCGTTCTCTCCTAAAAGGGACAAGATCCGTAAGTTTCTTATCGATAACAACTATGTTATTACGATGACAGATAAGAATCTTGGCCTCGCGGTGTCTGAACGCGACTGGATATTAAGGAATGAGCTCAATCTTCTTGAAGATGAACGTAACTACGAAGAGTTAGAATTCGAAGTTGCGCAAGAAGTTATGAAGAGCAAAATGATTCAGATGCAAACCCTTGCACGTACTGTCGAAGATGAACATCTGTTTCTATTTGAACTTGGGTTGTCTCGATTCTTTCTATCGAATGTACCGGAAGACGGATCATCGTTCAAGTATCCTCAATTTCATGGTATACCTAAAATCCATAAAAAACCTACTGGATTTAGGCCCATAATTCCGTGTCACTCTGTAGTATTCAATCCTGCAGCCAAGTTTGTATCAAAAGAGCTTAAGCCGATTATTAAATCGACTCCTTCAATCATTCACGGAACGAAGGATCTCTTTACGAGATTAAGCCAATTGCGTATAGACCCCAAACGACAATGGTATTTTGTCACTGGAGATGTAGTTGCTTTCTACCCCAATATTCCGTTGGACTTGTGCATCGAAATCGTTTGTAGTATGTACGAGGAATGGTTACTCAACGCTTCGGAAGAAAACACTGCATTAGCCCATATTAATCCAAATTCGTTAGAGAATAACTTGGTTAAATTGGGCATCTTTAAACGTGCTATCGAGATTGGCAATACGCAATTGATAACACAACATGGGTCTAGATATTTTAGACAAAAAAATGGCCTCGCAATGGGCGTCGCGGATTCTCCGGACCTTGCTAACCTCTTTGGAGCCCATTTTGAAATAAAGTCAAAAATCTTAGACCACCCAAACGTGGCCTTCTATGGAAGGTACATCGACGATTGTTTCGCAATTGTTTACGCCGAGTCCGAAACACTTGCACTTAATCTTATTAAAGAAACAATAAAGTTCGATGGTTGTGTTATCGAATGGGCTGTTTCCTTGTCGGGATGTCAATTTCTCGATGCTTTCATATTCAAGGAGTCTGGAAAACTTCATTGGAAGCCATTTGTCAAGACAGGAAACAACCGAGAACGAATTCCATGGGTATCACATCATCCTTTGGACGTCAAACGTGGCGTCTACATTGGAGAGTTATCCAGGTTAGCCGTGCTATGTAGTACCAAGGAAATCTACATTGGAGCAATTAGAGACCTTAACGCTCTCTATTTGATGCGCGGTTATCCCGAAAACCTAGTCATGTCTTGGTGTAAGAAGAATATACAAGAACGTTGGGAAAAGCGATTCGCTTTACGAGTCGCAGAGCACGACGAATCCATTCTTGTACTTAAAACCAGGTTTGATCAGGTATGGAATTGGTTTTCAGCTGCTGAACTTGGAAAGACTATTACCGAGTACTGGTCGGCATGGTATAAACATGCCGAGAAAGGTCTGTATAGTGCAGACTCGTCCAGACCCCTTATCAAACCAGATCCAAATTACGTTCACGACCTCGATGATGTTCGCCCGGAGCTGTTCACACAGATCCTCGTGGACGGAGAAACTGAGTTCGTACCGGATTTGAGGAAGATAGGACTACTCGGAAGTCGTTGGATAGTATCGCGAAAGCGCAATACTAATCTTTTCGACCTTGCAAATGTGTGGAAGAAAACAGTCTTTCGTAAACTGGATGAAGACATCGCTGAAAAAGGTGGTGTTGTTCCCGAAACTCAAAACGTTAATGAAACTTATCATTCTGCTTTAGTTGAAGCTGCTGAACAGATAAGTATCGAAAGTGATAACGAGATAATACTTCATAGACGTTCAATCTCACAAGAGAGGGAACATCCAGAATTCGGCAGAATATCCAAATCTTACAACCGATGAAAAGAATACTAGCGCGTAAGGCGTAAAGCATTAGAAAAAAACCCTAACCGTAAGTATTCCTTGCTACAAAGTAACAAACATCTACTTACAAGCAACACATTGGATTAAATAGCTAAACCTAAACCTAAACCCTAAACCCTAAACCCTAAGCCCTAACCTAACCCCAACCCTAAGCTAACTAAGTCTAACCTTAGTAGGAAGTAAGGTAGGCGTGTGAACTTCCGAACGGATGTGATTGTGAAGGGCCGGATCTAATTTAGTACATGGGAAAAGTTACTTAGTACTTCGGGAAAAGTTCCTTAGTACCGTGGAAACATTTTTGATGGACCGGATCATGAACTGTCCAATTAAGATTCACAACAATCAATCATTTGATTGTTAGGTAAGGACCCAGGTAAGCTATTTATACTCTAGACATGTGAATATTCCCATGTCGCGGTTACTCGGAGCCACGTAACCAGAGTACTCTATATCCATGTGATTCACATCACAGTCAATAACCCACAATGTCAAAGAACAAAAGTGTTGGATCCACTTTTGACAGGTTACCATGTGCCACATCGACCCGTGACACTCTGTTCATCAGAAACCTGTCTAACTTGACAATAAACATTGACAGATTTGTGATAGTCGGTAAGATACATGACAGCTGCGCAGCATCACTTCACGCGCTGTCATCGGATGTCTAGAACATTCCTTCTAAGAATAGCCACTGAAGAGTCTATAAAGACGAAAGGGCTGGTTGTTGGGATCCCCCAACAGCCCTCTGGCTACTTTCCATTTAACTCCCAGTTTAAACTAGTCGCTCGCACCTCGCTTCGCTCGGTGCTCGCTCCCCCCCTAAACCCTAAGCCCTAACCTAACCCCAACCCTAAGCTAACTAAGTCTAACCTTAGTAGGAAGTAAGGTAGGCGTGTGAACTTCCGAACGGATGTGATTGTGAAGGGCCGGATCTAATTTAGTACATGGGAAAAGTTACTTAGTACTTCGGGAAAAGTTCCTTAGTACCGTGGAAACATTTTTGATGGACCGGATCATGAACTGTCCAATTAAGATTCACAACAATCAATCATTTGATTGTTAGGTAAGGACCCAGGTAAGCTATTTATACTCTAGACATGTGAATATTCCCATGTCGCGGTTACTCGGAGCCACGTAACCAGAGTACTCTATATCCATGTGATTCACATCACAGTCAATAACCCACAATGTCAAAGAACAAAAGTGTTGGATCCACTTTTGACAGGTTACCATGTGCCACATCGACCCGTGACACTCTGTTCATCAGAAACCTGTCTAACTTGACAATAAACATTGACAGATTTGTGATAGTCGGTAAGATACATGACAGCTGCGCAGCATCACTTCACGCGCTGTCATCGGATGTCTAGAACATTCCTTCTAAGAATAGCCACTGAAGAGTCTATAAAGACGAAAGGGCTGGTTGTTGGGATCCCCCAACAGCCCTCTGGCTACTTTCCATTTAACTCCCAGTTTAAACTAGTCGCTCGCACCTCGCTTCGCTCGGTGCTCGCTCCCCCCCTAAACCCAACGACTTTGCTATTATCCATCAGCCACTATGTCATCTCAATACTCTGCTGCTTTCTCTCGTGCCATGTCCCCCACCCTGGACGCACTCACCCAGGCCGTCGTCAACAACACCGTTTTCGGCGTCAACGATGAAGCAGGCCGCCATAACGCTCTGATCGACGAGCTGGCCACTGTGGTCATCAAAAAAATAGCTGAGTGCCGCTCCGTTGACCAAGTCATAGACTGCGTCTTTTTTGACTATCGTGCTGCCCTTAGGGAGTTTCTCCTCAACCTCGCATCGTGGTGCGATAAGAGGGAAACAGTCAAGGCTAGCCTCGAGCGCCTTGAATCTGCCGTTAGCGCAGGCAACACGCCCAATCGCCTTAAGGTGAAGGCACCCGAGTTCCAACTTACGAAGGAATTCGCGGATGCCGGGTCAGCGGAGGCTCTTCGAGTCTCCACTACGTTCTCTACCGCTCGTGACGCCTTCCAAAAGGCAATTAACGACGGCGCCATTCAGGCGAAAAAGGACGAGCTGACTTTTTGGGATGATAAATGCGCACTCAACTCTTGCTACGAAGCTGCTGCCCTCATCGTTAAGGCAACTTACGATGATCGCAAATCCAGCTACAAGCTCCCTGTTTTCTCTACAGACAACAAGGGAGTTCGACGTATAGCAGAGTGGGTAGTGTCTCCGCAAAAGAAAGCCGAATGCAGTGCGCTGCAAACCATACTGCCGGCGATCTTTTCTCACATCAAACAAATTGTCAACATGCGCCACCGCGCTTTGGCAATTAAGATTGAGAAAAAGCGGACGACTGCGGCAACAGCCGATGTCGAGATGGCCGACGCGACCAAACCAGGTCCGTCGATTCAATCCCTTATTGATAAGGGCTTGAATGCACGTCTCAAGAAGCTCAACCTTGGATCTGTGGGCAAGAAGGCAAGTTTTCGTAACCCTTCACCCATAATTCTGGATACTAATTACTACTCTAATTACCCAGACTTTGTCTGGCCAGAATTCGTCCAAGGCTCCTCAACCTCAGGCCAAGAAAGCTGGCCCTTCGAAACCCAAGTCGTCGTCGACGCCTTCGCAACGCAAGCCTCAAACCAAGGCTTCCAACAAGGTCGACAACAAGAAGAAAGGGAAGGGGAGAGCTCCCGTCAAGAACGATCCAAAGGGAAAGGGAAAGGCAAGAGCCTAGATGCGCGGTCTAATGTAGTACCTTTTACGTCGGTGAGACCCGCCTTCCCCAACTCTATTCCTGACGATATACTCACCATGACTAAAACAGACGCAGTTTCTTTCGTACACTTACATACTCCAATATCATTCTTGTTGGCTGGCCAGTATCGTAGTAGTGTACATTGTAGTCCTGGTGTTTCTGTCCCTGTTGATGTAGCAAACGATCTCTCTCTCGGACTTAATTATATGTTTTTCACTCTGCCTTCTAAAAGTCTGATCATGCAAGCATGGAATGATTTCCAACGAAGAATAAGATGGCGTATCTATTTTTTGTTTAAGGAAGGCATGAATAAACCTTTTGATCCAGATTATGGAGTAAGCTCAAAAAAGAAAGAGAAACCTCCTGTATTACCGCAATATATGGAACTTGGCCTTTCGATGGGACGTCGGTACGTGCAACGCACGATCGCAAGTATCCCGGAAGAAGCCCTTACGGAGATGCGAAAGCACGCGTTCTCTCCTAAAAGGGACAAGATCCGTAAGTTTCTTATCGATAACAACTATGTTATTACGATGACAGATAAGAATCTTGGCCTCGCGGTGTCTGAACGCGACTGGATATTAAGGAATGAGCTCAATCTTCTTGAAGATGAACGTAACTACGAAGAGTTAGAATTCGAAGTTGCGCAAGAAGTTATGAAGAGCAAAATGATTCAGATGCAAACCCTTGCACGTACTGTCGAAGATGAACATCTGTTTCTATTTGAACTTGGGTTGTCTCGATTCTTTCTATCGAATGTACCGGAAGACGGATCATCGTTCAAGTATCCTCAATTTCATGGTATACCTAAAATCCATAAAAAACCTACTGGATTTAGGCCCATAATTCCGTGTCACTCTGTAGTATTCAATCCTGCAGCCAAGTTTGTATCAAAAGAGCTTAAGCCGATTATTAAATCGACTCCTTCAATCATTCACGGAACGAAGGATCTCTTTACGAGATTAAGCCAATTGCGTATAGACCCCAAACGACAATGGTATTTTGTCACTGGAGATGTAGTTGCTTTCTACCCCAATATTCCGTTGGACTTGTGCATCGAAATCGTTTGTAGTATGTACGAGGAATGGTTACTCAACGCTTCGGAAGAAAACACTGCATTAGCCCATATTAATCCAAATTCGTTAGAGAATAACTTGGTTAAATTGGGCATCTTTAAACGTGCTATCGAGATTGGCAATACGCAATTGATAACACAACATGGGTCTAGATATTTTAGACAAAAAAATGGCCTCGCAATGGGCGTCGCGGATTCTCCGGACCTTGCTAACCTCTTTGGAGCCCATTTTGAAATAAAGTCAAAAATCTTAGACCACCCAAACGTGGCCTTCTATGGAAGGTACATCGACGATTGTTTCGCAATTGTTTACGCCGAGTCCGAAACACTTGCACTTAATCTTATTAAAGAAACAATAAAGTTCGATGGTTGTGTTATCGAATGGGCTGTTTCCTTGTCGGGATGTCAATTTCTCGATGCTTTCATATTCAAGGAGTCTGGAAAACTTCATTGGAAGCCATTTGTCAAGACAGGAAACAACCGAGAACGAATTCCATGGGTATCACATCATCCTTTGGACGTCAAACGTGGCGTCTACATTGGAGAGTTATCCAGGTTAGCCGTGCTATGTAGTACCAAGGAAATCTACATTGGAGCAATTAGAGACCTTAACGCTCTCTATTTGATGCGCGGTTATCCCGAAAACCTAGTCATGTCTTGGTGTAAGAAGAATATACAAGAACGTTGGGAAAAGCGATTCGCTTTACGAGTCGCAGAGCACGACGAATCCATTCTTGTACTTAAAACCAGGTTTGATCAGGTATGGAATTGGTTTTCAGCTGCTGAACTTGGAAAGACTATTACCGAGTACTGGTCGGCATGGTATAAACATGCCGAGAAAGGTCTGTATAGTGCAGACTCGTCCAGACCCCTTATCAAACCAGATCCAAATTACGTTCACGACCTCGATGATGTTCGCCCGGAGCTGTTCACACAGATCCTCGTGGACGGAGAAACTGAGTTCGTACCGGATTTGAGGAAGATAGGACTACTCGGAAGTCGTTGGATAGTATCGCGAAAGCGCAATACTAATCTTTTCGACCTTGCAAATGTGTGGAAGAAAACAGTCTTTCGTAAACTGGATGAAGACATCGCTGAAAAAGGTGGTGTTGTTCCCGAAACTCAAAACGTTAATGAAACTTATCATTCTGCTTTAGTTGAAGCTGCTGAACAGATAAGTATCGAAAGTGATAACGAGATAATACTTCATAGACGTTCAATCTCACAAGAGAGGGAACATCCAGAATTCGGCAGAATATCCAAATCTTACAACCGATGAAAAGAATACTAGCGCGTAAGGCGTAAAGCATTAGAAAAAAACCCTAACCGTAAGTATTCCTTGCTACAAAGTAACAAACATCTACTTACAAGCAACACATTGGATTAAATAGCTAAACCTAAACCTAAACCCTAAACCCTAAACCCTAAGCCCTAACCTAACCCCAACCCTAAGCTAACTAAGTCTAACCTTAGTAGGAAGTAAGGTAGGCGTGTGAACTTCCGAACGGATGTGATTGTGAAGGGCCGGATCTAATTTAGTACATGGGAAAAGTTACTTAGTACTTCGGGAAAAGTTCCTTAGTACCGTGGAAACATTTTTGATGGACCGGATCATGAACTGTCCAATTAAGATTCACAACAATCAATCATTTGATTGTTAGGTAAGGACCCAGGTAAGCTATTTATACTCTAGACATGTGAATATTCCCATGTCGCGGTTACTCGGAGCCACGTAACCAGAGTACTCTATATCCATGTGATTCACATCACAGTCAATAACCCACAATGTCAAAGAACAAAAGTGTTGGATCCACTTTTGACAGGTTACCATGTGCCACATCGACCCGTGACACTCTGTTCATCAGAAACCTGTCTAACTTGACAATAAACATTGACAGATTTGTGATAGTCGGTAAGATACATGACAGCTGCGCAGCATCACTTCACGCGCTGTCATCGGATGTCTAGAACATTCCTTCTAAGAATAGCCACTGAAGAGTCTATAAAGACGAAAGGGCTGGTTGTTGGGATCCCCCAACAGCCCTCTGGCTACTTTCCATTTAACTCCCAGTTTAAACTAGTCGCTCGCACCTCGCTTCGCTCGGTGCTCGCTCCCCCCCTAAAACCCCTAAACCCTAAACCCTAAACCCTAAAACTCCCTGTTTTCTCTACAGACAACAAGGGAGTGCGACGCATAGCAGAGTGGGTAGTGTCTCCGCAAAAGAAAGCCGAATGCAGTGCGCTGCAAACTATACTGCCGGCTATCTTTTCTCATATCAAACAAATTGTCAAATTGCGCCACCGCACTTTGGCAATTAAGATTGAGAAAAAGCGGTCGACCGCGGCTACAGCCGATGTCGAGATGGCCGACGCGACCAAACCAGGTCCGTCGATTCAATCCCTTATTGATAAGGGCTTGAATGCACGTCTTAAGAAGCTCAACCTTGGATATGTGGGCAAGAAGGCAGGTTTTCGTAACCCTTCACCCATAACTTTGGATACTAATTATTATTCTAATTACCCAGACTTCGTCTGGCCAGAGTTCGTCCAAGGCTCCTCAACCTCAGGCCAAGAAAACTGGCCCTTCGAAACCCAAGTCGTCGTCGACGCCTTCGCAACGCAAGCCTCAAACCAAGGCTTCCAACAAGGTCGACAACAAGAAGAAAGGGAAGGGGAGAGCTCCCGTCAAGAACAACGATCCAAAGGGAAAGGGAAAGGCAAGAGCCTAAACGCGCGGTCTAATGTAGTACCTTTTACGTCGGTAAGACCCGCATTCCCTAACTCTATTCCTGACGATATACTCACCATGACTAAAACAGACGCAGTTTCATTTGTACACCTCAATACCCCAATTTCTTTCTTATTGGCTGGCCAGTATAGATCTAGTGTACATTGTAGTCCTGGTGTTGTAGTTCCGGTTGATGTAGCAAACGACTTATCTCTCGGTTTAAATTATATGTTTTTCACACTGCCTTCTCAAAGTCTGATCATGCAAGCATGGAATGATTTTCAACGAAGAATAAGATGGCGTATCTATTTTTTGTTTAAAGAAGGCATGAATAAACCTTTTGATCCAGATTATGGAGTAAGTTCTAAGAAAAAAGAAAAACCTCCTGTATTACCGCAATTTATGGAACTTGGCCTTTCAATGGGACGTCGGTACGTTATTAAAACGATCGCAAGTATCCCGGAAGAAGCCCTCAAGGAGATGCGAAAGCACGCGTTCTCTCCTAAAAGGGACAAGATCCAAAAGTTTCTTATCGATAACAACTATGTTATTACGATGACAGATAAGAATCTTGGCCTCGCGGTGTCTGAACGCGACTGGATATTAAGGAATGAGCTCAATCTTCTTGAAGATGAACGTAATTACGAAGAGCTAGAATTCGAAGTTGCGCAAGAAGTAATGAAGAGCAAAATGATCCAGATGCAAACTCTTGCACGTACCGTCGAAGATGAACATCTGTTTCTATTTGAACTTGGGTTGTCTCGATTCTTTCTATCGAATGTACCGGAAGACGGATCATCGTTCAAGTATCCTCAATTTCATGGTATACCTAAAATCCACAAAAAACCTACTGGATTTAGGCCCATAATTCCGTGTCACTCTGTAGTATTTAATCCTGCAGCCAAGTTTGTATCAAAAGAGCTTAAGCCGATTATTAAATCGACTCCTTCAATCATTCACGGAACGAAGGATCTCTTTACGAGATTAAGCCAATTGCGTATAGACCCCAAACGACAATGGTATTTTGTCACCGGGGATGTAGTTGCTTTCTATCCCAATATTCCGTTGGACTTGTGCATCGAAATCGTTTGTAATATGTACGAGGAATGGTTACTCAACGCTTCGGAAGAAAACACTGCATTAGCCCATATTAATCCAAATTCGTTAGAGAATAACTTGGTTAAATTGGGCATCTTTAAACGTGCTATCGAGATTGGCAATACGCAATTGATAACACAACATGGGTCTAGATATTTTAGACAAAAAAATGGCCTCGCAATGGGCGTCGCGGATTCTCCGGACCTTGCTAACCTCTTTGGAGCCCATTTTGAAATAAAGTCAAAAATCTTAGACCACCCAAACGTGGCCTTCTATGGAAGGTACATCGACGATTGTTTCGCAATTGTTTACGCCGAGTCCGAAGCACTTGCACTTAATCTTATTAAAGAAACAATAAAGTTCGATGGTTGTGTTATCGAATGGGCTGTTTCCTCGTCGGGATGTCAATTTCTCGATGCTTTCATATTCAAGGAGTCTGGAAAACTTCATTGGAAGCCATTTGTCAAGACAGGAAACAACCGAGAACGAGTTCCATGGGTATCAAATCATCCTTTGGACGTCAAACGTGGCGTCTACATTGGAGAGTTATCCAGGTTAGCCGTGCTATGTAGTACCAAGGAAATCTACATCGGAGCAATTAGAGACCTTAACGCTCTCTATTTGATGCGCGGTTATCCCGAAAACCTAGTCATGTCTTGGTGTAAGAAGAATATACAAGAACGTTGGGAAAAGCGATTCGCTTTACGAGTCGCAGAGCACGACGAATCCATTCTTGTACTTAAAACCAGATTTGATCAGGTATGGAATTGGTTTTCAGCTGCTGAACTTGGAAAGACTGTTACCGAGTACTGGTCGGCATGGTATGAACATGCCGAGAAAGGTCTGTATAGTGCAGACTCGTCCAGACCCCTTATCAAACCAGATCCAAATTACGTTCACGACCTCGATGATGTTCGCCCGGAGCTGTTCACACAGATCCTCGTGGACGGAGAAACTGAGTTCGTACCGGATTTGAGGAAGATAGGACTACTCGGAAGTCGTTGGATAGTATCGCGAAAGCGCAATACTAATCTTTTCGACCTTGCAAATGTGTGGAAGAAAACAGTCTTTCGTAAACTGGATGAAAACATCGCTGAAAAAGGTGGTGTTGTTCCCGAAACTCAAAACGTTAATGAAACTTATCATTCTGCTCTAGTTGAAGCTGCTGAACAGATAAGTATCGAAAGTGATAACGAGATAATACTTCATAGACGTTCAATCTCACAAGAGAGGGAACATCCAGAATTCGGCAGAATATCCAAATCTTACAACCGATGAAAAGAATACTAGCGCGTAAGGCGTAAAGCATTAGAAAAAAACCCTAACCGTAAGTATTCCTTGCTATAAAGTAACAAACATCTACTTACAAGCAACACTTTGGATTAAATAGCTAAACCTAAACCCTAAACCCTAAACCCTAAACCCTAACCTAACCCCAACCCTAAGCTAACTAAGTCTAACCTTAGTAGGAAGTAAGGTAGGCGTGTGAACTTCCGAACGGCATGTGATTGTGAAGGGCCGGATCTAATTTAGTACATGGGAAAAGTTACTTAGTACTTCGGGAAAAGTTCCTTAGTACCGTGGAAACATTTTTGATGGACCGGATCATGAACTGTCCAATTAAGATTCACAACAATCAATCATTCTATTGTTTGATTGTTAGGTAAGGACCCAGGTAAGCTATTTATACTCTAGACATGTGAATATTCCCATGTCGCGGTTACTCGGAGCCACGTAACCAGAGTAATCTATATCCATGTGATTCACATCACAGTCAATAACCCACGATGTCAAAGAACAAAAGTGTTGGATCCACTTTTGACAGGTTACCATGTGCCACATCGACCCGTGACACTCTGTTCATCAGAGACCTGTCTAACTTGACAATAAACATTGACAGATTTGTGATAGTCGGTAAGATACATGACAGCTGCGCAGCATCACTTCACGCGCTGTCATCGGATGTCTAGAACATTCCTTCTAAGAATAGCCACTGAAGAGTCTATAAAGACGAAAGGGCTGGTTGTTGGGATCCCCCAACAGCCCTCTGGCCTTCTTTCATTTTAACTCACAGTTTAAATAGTCGCTCGCACCTCGCTTCGCTCGGTGCTCGCTCCCCCCCTAAACCCTAAACCCTAAACCCTAAACCCTAAACCCTGCTCCACTGTCCAGGAGCCATACACCCCTCGATCTGTCCGCCCGTCAGCGTACAAATTTGGCGTTGATGACTTCGAAGCATACCGATTGCAATGCGAGAACATCATCAAACACCAACAACACGGTCGGGCTGCCTTGCTGAGGGGTGGATTGGTGGGTAGGATAGCCAGTGAGTTTCTGAGCGTCGACGATGGGCTGGCTGGCCCCTCTAAGGAAATCATTCAGAACCGGCAGGGGTTCATCGTGCCAGCTGGCGACACGACTTGGTGTTATTGCGACGACCAGCTCACGGAGAACGAGCTGTCCATTATATGCGGCACCTACACGCTGTACACAGGTATGTTTTCCTTGTTTATTCTCAATTTTATGCACTAACAACATTTTTCTCAGCTACTAAAGGTCAAATAACTGTAAAATCGTGGTTCCCTCCCCCGAACCTGTGGCAGGTGCCCTCCAGCATGAACGGATCACAATGGGTGGAATGGACGCCTGCCAACGAGGCATGGTACCGTGAACGCGTAGAAGACATCCGCACTCGGCAGGCCCAGCCATTAACAAGAGTGCAATGGAAATCAATATTGCGCGGCACTCCTCCCAGTAGGAAGCTTCTGGCGGCAGCGTCTCAACGAGCTCAGGCCTTTGTCAACGGGCACGTACCGGTGGTGCCAACTTATCGTGTTCGCCCAGGCCTGTAGTTACATTGTCAATGTAAGTGTTTTTTCATTTAAGAATAGCCCATTCTAACAAAAATATGTAGATATATGCGTGTTTTTTTGTTCAAAATGTCATATAAATTTATTTTTTGGTGTCTACACAAGAGAGCTCGCGTGAGATATATACAAGTTGATATCAGGGTAAGATGACTAGTTATAAAAAATCTAACAAAATTACAGTACAGCAAGGCCGAGGTGTATCAAAGACAAAACAGCGAAATGGCAGCGACAGGAGGCGAGTAGAGGCAGCGCGGCGGCAGCGACAGGCGGCGACGGCGGGACGACAGGCGGCGACGGCGGAATGACAGGCGGGGAGGGGAGGCGGGCAGTGGCAGCGGCGGCCCGGTGTGGCGGCGCAACAACACGCAGCAGAGTGCGTGTCGTGGTGGGCGGCGAGTGGACGCGACGGCGGGACGACGCGCGGTGACGTTGTGACGACAGGCGGCGACGGCGGGACGATAGGCGGCGACGGCGGGACGACAGGCGGCGACGGCGGGACGACAGGCGGCGACGGCGGGACGACAGGCGTTGACAGCGGAATGACAGGCGGCGAGGCAGGCGGCAGCGGCAGCGGCGGCCCGGTGTGGCGGCGCAACAACACGCAGCAGAGTGCGTGTCGTGGTGGGCGGCGACTAGACGCGACGGCGGGACGACGCGCGGTGACGTCGTGACGACAGGCGGCGACGGCGGGACGACAGGCGGCGACGGCGGGACGACAGGCGTTGACAGCGGAATGACAGGCGGCGAGGCAGGCGGCAGCGGCAGCGGCGGTCCGGTGTGACGGCGCAACAACACGCAGCAGAGTGCGTGTTGTGGTGGGCGGCGACTAGACGCGACGGCGGGACGACGCGCGGTGACGTCGTGACGACAGGCGGCGACGACGGGATGACACGCGGTGACGGCTGAACGACAGACGGCGACGGCGGGACGTCACGCGCTGACGGCGGAATGACAGGCGGCGAGGGAAGGCGGCAGTGGCAGCGGCGGTCCGGTGTGACGGCGCAACAACACGCAGCAGAGTGCGTGTTGTGGTGGGCGGCGAGTGGACGCGAAGGCGGGACGACAGGCGGCGACGGCGGGACGACACGCGCTGACGGCGGAATGACAGGCGGCGAGGGAAGGCGGCAGCGGCATGACAGGGGACGAGGAGAGGCGGCAGCAGCAGCAGCGGCACGGGTGTGGCGGCGCAACAACACGCAGCAGAGTGCGTGTTGTGGTGGGCGGCGACTAGACGCGACGGCGGGATGACGCGCGGTGACGTCGTGACGACAGGCGGCGACGGCGGGATGACACGCGGTGACGGCTGAACGACAGGCGTCGAGTGGAGGTGGCGGCAGCAGCAGCGGCCCGGAGGTGGCAGCGCAACAACATGCAGCGGCAAGCGCAGGCGTCGGGCAGACGGCGAGCGCAAGCGTTGGGACGGCGAGCGCTGGCGTTGGGACGGCGAGCGCAAGCTTTGGGACGGCGAGCGCTGGCGTTGGGACGGCGAGCGCAAGCTTTGGGACGGCGAGCGCTGGCATCGGGAGACAGGCGGGAGGCCGGCCTCCAGTGCCTGTCAAAAATTTATTTTTAGACGGAGGCCGGCCTCCAGTGCCTGTCAAAAGTTATTTTTAGACGGAGGCCGGCCTCCAGTGGCCTCCATCAATTTGGAGGCCGGCCTCCATAAATTACACATTTAATTACGTAGCACCTCCGTATGTACAAAATAAAATATTTTGAAAGTGTATTTGGGGGTTTTTGGGGTCCAGGAATCCGAATCTGGCATCAGATTTCAGGAATTCTGAACAGGAGGCCCAATGCAACGAAGGCCCCCCCTTCGGGGGGGAATAAGCCTAGGTGCTACATTGTGTTGTTATAATTGTATGGTGAAACATACTGTATACAAGCTCCCGCCCCCTTGGTCGGCTTCTATGTGAAAAATTTGAGCTTAGATTGACCCACTGGCATGTTTAGCTCCAATGCGGCTAGTGTTTAGGCTATTCCGCGCCATAATAACTTTGATTTTGAGGTGAAACTGCGAGACGATTGGAGGAAAACCAATGACGTGGCATGAAGTTCCGGAGAGTTTGGGCGTTTACCATAGCTTTAAAAGATCTATAGACCAGTAAATATGGATAGGATTAGTCAATGCATTCGTTGTTACATAAACAAGTTGAATTTGAAGTGAAATTGAATGTAAACATGAATTATGCCCCACAAACCTCCATTTCCACACAGTTTACAGTTTGACACAGTACATACCACATACGTGTAGCTAGTAACCTGTACCAGGACATATAAATTACACCACACCGAGCGCAAGTGAATACAACAAGAAACAAACTCTAAGATGTTCACAACGTTGACATCTTCCTTCTCCCCCGATTCATCAGTTTACGTGCTTTCAATCGTTTTCATTCCTTACAGACCTTAATATAGACTGTTACAATACTGCTCGTTTAACGAATAACGTTTCAATTCGGTTCTCAAGAGCCCAGAACGTCTCTGGAAGACGTACTCGGTCACATACCTTGCAAGCTCCTAGAAACGACGTGGCAGACGTACCGAGGCCGTTTGCATCATTTATGCTATTTTATAGGGTTTAGCATACTTCTATAAATGTTCGGATACGTTGTTGAAGAGTTGACGGTCCGTGGTGGAGCGGAAATGACTGAAACTTTGACATGTTCCCGCTGAGGTGTGAATGCACGTAAAACACCCATTTTCGTTGTCTGGACATATTTATTGCAGATTTTGAGTATTGGAGATGTATACTGTAGTGTACAGTACCTTGTACAATGTTTGAATCGAGCGCTGCACGACTGAGCAAAGTTGCAGATGTCAAAAAGTATTAAGCGCCCGAATACATTCTCAACAAAATCAGACAGAAATGTGTATATACCTCACTTCCAAAACCATTACACAGCTGCATATCCATTATGGGACTATAAATTACACCCTGTACTACTCGCTTCATCCGTTCCAAGTGAGGGATCACAAAAATTTCATTAAAAATTTGAACTCACGTACATGTCCACATCCTCCCACTCTCCCATGTCGCAATTCCATGCTAATTCCAATGTATTTTCTCGTTGCTGGTCTTTTCGGAAGCTAACAGGGACCTATTTGGCTCGGCTAAACTGCTGTTACACAACCTAGAAGGTCCGCGAAATGAGAGCAACAACATCGGCTCTCGAGGATGTATGGGATGCAGTAGACGTGGCGCGTCGTTCTACGTCGATTCTGCGTCTTTTCCGGCACTTGGAGCATTGGAGTATGCTTGGTGTGCTGTAGGACTGCTATTAATGCCTGAATAAAGGGTTATTGGCCGGAAATCTTTGTCTAAGTTCGTATTGTCGGGCAAAGTCATGATTTCAATGCCCTCATCTCTCAAATGACGTTTTTACCTAGAATACATCGTTGTCAATGTAGTTTAACCCCTAATTAGATGTATTAGTATTAACTTAACTGTACAGAGGTCTCTGAAAAATACTGTGCCCGATGTGCAATGTGCAACTTTGCTTTTCGAATCACCATCAGTTAAGCGCCGAGAATGCGCATTTTTGCACACGATGCAAATAACAGTATAAATAGCACTCACATACCTATACCCATATCTGACAGGAGTCTACATAGGCCTACCTCACCCACCCCAACCACCCAGCCAACAGAACATCTCAAATTCCCCAACCAGATCCAACCCAACCGGACATCCGCCTCCTCTCCCGAATCAACATTCACCCCCATTCCAATCGTTTCCCTTCAATTCGGATCCGTATCTACACTATCCCAAACACTCTCGGCTACGGTTAACGTCAGATTTGCTAGAAGGAATCGCGGCGTTCAATTTGTCGCTGTGCAGAAGATGGATTTCCCGTATCGACTCCAAAGCAAATGTCCGCACACCGGGAGTGCCAGAACGCAAGTTCACCGTCAAGTACATATGGTTCGAGGGCTATGTGTACGTACCTGTTCCCGAGTCATTGAATGTTTCTTGATTTTGAAGATGGTTGCGAGAGATTCAGTGGTGATTTTATCGACTCTTGTTTTTTGTGCATGGTGCGATTCTGAAGAGTTTGAGCTATATCACCACTTGAGCACTGGGAGATGGATTACATCGATACTCACTTTGATTGCACGACTCAAATGGATGCAACATGAACGAGTTTCCTATCGAACGTATCACATGAACAGAATGAACACCCGGATTCGCAATACACATGATTTATCCAAACAATATGTGCACTACGCACACCACCCTGCCCTCGCATTCTTGTTATTCCAACGTTACACCTTGGGGAACCATTCAGTTCCCAATCTCAAGACCCAATCTGCACTCGCGTAACCCAAAACCACACTAAGCGAACACAGAAACGAAAAAAAAAATCTGTATTTTCAGTACATACGACATGCAACAAGGCGTACTAGTAACACTAGTGCTAGAACCGACACGGGTATATAAAGACCACGCACCTTGCTGGATTTCTTCATTCCCCTCAAGCCTCATCCCCTCCTCTTCTCTGCCTCCTCAGCCTTGGCCTCTTTCCAATTCTTCCCCCCATTGTTTGTGGATTCGCATGGCGGCTGCTTGGGAATGGTAAGCGGGCTGTTGTGTCTGCTGTCAACAACGGCGCTGACGGTGTGTTTGACAGACTTGAGGATGCAGAATGGAGCGCGACACGACGGTGAGGTGTATCCCTTCTGAAACGCCGGGACTGACCCCTCTTTACCGTGTAGTGCTTTCTAGAATGCGGACGACGCACCTGGACAGAACGACCCTAACGCTCTGGCATCCCAACACAACGGCGCGGTGAGTACTGTGCGCATTGAATGGCATGTCCGTGTTGTGGGCCCGACGGTATCTATCGAGAGCAGCGTTGACGATGCGCATTTCCACCTCGCAAGACGTGCACGACAGGCAGACGACGCCCAGAATGTTGAAACCAATGGTAAGCCGCAGTACTCTGTCAATGGCAGCACTGATGACAATGACAAGGACTCGGTGTCCAGTCTTGATATGGTGAGCGGTGCTTTCTTGACGGCGGGATGTTGCTGACGCCTTCCAATCGCAGCCACGTAACACCAGCACGTCAACGACATGCTCGAGTCATGTCCACCCCCACCTTGTCGGCAGTCGGTGATCCCTCGTCGTTGGTGGAGTCAATGGCATCTGGTAAGTTGAGTTTCTGCCTTTCTTGTCAACAACGGCAGTGACGACGTGCCCCGCAGGTCATGACAACGCAGAGTGACCTCCACGGTGAGCTGTAACCCTTCATGGACGCACTCGTACTGACTCCGCCTTTTCCGTTGCACAGTTTTCCTCCCAAAGACAAACACGGCACCCGCGCGGCACCCAGAATGTTGACCGAACGGTGAGCCGTGATGTTGATTGTCCCGTTGACAATGGTTCTGACGAGGTGTTCAACTGTGGTGGGCTGCGACGGTGAGTTACATCCCCTTGATAATGCATTTGTGCTGACACCCGCTCATTGCTTCGCAGTTCAACTCGAATTTCCAGCGCAATTTCAGACTGTCAGAACAATGTTGACATACAGAACACCCATATCATCTTCGAAGGCCAGGACGAGAACGTCAGTGAGTTGCAACCAGCGCACGACAGCTCAAAAGGAGTCCTTCATCTAGGAGAGAAAGAATAGCGAGTAATATCAGTTCCCCACTCCGAATGGATGCTTAGAAGACGATTCCTGGGCGGGAGCGGTCAAAAGTGGAACTTGAAAGACTCACCTAGAGCCCACTCTCCCTGTCGTTTTGCAACCGTACTCCTGAAGTGCTTGAATATATTATAAACACTGTGAAACAGTCAAAAATAGTTGTTTTAATCAGTTTTTCAGGAAGTACCTTTGATTGTTCAAAGAAATAAAGAGCATCGAAGCGCGCAACGGTGAGCTCAGTGGCTCAAGAGTCAGCCAGTGCATATCTCATTTCTATGGATGACGCTTGACCTAACAAAAGCCCATTTAAAACTTTAATATCAGTGTATAATTCAGTAACAATGAACGCTTTGTGTGGCTTAGCAAAAGACACTCTCTACTCTATACCCATCGCTCACAAGGAGACTTTGGTATATTGCGTCCTATTCATGCAATACGGTACATAACCACGATTAAGGTTGAGAACCGAGAGGAACTGAGAGGTATGTGTCTCACGTACCTTGAGTTCAGTCTATTCTTGCAATCAACATGTCTCCGTCAATCTCGTATGAATATTCACGGCATTTGTCTATTGACGACAGCATGACGTGATTACTGCCCGAGATGCGAGGAAACGGTGTTTTTTTCACTAGAAACGCGGAATTGGCGCTGGAGGAGTAGACCGGATGACATGCATCCGCTGATCTCATCATCCTCCTTGCAAAGTTCATGGAGCTGGCTTGTAGCTCTGTATATCATGTATGTATCCCTCTGCCCTTCCTAATGCACTGCTTTGTCACTGATTTTGGGGAAATAGAGATGCTATGTGTTAAATATATGAAAGTATCGTCTTGGAGACGTTTTGGGCGCTTAACGAATGCCAGTCCCAATTTTCATCTGGATGCCGTGTGAGTGACTCGTTTATCTTATCTCACATAATCTCCTCCAATGTATAACTTCATTTTATTCATGATCCTCATGGCAGACCCAGATTTCCTCGTTTTGTGCCCAGGTGCGTCTAAACGGAATGTAATGTTTTTATACATGTTCAACTTCGATTGACTTGCATCCAGCTTCTTTACATCTTGCCTTCGGAGGTACCCGTCTCATTTATGCAATGTTTAAATGTCAGTTAGATGCAGCAAATGTTTGAAATTGCGTAATTTCGTGACTTGGGGGAGGAGGAGATGTATGTGGTGCTAATTTTCCTTCGGCTCACAGCATCATTGCGGCAAAGTATTGTGTTTAGGTGCGTTTGAAGATAATGGAATGCGTAGTTGAAGAGGTGGCAGTGCGTTGTGATGAGGAAATGGCGATACTTTTGAAATATTTGTGCCGGGTCTTCAAATTGCGTATATCCCACATTTTCATTGTCTGCAACATTCTGTGGTAAGTTTGAAGCACTGAATAGATAGAATAGTATTTATAGTACTTGATTGAATGTGAAAATTAAGTTTTGCGGTGTTGAGGAAAGTCGGACATGTCAAAAATTGTGGATACATTGGTACATAGTACACACCAACCCTAACCTGCTACATATATTTGTATTTACCAACCCTAACCAACCCTAACCAGCCTAATCTGTGCTTTTATGGTATTATCAAATCCCAACCAACCCTAAAACCTAAACCCTAAACCATCCTAATCTGTATTTTTGTGGTCATCACCAACCCTAATCCCTAACCCTAACCAAGGCTAATATGTGCTTTGTGGTGTTGGCGTTACATTGTGTTGTTATAATTGTATGGTGATGAATTAGTCCTCACTCTCAAATTGACGTCTGTCCCTGGAATACATCATTTGCGGGTGTTTTGTAGTCCCTGTACGATGCCCAGTAATCGAGTAATGTTTGAGGAAACAACCTTGAATGTTCGAGTCAACTTTGCATATGAATAAGTGCCTGTAATCAAGCACAATATTAAAAGAAACACTTGAATGCTGTGAAACAGGTTTTTGAGAGTAGTATCATACTCATATTCATTGGACACTTATTTTTTAGACTTGTCTACCCAGCACAACCTTCCGAGCCATCCAAACAACTCCTATCTCATCCGGACTTGCTCTTCCTTGCCCAAAACTTGACTCCATTCAATTCCAATCGCATTTCCCAAGTTTCTGTTCCGGTCCCGTGTTCTAGTCTAGCCTCTAAATAGAATAACGGCAGATATTTGCACTGTTGTTCAAAAGATGGATACGGTTGAACGAAGACGAATGAGAGGGTCCTATGTACGTGAACGAGTTTGCCGTGTGGTAAGTGTAATTATTCCTCGAGTCGAGTTTGCGTAATTGTGTGCGTAGGTGTTTTGGAATGTGCTTGAGAGATTGCGATGCGGTGAGTAGAGTTCATAGTTGGCCGGTTCGTGAATGTGAATATGGATAGTAGATAGATGACACTAAATACTTGAATAAGTATTGACTGTGAATACGTGCATTGAATGCAACTATACAGACGGAGCGCATACTTTACTGACAGCGCACACCACAGTCCTGTCTATGCGAGTAGCTGGAGAATGCACGGTGAGTGAGGCCAAGCATGCAAACAATGTGTGTAACTGTACTCACCGCCTTCTTTTCTTAGAACCAAGTTGTCCCCTGTACTTGCATTCCCATCTCATGTAACGGCCGGTGTGTTGATCCAAAAAGGTGAGCTGGGTGTTTCTGCTCAAGGATGGGTACTGACAGCACACAACACAGGCCCGTCGATGCGAGTGTAGCTGGAGAATGCACGGTGAGTGAGCCGCTGATGACGCTTGGACATACTGAGAGACACACCAGACGCGATGTAACACTCAAGACTTGCATTCCCATCTCACGTTGATCCAAAAAGGTGAGCGACGGCTACTGACAGCGTACATGGATGCGACGTGAGGTGCTGATGAGGGATGCTGAGAGATTCGTCATACGAAAAAAAGGTCGCTGACGGTGTCCTTGTTGTTTTGCAGCAACTGTAGGTTGATGAGGAGGGGGCGTTGACGTGAAGACTGTCGGAGGTGAAGACAGTGTATGGGTAAGCAACACAAGCTAACCCACCTAACCCGCTGAGCACAAGAAGAGGGTGAGGGTGAACACGAACGCCAGCTTGAGCAGGAAGCAGAGGATTTTATCGACGTCTACGCTCTTCGGAATCGACGGGAAGTACGTGTTTGTTCACAAGGTGAAGACGAGGCCAACAAACATAGCTTGTGAAAATGTCTGATAAATTGGCAGTCAGGAAGATGCTTGATATTAGCTGCATTAGGTACAGAAAATGTGTTGTTGACAAATCAATCCAGCATCCAGACTAGAACTGACATCCGTGAATATAAGCTCAAATAACGGCCTACGGTTAGTCACCACCATTCCCAAATGTTCGTCCTTTCTACCCTGTTCTCTGTTGTGGTCACTACCATCACCCTTGTCCAATCCAATCCAGCCATCTATCTAGACGTCATTCCAGGACCCTTTAAAAAATGTAACTTGTACTTACTCAATCACCTCCCTTCCTGAGAAGATTCCAGAACCGTTTAGAAGAGGGTTGAGGACTTGGACATGCGATGCTCAACATCGCTGACATGCACCCCCACAGGAATTGTGCATAGGCAGGCCGACTCGCATAATCCCATGTCATTTTGCTTGTTAAAGTGACTGTCACCCGCAATTATCTATACGAAGATTGGATGCGTGGCGATGTACACACGTATGGATTCTACTGGCTGTGGGGTGAAGATTGAGTGGTGCGTTTGAGGAAGAGTAGGCATGGGTTGGGGAGCAAGAGGTCATGATGATGGGTTTGAAAGGGAATATCCTGATGGATGCGCAAATCGACACGAACACTAGAACACAGAATACGTACGAATACAACACCTAGAAGAGTACAGTAGTGTAGTATATGTCAGCTCCAAGACCCGACAATAGAAAGATCGAGGAGTGCAACTCACCAAGTAGCAAATGCACATTTACATTTCACAAACGGCAGGATATATTGCATTGCGATGCAACAACTCCCCATCTGCATCTTCCGTCCGAAATGCAGTTTAAAACGTCTGGAATTCGGTGCTTCGTATTTTGTTAGCTTAATTAAGCAACGTAAAATTGAGGACTGTACCAAAATTGAGACGCAAATTTTTGAAGCTAGAGCTCGAGAGTTCACGTAGAGGCGGTTTGGCGAGTTTGCCGTGAATACTGGACTGCTTTGCAATGGGTGTAGCTGTTTTGTGCTCGTCTCCTATTCTGTGGGTGCAGTTTGCATCTACTCTTCTGATTTTTGTGAGTGTAGTTGCACTGAGAGTAAACCTTCGATTACTTTTCTTTTCTGTGCTGCCTGGATTTCAGAATCGATAACAAAAGTGTTTATCACGAAACTCGTCTTTTCATGTCTATCGTGAACTGATCTTTAGCAAATACAATGAAATTATATTTCATTAGCACACTGCACGACGACAGGGGGTATACAGTGTACAGAAATACACCAATATCTCGCTTAGCGGAGGAGGAAGATTGCAGATCCCAAATCGGACCCTGCAAAACGACCCGAAAACAGAACCCCTGTTCGCTTCGAGCGCCTTAACAAGCAACCCCGCGTCAACCTCCATCTGCGTCGTCGTCGTCTCTGCCCCTGAAGCTGCGGTATGAGACGCCAACGAAGGTGAAGAACCAGACGATGACACAGGAGACAGCACAACCCGCCCCGTCGCAAAATACGGCCGAAGATGCGCATCCAAAACCGACACAAAGATCCAAAACGCGTCTTCCTCCGGTGCGAGTAGTAGGAGGTGCGCAACGATCTCCGTCAGACCTGTCATTTCGCCCAACAATTATCAATCCACAATCAAAAAAACAAAGTAAGGAAGGAAGGAGAAACTTACCGCGCTCATATACAACATCAGGGACCATGTTCAAATACGCCTGCAACAAACTAAGCGCCTTGCGCTCTCTCTCTCTCCTCTCCTTCTCAACCCTTCTTCTCTCCCCATCTTCACCATCACCCTCCCCATCCCCATCCTTACCAACACCAACACCTCTATCGGAATCCCCACCATCCCCAATCAAAACCCTGACAACATCTCTCACATCCCTCTCCGTCTCCTCTCTCACCCTCTCCTTCTCAACCCCCCTCTCACCCGCGCGGGCCCCGCCACCCCATCCCCGCGCACACAGCTGCCTATACACACCCGGCACACACCTCCCTTTCCCATCCGTCAAAAACGACCAGACGAGGTACCGCACCGACGAAGGCACACCGTCCAACAACAACCTCCTCACTTTCTTCGACCGCCTCAGTGCCGCATCCGCATTTGCATTCGAGGATGCACCGCCGGTGGCGGATAGAAGATGATGATGATGAAGATGCGATGAGAGACGGAGGGTTGAATGATGTTGCAGACCCCAAGCACAGACGAAGACGTAGATGACGAAAGCGATGCACCAGACCCAGACGGAGGCAGCGCTTCGAACGACAGAGTCAACGACGAGGCCAGGATCCCCATCCACTGCGCCTCACGCTGCCTATGCGTGTCCATATCCGCCACACTTATACTCTCCTCCGTCTGCTTGCGCGATATAGATGACGTGGAGGACGGAGCTGGAGGCCAGATTCCATGTTGTGGCAAAGAGGATGACGCGAAGAGCTCGCCAACAGGCGATTTTGACCATTTCCCGGCGCCTGAACCTCTCTTTCTCGTTATTGCGCTGGCCACCACCATCCGCACCAAGCCCAAGGTGTCAGACAACATGTTTGCGTGGGCCTGTGAAGGGTGGGAACGTGATGGTGCTGGGTGCAAGCAATGGAAGAGGGAGGGGAGAGTGTGGTCGTGGTTCATGTGTTTCCATGAGAGAACGGTGGAGAGAAAATTAGAGCACTCACTGGACATCTCAATCCATCGTCCCCTCCCCAATTGATCCTGATTCGCTATCCACCAAGTACCCCACACTCCTTAAGCGTTTTGAGCTTCTTTTCCCTTCCGTTTGAATCGTCGTATTTGAGGTGGAGCTGGGTGGAGACGGCTAAAGGGGAAGTGTGATGTCGGGGAACGGATTTGCTATACTGTTTGTGAACGTTGCGGAGTTTGAATTTCCTTGGCAACAGCAAGGACAAACAACGCGACTCTGGGGGTCGAGTGTCGGCGGCGGTGGCGGCAGCGAGTGCGGCTACGTGGGGGTGGCGGTGCAACGACACGCAGCAGAGTGCGTGTCGTTGTGGGCGGCGCGTGGAGGCGGCGGCAGGACGACAGGTGGCGAGTGGAGGCGGCACGGCGGCAGCAACAGGCGACGAGTGGAGGCCGCGGCGGCAGAAACGGCCCGAGGGTGGCGGTGCAACGACACGCAGCAGAGTGCGTGTCGTGGTGGGCGGCGATTAGACGCGACGGCGGGACGACACGCGGTGACGGCGGGACGACACGCGGTGACGGCGGGACAACAGGCGGCGACGGCGGGTTGACACGCGGTGACGGCGGGATGACACGCGGTGACGGCTGAACGACAGGCGGTGACAGCTGAACGACAGGCGTCCAGTGGAGGCCGCGGCGGCAGAAGCGGCCCGGGGGTGGTGGCGCAATAACACGCAGCGGCGAGCAAAGGCGTCGGGACAGCGAGCGCAAGTGTCGGGACGGCAAGCGCTGGCATTGGGACAGCGAGCGCTGGCATCAGGAGACAGGCGGGAGGCCGGCCTCCAGTGCCTGTCAAAAATTTATTTTTAGACGGAGGCCGGCCTCCAGTGCCTGTCAAAAGTTATTTTTAGATGGAGGCCGGCCTCCGTAAATTACACATTTAATTACGTAGCACCTCCGTATGTACAAAATAAAATATTTTGAAAGTGGATTTGGGGGTTTTCGGGGTCGAGGAATCCGAATCTGGCATCAGATTTTCGGAATTCTGAACAGGAGGACCAATGCAACGAAGGCCCCCCCTTTGGGGGGGAATAAGCTTAGGAAGTAAGGTAGGCGTGTGAACTTCCGAACGGCATGTGATTGTGAAGGGCCGGATCTAATTTAGTACATGGGAAAAGTTACTTAGTACTTCGGGAAAAGTTCCTTAGTACCGTGGAAACATTTTTGATGGACCGGATCATGAACTGTCCAATTAAGATTCACAACAATCAATCATTCTATTGTTTGATTGTTAGGTAAGGACCCAGGTAAGCTATTTATACTCTAGACATGTGAATATTCCCATGTCGCGGTTACTCGGAGCCACGTAACCAGAGTAATCTATATCCATGTGATTCACATCACAGTCAATAACCCACGATGTCAAAGAACAAAAGTGTTGGATCCACTTTTGACAGGTTACCATGTGCCACATCGACCCGTGACACTCTGTTCATCAGAGACCTGTCTAACTTGACAATAAACATTGACAGATTTGTGATAGTCGGTAAGATACATGACAGCTGCGCAGCATCACTTCACGCGCTGTCATCGGATGTCTAGAACATTCCTTCTAAGAATAGCCACTGAAGAGTCTATAAAGACGAAAGGGCTGGTTGTTGGGATCCCCCAACAGCCCTCTGGCCTTCTTTCATTTTAACTCACAGTTTAAATAGTCGCTCGCACCTCGCTTCGCTCGGTGCTCGCTCCCCCCCTAAACCCTAAACCCTAAACCCTAAACCCTAAACCCTGCTCCACTGTCCAGGAGCCATACACCCCTCGATCTGTCCGCCCGTCAGCGTACAAATTTGGCGTTGATGACTTCGAAGCATACCGATTGCAATGCGAGAACATCATCAAACACCAACAACACGGTCGGGCTGCCTTGCTGAGGGGTGGATTGGTGGGTAGGATAGCCAGTGAGTTTCTGAGCGTCGACGATGGGCTGGCTGGCCCCTCTAAGGAAATCATTCAGAACCGGCAGGGGTTCATCGTGCCAGCTGGCGACACGACTTGGTGTTATTGCGACGACCAGCTCACGGAGAACGAGCTGTCCATTATATGCGGCACCTACACGCTGTACACAGGTATGTTTTCCTTGTTTATTCTCAATTTTATGCACTAACAACATTTTTCTCAGCTACTAAAGGTCAAATAACTGTAAAATCGTGGTTCCCTCCCCCGAACCTGTGGCAGGTGCCCTCCAGCATGAACGGATCACAATGGGTGGAATGGACGCCTGCCAACGAGGCATGGTACCGTGAACGCGTAGAAGACATCCGCACTCGGCAGGCCCAGCCATTAACAAGAGTGCAATGGAAATCAATATTGCGCGGCACTCCTCCCAGTAGGAAGCTTCTGGCGGCAGCGTCTCAACGAGCTCAGGCCTTTGTCAACGGGCACGTACCGGTGGTGCCAACTTATCGTGTTCGCCCAGGCCTGTAGTTACATTGTCAATGTAAGTGTTTTTTCATTTAAGAATAGCCCATTCTAACAAAAATATGTAGATATATGCGTGTTTTTTTGTTCAAAATGTCATATAAATTTATTTTTTGGTGTCTACACAAGAGAGCTCGCGTGAGATATATACAAGTTGATATCAGGGTAAGATGACTAGTTATAAAAAATCTAACAAAATTACAGTACAGCAAGGCCGAGGTGTATCAAAGACAAAACAGCGAAATGGCAGCGACAGGAGGCGAGTAGAGGCAGCGCGGCGGCAGCGACAGGCGGCGACGGCGGGACGACAGGCGGCGACGGCGGAATGACAGGCGGGGAGGGGAGGCGGCAGTGGCAGCGGCGGCCCGGTGTGGCGGCGCAACAACACGCAGCAGAGTGCGTGTCGTGGTGGGCGGCGAGTGGACGCGACGGCGGGACGACGCGCGGTGACGTTGTGACGACAGGCGGCGACGGCGGGACGATAGGCGGCGACGGCGGGACGACAGGCGGCGACGGCGGGACGACAGGCGGCGACGGCGGGACGACAGGCGTTGACAGCGGAATGACAGGCGGCGAGGCAGGCGGCAGCGGCAGCGGCGGCCCGGTGTGGCGGCGCAACAACACGCAGCAGAGTGCGTGTCGTGGTGGGCGGCGACTAGACGCGACGGCGGGACGACGCGCGGTGACGTCGTGACGACAGGCGGCGACGGCGGGACGACAGGCGTTGACAGCGGAATGACAGGCGGCGAGGCAGGCGGCAGCGGCAGCGGCGGTCCGGTGTGACGGCGCAACAACACGCAGCAGAGTGCGTGTTGTGGTGGGCGGCGACTAGACGCGACGGCGGGACGACGCGCGGTGACGTCGTGACGACAGGCGGCGACGACGGGATGACACGCGGTGACGGCTGAACGACAGACGGCGACGGCGGGACGTCACGCGCTGACGGCGGAATGACAGGCGGCGAGGGAAGGCGGCAGTGGCAGCGGCGGTCCGGTGTGACGGCGCAACAACACGCAGCAGAGTGCGTGTTGTGGTGGGCGGCGAGTGGACGCGAAGGCGGGACGACAGGCGGCGACGGCGGGACGACACGCGCTGACGGCGGAATGACAGGCGGCGAGGGAAGGCGGCAGCGGCATGACAGGGGACGAGGAGAGGCGGCAGCAGCAGCAGCGGCACGGGTGTGGCGGCGCAACAACACGCAGCAGAGTGCGTGTTGTGGTGGGCGGCGACTAGACGCGACGGCGGGATGACGCGCGGTGACGTCGTGACGACAGGCGGCGACGGCGGGATGACACGCGGTGACGGCTGAACGACAGGCGTCGAGTGGAGGTGGCGGCAGCAGCAGCGGCCCGGAGGTGGCAGCGCAACAACATGCAGCGGCAAGCGCAGGCGTCGGGCAGACGGCGAGCGCAAGCGTTGGGACGGCGAGCGCTGGCGTTGGGACGGCGAGCGCAAGCTTTGGGACGGCGAGCGCTGGCGTTGGGACGGCGAGCGCAAGCTTTGGGACGGCGAGCGCTGGCATCGGGAGACAGGCGGGAGGCCGGCCTCCAGTGCCTGTCAAAAATTTATTTTTAGACGGAGGCCGGCCTCCAGTGCCTGTCAAAAGTTATTTTTAGACGGAGGCCGGCCTCCAGTGGCCTCCATCAATTTGGAGGCCGGCCTCCATAAATTACACATTTAATTACGTAGCACCTCCGTATGTACAAAATAAAATATTTTGAAAGTGTATTTGGGGGTTTTTGGGGTCCAGGAATCCGAATCTGGCATCAGATTTCAGGAATTCTGAACAGGAGGCCCAATGCAACGAAGGCCCCCCCTTCGGGGGGGAATAAGCCTAGGTGCTACATTGTGTTGTTATAATTGTATGGTGAAACATACTGTATACAAGCTCCCGCCCCCTTGGTCGGCTTCTATGTGAAAAATTTGAGCTTAGATTGACCCACTGGCATGTTTAGCTCCAATGCGGCTAGTGTTTAGGCTATTCCGCGCCATAATAACTTTGATTTTGAGGTGAAACTGCGAGACGATTGGAGGAAAACCAATGACGTGGCATGAAGTTCCGGAGAGTTTGGGCGTTTACCATAGCTTTAAAAGATCTATAGACCAGTAAATATGGATAGGATTAGTCAATGCATTCGTTGTTACATAAACAAGTTGAATTTGAAGTGAAATTGAATGTAAACATGAATTATGCCCCACAAACCTCCATTTCCACACAGTTTACAGTTTGACACAGTACATACCACATACGTGTAGCTAGTAACCTGTACCAGGACATATAAATTACACCACACCGAGCGCAAGTGAATACAACAAGAAACAAACTCTAAGATGTTCACAACGTTGACATCTTCCTTCTCCCCCGATTCATCAGTTTACGTGCTTTCAATCGTTTTCATTCCTTACAGACCTTAATATAGACTGTTACAATACTGCTCGTTTAACGAATAACGTTTCAATTCGGTTCTCAAGAGCCCAGAACGTCTCTGGAAGACGTACTCGGTCACATACCTTGCAAGCTCCTAGAAACGACGTGGCAGACGTACCGAGGCCGTTTGCATCATTTATGCTATTTTATAGGGTTTAGCATACTTCTATAAATGTTCGGATACGTTGTTGAAGAGTTGACGGTCCGTGGTGGAGCGGAAATGACTGAAACTTTGACATGTTCCCGCTGAGGTGTGAATGCACGTAAAACACCCATTTTCGTTGTCTGGACATATTTATTGCAGATTTTGAGTATTGGAGATGTATACTGTAGTGTACAGTACCTTGTACAATGTTTGAATCGAGCGCTGCACGACTGAGCAAAGTTGCAGATGTCAAAAAGTATTAAGCGCCCGAATACATTCTCAACAAAATCAGACAGAAATGTGTATATACCTCACTTCCAAAACCATTACACAGCTGCATATCCATTATGGGACTATAAATTACACCCTGTACTACTCGCTTCATCCGTTCCAAGTGAGGGATCACAAAAATTTCATTAAAAATTTGAACTCACGTACATGTCCACATCCTCCCACTCTCCCATGTCGCAATTCCATGCTAATTCCAATGTATTTTCTCGTTGCTGGTCTTTTCGGAAGCTAACAGGGACCTATTTGGCTCGGCTAAACTGCTGTTACACAACCTAGAAGGTCCGCGAAATGAGAGCAACAACATCGGCTCTCGAGGATGTATGGGATGCAGTAGACGTGGCGCGTCGTTCTACGTCGATTCTGCGTCTTTTCCGGCACTTGGAGCATTGGAGTATGCTTGGTGTGCTGTAGGACTGCTATTAATGCCTGAATAAAGGGTTATTGGCCGGAAATCTTTGTCTAAGTTCGTATTGTCGGGCAAAGTCATGATTTCAATGCCCTCATCTCTCAAATGACGTTTTTACCTAGAATACATCGTTGTCAATGTAGTTTAACCCCTAATTAGATGTATTAGTATTAACTTAACTGTACAGAGGTCTCTGAAAAATACTGTGCCCGATGTGCAATGTGCAACTTTGCTTTTCGAATCACCATCAGTTAAGCGCCGAGAATGCGCATTTTTGCACACGATGCAAATAACAGTATAAATAGCACTCACATACCTATACCCATATCTGACAGGAGTCTACATAGGCCTACCTCACCCACCCCAACCACCCAGCCAACAGAACATCTCAAATTCCCCAACCAGATCCAACCCAACCGGACATCCGCCTCCTCTCCCGAATCAACATTCACCCCCATTCCAATCGTTTCCCTTCAATTCGGATCCGTATCTACACTATCCCAAACACTCTCGGCTACGGTTAACGTCAGATTTGCTAGAAGGAATCGCGGCGTTCAATTTGTCGCTGTGCAGAAGATGGATTTCCCGTATCGACTCCAAAGCAAATGTCCGCACACCGGGAGTGCCAGAACGCAAGTTCACCGTCAAGTACATATGGTTCGAGGGCTATGTGTACGTACCTGTTCCCGAGTCATTGAATGTTTCTTGATTTTGAAGATGGTTGCGAGAGATTCAGTGGTGATTTTATCGACTCTTGTTTTTTGTGCATGGTGCGATTCTGAAGAGTTTGAGCTATATCACCACTTGAGCACTGGGAGATGGATTACATCGATACTCACTTTGATTGCACGACTCAAATGGATGCAACATGAACGAGTTTCCTATCGAACGTATCACATGAACAGAATGAACACCCGGATTCGCAATACACATGATTTATCCAAACAATATGTGCACTACGCACACCACCCTGCCCTCGCATTCTTGTTATTCCAACGTTACACCTTGGGGAACCATTCAGTTCCCAATCTCAAGACCCAATCTGCACTCGCGTAACCCAAAACCACACTAAGCGAACACAGAAACGAAAAAAAAAATCTGTATTTTCAGTACATACGACATGCAACAAGGCGTACTAGTAACACTAGTGCTAGAACCGACACGGGTATATAAAGACCACGCACCTTGCTGGATTTCTTCATTCCCCTCAAGCCTCATCCCCTCCTCTTCTCTGCCTCCTCAGCCTTGGCCTCTTTCCAATTCTTCCCCCCATTGTTTGTGGATTCGCATGGCGGCTGCTTGGGAATGGTAAGCGGGCTGTTGTGTCTGCTGTCAACAACGGCGCTGACGGTGTGTTTGACAGACTTGAGGATGCAGAATGGAGCGCGACACGACGGTGAGGTGTATCCCTTCTGAAACGCCGGGACTGACCCCTCTTTACCGTGTAGTGCTTTCTAGAATGCGGACGACGCACCTGGACAGAACGACCCTAACGCTCTGGCATCCCAACACAACGGCGCGGTGAGTACTGTGCGCATTGAATGGCATGTCCGTGTTGTGGGCCCGACGGTATCTATCGAGAGCAGCGTTGACGATGCGCATTTCCACCTCGCAAGACGTGCACGACAGGCAGACGACGCCCAGAATGTTGAAACCAATGGTAAGCCGCAGTACTCTGTCAATGGCAGCACTGATGACAATGACAAGGACTCGGTGTCCAGTCTTGATATGGTGAGCGGTGCTTTCTTGACGGCGGGATGTTGCTGACGCCTTCCAATCGCAGCCACGTAACACCAGCACGTCAACGACATGCTCGAGTCATGTCCACCCCCACCTTGTCGGCAGTCGGTGATCCCTCGTCGTTGGTGGAGTCAATGGCATCTGGTAAGTTGAGTTTCTGCCTTTCTTGTCAACAACGGCAGTGACGACGTGCCCCGCAGGTCATGACAACGCAGAGTGACCTCCACGGTGAGCTGTAACCCTTCATGGACGCACTCGTACTGACTCCGCCTTTTCCGTTGCACAGTTTTCCTCCCAAAGACAAACACGGCACCCGCGCGGCACCCAGAATGTTGACCGAACGGTGAGCCGTGATGTTGATTGTCCCGTTGACAATGGTTCTGACGAGGTGTTCAACTGTGGTGGGCTGCGACGGTGAGTTACATCCCCTTGATAATGCATTTGTGCTGACACCCGCTCATTGCTTCGCAGTTCAACTCGAATTTCCAGCGCAATTTCAGACTGTCAGAACAATGTTGACATACAGAACACCCATATCATCTTCGAAGGCCAGGACGAGAACGTCAGTGAGTTGCAACCAGCGCACGACAGCTCAAAAGGAGTCCTTCATCTAGGAGAGAAAGAATAGCGAGTAATATCAGTTCCCCACTCCGAATGGATGCTTAGAAGACGATTCCTGGGCGGGAGCGGTCAAAAGTGGAACTTGAAAGACTCACCTAGAGCCCACTCTCCCTGTCGTTTTGCAACCGTACTCCTGAAGTGCTTGAATATATTATAAACACTGTGAAACAGTCAAAAATAGTTGTTTTAATCAGTTTTTCAGGAAGTACCTTTGATTGTTCAAAGAAATAAAGAGCATCGAAGCGCGCAACGGTGAGCTCAGTGGCTCAAGAGTCAGCCAGTGCATATCTCATTTCTATGGATGACGCTTGACCTAACAAAAGCCCATTTAAAACTTTAATATCAGTGTATAATTCAGTAACAATGAACGCTTTGTGTGGCTTAGCAAAAGACACTCTCTACTCTATACCCATCGCTCACAAGGAGACTTTGGTATATTGCGTCCTATTCATGCAATACGGTACATAACCACGATTAAGGTTGAGAACCGAGAGGAACTGAGAGGTATGTGTCTCACGTACCTTGAGTTCAGTCTATTCTTGCAATCAACATGTCTCCGTCAATCTCGTATGAATATTCACGGCATTTGTCTATTGACGACAGCATGACGTGATTACTGCCCGAGATGCGAGGAAACGGTGTTTTTTTCACTAGAAACGCGGAATTGGCGCTGGAGGAGTAGACCGGATGACATGCATCCGCTGATCTCATCATCCTCCTTGCAAAGTTCATGGAGCTGGCTTGTAGCTCTGTATATCATGTATGTATCCCTCTGCCCTTCCTAATGCACTGCTTTGTCACTGATTTTGGGGAAATAGAGATGCTATGTGTTAAATATATGAAAGTATCGTCTTGGAGACGTTTTGGGCGCTTAACGAATGCCAGTCCCAATTTTCATCTGGATGCCGTGTGAGTGACTCGTTTATCTTATCTCACATAATCTCCTCCAATGTATAACTTCATTTTATTCATGATCCTCATGGCAGACCCAGATTTCCTCGTTTTGTGCCCAGGTGCGTCTAAACGGAATGTAATGTTTTTATACATGTTCAACTTCGATTGACTTGCATCCAGCTTCTTTACATCTTGCCTTCGGAGGTACCCGTCTCATTTATGCAATGTTTAAATGTCAGTTAGATGCAGCAAATGTTTGAAATTGCGTAATTTCGTGACTTGGGGGAGGAGGAGATGTATGTGGTGCTAATTTTCCTTCGGCTCACAGCATCATTGCGGCAAAGTATTGTGTTTAGGTGCGTTTGAAGATAATGGAATGCGTAGTTGAAGAGGTGGCAGTGCGTTGTGATGAGGAAATGGCGATACTTTTGAAATATTTGTGCCGGGTCTTCAAATTGCGTATATCCCACATTTTCATTGTCTGCAACATTCTGTGGTAAGTTTGAAGCACTGAATAGATAGAATAGTATTTATAGTACTTGATTGAATGTGAAAATTAAGTTTTGCGGTGTTGAGGAAAGTCGGACATGTCAAAAATTGTGGATACATTGGTACATAGTACACACCAACCCTAACCTGCTACATATATTTGTATTTACCAACCCTAACCAACCCTAACCAGCCTAATCTGTGCTTTTATGGTATTATCAAATCCCAACCAACCCTAAAACCTAAACCCTAAACCATCCTAATCTGTATTTTTGTGGTCATCACCAACCCTAATCCCTAACCCTAACCAAGGCTAATATGTGCTTTGTGGTGTTGGCGTTACATTGTGTTGTTATAATTGTATGGTGATGAATTAGTCCTCACTCTCAAATTGACGTCTGTCCCTGGAATACATCATTTGCGGGTGTTTTGTAGTCCCTGTACGATGCCCAGTAATCGAGTAATGTTTGAGGAAACAACCTTGAATGTTCGAGTCAACTTTGCATATGAATAAGTGCCTGTAATCAAGCACAATATTAAAAGAAACACTTGAATGCTGTGAAACAGGTTTTTGAGAGTAGTATCATACTCATATTCATTGGACACTTATTTTTTAGACTTGTCTACCCAGCACAACCTTCCGAGCCATCCAAACAACTCCTATCTCATCCGGACTTGCTCTTCCTTGCCCAAAACTTGACTCCATTCAATTCCAATCGCATTTCCCAAGTTTCTGTTCCGGTCCCGTGTTCTAGTCTAGCCTCTAAATAGAATAACGGCAGATATTTGCACTGTTGTTCAAAAGATGGATACGGTTGAACGAAGACGAATGAGAGGGTCCTATGTACGTGAACGAGTTTGCCGTGTGGTAAGTGTAATTATTCCTCGAGTCGAGTTTGCGTAATTGTGTGCGTAGGTGTTTTGGAATGTGCTTGAGAGATTGCGATGCGGTGAGTAGAGTTCATAGTTGGCCGGTTCGTGAATGTGAATATGGATAGTAGATAGATGACACTAAATACTTGAATAAGTATTGACTGTGAATACGTGCATTGAATGCAACTATACAGACGGAGCGCATACTTTACTGACAGCGCACACCACAGTCCTGTCTATGCGAGTAGCTGGAGAATGCACGGTGAGTGAGGCCAAGCATGCAAACAATGTGTGTAACTGTACTCACCGCCTTCTTTTCTTAGAACCAAGTTGTCCCCTGTACTTGCATTCCCATCTCATGTAACGGCCGGTGTGTTGATCCAAAAAGGTGAGCTGGGTGTTTCTGCTCAAGGATGGGTACTGACAGCACACAACACAGGCCCGTCGATGCGAGTGTAGCTGGAGAATGCACGGTGAGTGAGCCGCTGATGACGCTTGGACATACTGAGAGACACACCAGACGCGATGTAACACTCAAGACTTGCATTCCCATCTCACGTTGATCCAAAAAGGTGAGCGACGGCTACTGACAGCGTACATGGATGCGACGTGAGGTGCTGATGAGGGATGCTGAGAGATTCGTCATACGAAAAAAAGGTCGCTGACGGTGTCCTTGTTGTTTTGCAGCAACTGTAGGTTGATGAGGAGGGGGCGTTGACGTGAAGACTGTCGGAGGTGAAGACAGTGTATGGGTAAGCAACACAAGCTAACCCACCTAACCCGCTGAGCACAAGAAGAGGGTGAGGGTGAACACGAACGCCAGCTTGAGCAGGAAGCAGAGGATTTTATCGACGTCTACGCTCTTCGGAATCGACGGGAAGTACGTGTTTGTTCACAAGGTGAAGACGAGGCCAACAAACATAGCTTGTGAAAATGTCTGATAAATTGGCAGTCAGGAAGATGCTTGATATTAGCTGCATTAGGTACAGAAAATGTGTTGTTGACAAATCAATCCAGCATCCAGACTAGAACTGACATCCGTGAATATAAGCTCAAATAACGGCCTACGGTTAGTCACCACCATTCCCAAATGTTCGTCCTTTCTACCCTGTTCTCTGTTGTGGTCACTACCATCACCCTTGTCCAATCCAATCCAGCCATCTATCTAGACGTCATTCCAGGACCCTTTAAAAAATGTAACTTGTACTTACTCAATCACCTCCCTTCCTGAGAAGATTCCAGAACCGTTTAGAAGAGGGTTGAGGACTTGGACATGCGATGCTCAACATCGCTGACATGCACCCCCACAGGAATTGTGCATAGGCAGGCCGACTCGCATAATCCCATGTCATTTTGCTTGTTAAAGTGACTGTCACCCGCAATTATCTATACGAAGATTGGATGCGTGGCGATGTACACACGTATGGATTCTACTGGCTGTGGGGTGAAGATTGAGTGGTGCGTTTGAGGAAGAGTAGGCATGGGTTGGGGAGCAAGAGGTCATGATGATGGGTTTGAAAGGGAATATCCTGATGGATGCGCAAATCGACACGAACACTAGAACACAGAATACGTACGAATACAACACCTAGAAGAGTACAGTAGTGTAGTATATGTCAGCTCCAAGACCCGACAATAGAAAGATCGAGGAGTGCAACTCACCAAGTAGCAAATGCACATTTACATTTCACAAACGGCAGGATATATTGCATTGCGATGCAACAACTCCCCATCTGCATCTTCCGTCCGAAATGCAGTTTAAAACGTCTGGAATTCGGTGCTTCGTATTTTGTTAGCTTAATTAAGCAACGTAAAATTGAGGACTGTACCAAAATTGAGACGCAAATTTTTGAAGCTAGAGCTCGAGAGTTCACGTAGAGGCGGTTTGGCGAGTTTGCCGTGAATACTGGACTGCTTTGCAATGGGTGTAGCTGTTTTGTGCTCGTCTCCTATTCTGTGGGTGCAGTTTGCATCTACTCTTCTGATTTTTGTGAGTGTAGTTGCACTGAGAGTAAACCTTCGATTACTTTTCTTTTCTGTGCTGCCTGGATTTCAGAATCGATAACAAAAGTGTTTATCACGAAACTCGTCTTTTCATGTCTATCGTGAACTGATCTTTAGCAAATACAATGAAATTATATTTCATTAGCACACTGCACGACGACAGGGGGTATACAGTGTACAGAAATACACCAATATCTCGCTTAGCGGAGGAGGAAGATTGCAGATCCCAAATCGGACCCTGCAAAACGACCCGAAAACAGAACCCCTGTTCGCTTCGAGCGCCTTAACAAGCAACCCCGCGTCAACCTCCATCTGCGTCGTCGTCGTCTCTGCCCCTGAAGCTGCGGTATGAGACGCCAACGAAGGTGAAGAACCAGACGATGACACAGGAGACAGCACAACCCGCCCCGTCGCAAAATACGGCCGAAGATGCGCATCCAAAACCGACACAAAGATCCAAAACGCGTCTTCCTCCGGTGCGAGTAGTAGGAGGTGCGCAACGATCTCCGTCAGACCTGTCATTTCGCCCAACAATTATCAATCCACAATCAAAAAAACAAAGTAAGGAAGGAAGGAGAAACTTACCGCGCTCATATACAACATCAGGGACCATGTTCAAATACGCCTGCAACAAACTAAGCGCCTTGCGCTCTCTCTCTCTCCTCTCCTTCTCAACCCTTCTTCTCTCCCCATCTTCACCATCACCCTCCCCATCCCCATCCTTACCAACACCAACACCTCTATCGGAATCCCCACCATCCCCAATCAAAACCCTGACAACATCTCTCACATCCCTCTCCGTCTCCTCTCTCACCCTCTCCTTCTCAACCCCCCTCTCACCCGCGCGGGCCCCGCCACCCCATCCCCGCGCACACAGCTGCCTATACACACCCGGCACACACCTCCCTTTCCCATCCGTCAAAAACGACCAGACGAGGTACCGCACCGACGAAGGCACACCGTCCAACAACAACCTCCTCACTTTCTTCGACCGCCTCAGTGCCGCATCCGCATTTGCATTCGAGGATGCACCGCCGGTGGCGGATAGAAGATGATGATGATGAAGATGCGATGAGAGACGGAGGGTTGAATGATGTTGCAGACCCCAAGCACAGACGAAGACGTAGATGACGAAAGCGATGCACCAGACCCAGACGGAGGCAGCGCTTCGAACGACAGAGTCAACGACGAGGCCAGGATCCCCATCCACTGCGCCTCACGCTGCCTATGCGTGTCCATATCCGCCACACTTATACTCTCCTCCGTCTGCTTGCGCGATATAGATGACGTGGAGGACGGAGCTGGAGGCCAGATTCCATGTTGTGGCAAAGAGGATGACGCGAAGAGCTCGCCAACAGGCGATTTTGACCATTTCCCGGCGCCTGAACCTCTCTTTCTCGTTATTGCGCTGGCCACCACCATCCGCACCAAGCCCAAGGTGTCAGACAACATGTTTGCGTGGGCCTGTGAAGGGTGGGAACGTGATGGTGCTGGGTGCAAGCAATGGAAGAGGGAGGGGAGAGTGTGGTCGTGGTTCATGTGTTTCCATGAGAGAACGGTGGAGAGAAAATTAGAGCACTCACTGGACATCTCAATCCATCGTCCCCTCCCCAATTGATCCTGATTCGCTATCCACCAAGTACCCCACACTCCTTAAGCGTTTTGAGCTTCTTTTCCCTTCCGTTTGAATCGTCGTATTTGAGGTGGAGCTGGGTGGAGACGGCTAAAGGGGAAGTGTGATGTCGGGGAACGGATTTGCTATACTGTTTGTGAACGTTGCGGAGTTTGAATTTCCTTGGCAACAGCAAGGACAAACAACGCGACTCTGGGGGTCGAGTGTCGGCGGCGGTGGCGGCAGCGAGTGCGGCTACGTGGGGGTGGCGGTGCAACGACACGCAGCAGAGTGCGTGTCGTTGTGGGCGGCGCGTGGAGGCGGCGGCAGGACGACAGGTGGCGAGTGGAGGCGGCACGGCGGCAGCAACAGGCGACGAGTGGAGGCCGCGGCGGCAGAAACGGCCCGAGGGTGGCGGTGCAACGACACGCAGCAGAGTGCGTGTCGTGGTGGGCGGCGATTAGACGCGACGGCGGGACGACACGCGGTGACGGCGGGACGACACGCGGTGACGGCGGGACAACAGGCGGCGACGGCGGGTTGACACGCGGTGACGGCGGGATGACACGCGGTGACGGCTGAACGACAGGCGGTGACAGCTGAACGACAGGCGTCCAGTGGAGGCCGCGGCGGCAGAAGCGGCCCGGGGGTGGTGGCGCAATAACACGCAGCGGCGAGCAAAGGCGTCGGGACAGCGAGCGCAAGTGTCGGGACGGCAAGCGCTGGCATTGGGACAGCGAGCGCTGGCATCAGGAGACAGGCGGGAGGCCGGCCTCCAGTGCCTGTCAAAAATTTATTTTTAGACGGAGGCCGGCCTCCAGTGCCTGTCAAAAGTTATTTTTAGATGGAGGCCGGCCTCCGTAAATTACACATTTAATTACGTAGCACCTCCGTATGTACAAAATAAAATATTTTGAAAGTGGATTTGGGGGTTTTCGGGGTCGAGGAATCCGAATCTGGCATCAGATTTTCGGAATTCTGAACAGGAGGACCAATGCAACGAAGGCCCCCCCTTTGGGGGGGAATAAGCTTAGGAAGTAAGGTAGGCGTGTGAACTTCCGAACGGCATGTGATTGTGAAGGGCCGGATCTAATTTAGTACATGGGAAAAGTTACTTAGTACTTCGGGAAAAGTTCCTTAGTACCGTGGAAACATTTTTGATGGACCGGATCATGAACTGTCCAATTAAGATTCACAACAATCAATCATTCTATTGTTTGATTGTTAGGTAAGGACCCAGGTAAGCTATTTATACTCTAGACATGTGAATATTCCCATGTCGCGGTTACTCGGAGCCACGTAACCAGAGTAATCTATATCCATGTGATTCACATCACAGTCAATAACCCACGATGTCAAAGAACAAAAGTGTTGGATCCACTTTTGACAGGTTACCATGTGCCACATCGACCCGTGACACTCTGTTCATCAGAGACCTGTCTAACTTGACAATAAACATTGACAGATTTGTGATAGTCGGTAAGATACATGACAGCTGCGCAGCATCACTTCACGCGCTGTCATCGGATGTCTAGAACATTCCTTCTAAGAATAGCCACTGAAGAGTCTATAAAGACGAAAGGGCTGGTTGTTGGGATCCCCCAACAGCCCTCTGGCCTTCTTTCATTTTAACTCACAGTTTAAATAGTCGCTCGCACCTCGCTTCGCTCGGTGCTCGCTCCCCCCCTAAACCCTAAACCCTAAACCCTAAACCCTAAACCCTGCTCCACTGTCCAGGAGCCATACACCCCTCGATCTGTCCGCCCGTCAGCGTACAAATTTGGCGTTGATGACTTCGAAGCATACCGATTGCAATGCGAGAACATCATCAAACACCAACAACACGGTCGGGCTGCCTTGCTGAGGGGTGGATTGGTGGGTAGGATAGCCAGTGAGTTTCTGAGCGTCGACGATGGGCTGGCTGGCCCCTCTAAGGAAATCATTCAGAACCGGCAGGGGTTCATCGTGCCAGCTGGCGACACGACTTGGTGTTATTGCGACGACCAGCTCACGGAGAACGAGCTGTCCATTATATGCGGCACCTACACGCTGTACATGTTAGAGTTCCCTCTAACGTAGACACACACACGTGCCTGTAGTCACATATCACACAGTATTTGTAGACACACCCGTAGCTACGTAGCCTCAGTTCCTTCTTTGTTAGCACACCCAACACGTTCTGGTCCTTCGTCTCTCTCTCCCGCCTCGTCTCCGGGTCTCCTCCTAACATCAAGAAGGAACTCTAACACATTCAAAACATCCTCTCTCATCGCCTTTTGGCATTTCAATACCACCGTTTCCCAAACTGCCTGGACTACCTCGTTCCCCTTCGATCCTGCCCATCCAGCAGGATATCGAAGCCTGTACCGACACTTGTGACCGCTACTCTTGGCAATTATTTTTTTTGCAAAGAGACCTCTTGTTGCACGAAGAAACCCTGCGTATTGCTTCCAACCAGGGTGCATCTTTTGATACCCTTCGGCGACTTACTGCTGCTGTTATAGACTGTCAACGGTCAATCTCACATACCAGAGACCTTCTCGCTTCCGCTGAAAGACAGTTGCGTTACCTACACGACCAGGCTGATCGCGTTCGCGACCTACAAGATTGTCTGGCTACTCTGTCTCGCCGCATTGATAATCTGGCTTTTACCACCTCTCTTAGCCCTGCTATTTTGTCTGGACTTCACGCCCGCCTTGACGATATTCTCAGCTCTCCTCTCTTCTCCAGGTCCTCTACCCCAGACAGCTTACCTGACCTTGAACCCTCCGATTAGAAGCGCATATATTCACCCTTTTGGCGCATACACCCACCCTCTCTGTTTTTTTCTCTTTCCTTTTTTTAATTCGCTTCTCGCTTATCGTTTGCACTCATGCCTCCCGGAAAAAGTAAAGGTCGTTCGGTCTCCCCCCGTCGTGGTCGTGACGGTAGTGATGACGACACTGTGTCCCGAATTGACCCTGCCATTATCGCTCTCATTAAGGCTAGCCAGGAATCCAATAAAGAAACTATGAAAGATATTCTCGAACTGTCGCGTATACAAGCCGAAACTATGTTCAAATCATTCCTCGCGTTACCCCAACTCCAAACCTCTACCCACTCCTCTGCGACTACCTCTACCGCCCGCTCTGGTGATTCACGCGCTTATAAGGTGCCCTTTCCAGGTGCCTTCGACGGCTCCTCTGATACTGTCGAAGACTTGCTGGCCTCATGGCGTAACTTTTTTCACTCCGACCCCGAAGCATACAAAACCACTGATTCCAAAGTACGCACCGCTCTCAGTTCTTTCAAGACCGGCACGCCCGCTGTCTGGCGTAACCAGCTCATTGAAGAGCTAGAGTCTGGGCAATGCGTCTTAACCAACTGGTCCGACTTTGAGGAGCGCGTGAAAGACTCCTTCCTGTTCCATTTCTCGCAACAACGCGCGGCACGCGAGATCATGTGCATCCGTCAGAACTCCACGCCCACTCAAGAGTTCATTATTATCTTCGAGAACCTTGCCTTTCGCTCCAAGTTTAACGACGAAGCGTTGATCCAATGCTTCAAAATGGCCTTGGATAAGCGTATTATGGAGGAGATTGGACGAACACACCGTGAGATGCCCACATTCGCGGAATGGAAGAGTGCCGCAATCTTGATGGCTCACAGACTGCGTGAGACTGATGCCACGGTGACTCCGGTCGTCAACACCACCGCCACCTGGCGTCCTCCCCCTTCTTTCACCTCCACCCCTTCCACTGTTCAAAAGTCTAGCAACCCCCGCCCCGCTGCTCCTGCCCCCAACGCGACTCTACCTGCAAACATCTCCGCTGCTCCGAATCGACGTGCCGCCCTGCCCTGCTTTAACTGCGGCGTATTTGGCCACTTCATGCGAGTCTGCCCCAAACCCAAAGATCTCGAATTCCAACGCAAATCACGCGCAAAACTGGAACGAGCTCGGGCCGTCCTCGAGTGCTTTGATGCTTTGCCTGATGACGACAAGCATGAGATTCGATGCGTTGATGTTGACGAAAGTGCCTTGTTTGATGATTCGGATTTTGTTTCTTGCGTCGAGTGAGTAGTACGTCCTCGCCGCTTCTGTACAACAACCCTGTAATTACTCCCAAATTGCATGTTGCATTGTCTCCAAAATCCGTACCTCTGCCCGTGTTACCTGTTTACGCGACCCCTCAACCTTCATTATCCAATTCTGTATTGACTCCTGACAAGCCCTCTTCTTCAACAACATCACCCAACTCCGACTACCCGACACCAACACTCCTGCCCGCGCACCCACAACCTCCAACTATGGCACCCGATTGCATTCCATATTCAGACCTCTTTTTATCCTGTCCTGAGGATGATCCACCAGAGCTGCAAGCCCCAGATGCCTCTGATGATTCGGATGAAGATTCGCCAACCAAGCCTGCTCAACAAACCTCCGCCCACGATGATGCATCTGTCTCTATGACACACGATGCAAGTCCACCACCGGCCCCACGCGACTCTCTACTTTGCAGCCCGCCCGTCGCTGACCACACAGACTGCCCGCCTTCAATCCCTACACCTGTCCGCACCGTCCTGTGCAACTTGCGCCGATTACGCAGCACGCCTTGGCGAACCGAGAGCCTGCTCAAATCCTGGGCCCCAAAGGAGCGTTGGGACGACATTGACGATGATCTGATTGCTGCTCTTTGCGATCTCCCCTGGACCGACGCCGCCAAAGTCCTCCAGCAGCTCAAGAAGCCCCGCGACTACATCTCCCGCATGGGGAGTAAATGCCTTGACATTCCAATGTCGGCTGCACCCCCAGGCTCGACCTCTTTGGTGTCGCTGAAAGCGCTCTTAGACAGCGGTGCCACTGGTTGTTACGTGCACTCCGATTTTGTCAAACTCAATGGATGGGTGACTGAGCGGCTGCCCCACCCCGTTAGCGTTTACAATGCAGACGGAACTCGCAATGCCAACGGTGCTATCACAGATGTTGTTTACCTTGTCATCCGCATTGAAAACCATGTTGAGCGACTCCGCCTTTCAGTCACCAACACGGGATCATCTTCCCTCATCCTCGGGCACTCCTGGCTCTGGTTCCATAATCCGCTTGTTGACTGGCGAGAGGCCAAGCTCTGCTTTGCACGCTGCCCCACGTCCTGTGGTGCTGACGTGCTGCCGACTTCGCACCCTGATGGCGAAACCGTGAATGTTTGCCGCGAAGGACCCCAGCTCCGTGAAGACGACATCTTTGATGACAGCCCGGGCCCCTTCACGCCGGTCTCTGCTGCGGAATGGGCTGACGCCTTTGCTGGTGAACTTGCCGATGGTGAATCGATGTGCGCGGTTGACCTCAATGAGTTCACGTCCGAACAAGTCCATGGCTCATGCGACCACCGCATTTCTCACTTTTTGCGAACTCAACGTGAAGCAGCTTCATATCCCGACCGCTACCTGAAGGAATTTGCACCTGTTTTCTCCAAAGAGGAGTTTGACGAGCTCCCACCCCGTCGCCCATGGGATCATGCTATTAACCTGAAACCAGATGCAAAGTCGTTCAAAGCAAAGCCGTACCGTCTGTCGCCCGCTGAAACCTCGAAGGTCAAGGAATGGATAGAAGAGGAAAAACGCACTGGCCGTATACGGGACTCCATCTCTCCCTATGCCGCCCCTTTCTTCTTCATCCAGAAAAAGGATGGCTCACTGCGCCCTGTGCAAGACTACCGACGCCTGAACGATATCACGATCAAGAACCGCTATCCATTGCCGCTCATCTCTGACCTCATGGACAAGCTTAAAGGCGCGAAAGTATTCACCAAACTTGACGTCCGCTGGGGTTTCAATAACATTCGTATCAGGGAAGGCGATGAGCACAAGGCTGCCTTTATCACGGAGTTTGGACTTTTTGAGCCTCTTGTAATGTTCTTTGGATTGACAAACTCACCAGCTACCTTCCAGAATATGATGAACGATCTGTTCAAGGATCTCATTGCTGGCGGCCATGTCGTGATATATATGGATGACATCCTCATCTTCACTGATGATGTCCAGTCCCATCGACATCTTGTCCGCAATGTCTTGCAGATTCTGGAGGACAACAAGCTTTATCTGCGGCCAGAAAAGTGCTGTTTTGAGCAGGACCGTGTGGAATACTTGGGCGTCATTGTCGGCCACGGGAAAATGTCCATGGATCCCAAGAAAGTTGACGCTATCACCTCTTGGCCAATCCCGCGCTGTCGTAAGGACGTCCAACAGTTCCTCGGTTTCGTCAACTTCTACCGTAGGTTTATCAAGAACTTCTCCCGCATTGCCGCTCCCCTGCATGCCCTGGGTGGTTCGGCGCCTTGGGTATGGGACAATTTGTCAACATCCGCCTTCAACGAGCTCAAATCCGCCTGCGCTTCACACCCGGTGCTACTTCTTCCCCGCGACGGTGCCCCATTCCGCATAGAGGCAGACAGCTCTGGATACGCAACCGGCGCGGTGCTCAGCCAATTTGTTGACAATTCCTGGCAACCGGTCGCGTTTGCTTCAAAAGCCCTCAGTCCCGTTGAGCGCAACTACGAGATACATGACCGCGAACTACTGTCAATCATGAGGTCTCTCGATGACTGGCGACGCTACCTCCACGGCTCCGATTCTCCTGTTGAGATCCACACCGATCACAAGAACCTTCAGTATTTCATGACCGCTCAGAAATTGAACCGTCGTCAGGCTCGCTGGTCCCTGCAGCTCGCTGAATTCGATTTCGTACTCGTCCACAAGCCAGGCCCGACCATGATCTGCGCAGACTCGTTGTCCCGCCGCCCCGACTACGATAAAGGTGTTGGCGACAACGAAAACGTCACCTTACTGCGCCCAGAACACATTCGACGTACTGCTGAATGCTCAATTGGGGATGACCCCGTCCTGGCTGACATTCGAACTCACCAGCACCAAATCACTGAAATGTGGGAAAAGCACAAGAACCTGCCTGGCTGGTCCCTCCACGACGGCTTGCTTTCATGGCATAACCGAATCTTTGTGCCAAACAAAGGCAACTTGCGTCAACGAATACTCGCCGACTGTCATGATCACCAATCCGTAGGCCACCCTGGCCGGATGAAGACCATGGAACTCGTCCTGCGCGACTATTGGTGGCCGTCACTATCAAAAGACGCGAAGCGTTACGTTGATGGATGCCCCACCTGTCAATCAACTAAGCCTCTGAGGATGGCGCCCGCGGGCCTACTGACCCCCAACGAAATCCCTTCCTCCAATTGGGAGATCATTTCCTGTGATCTCATCGTGGACTTACCTAAATCTCGCGGCTTCGATTCGATCTTTGTCGTCGTCGATAGACTCTCAAAAATGGTTCGTATCATCCCATGCAAAAAGTCAATCACTTCTGAGGGTCTCGCGCGCCTCTTCCGCGACCATGTCTGGAAAGACTTCGGACTGCCACGACGCATCATCTCCGACCGTGGTTCAATCTTCCTGTCAAACTTTACTCGGGCCCTCAACGACCTGCTAGGCATTTCACAGAACGCGTCCACCGCATTTCGACCTCAAACAGACGGACAAACTGAGCGCGTCAATCAAGAAATCGAACAATACCTACGGATCTTTGTGAATAACAGGCAAAATGATTGGGTGGAATGGCTTGCATGCGCCGAATTTGCTATCAACAATAAGATTCACTCGTCCACTGGCTTCTCGCCCTTCTTCCTAAACTATGGCTCCAACCCCCGCCGAACCCTGCAACCCGCACGCCTCTCGGACGACCGTGTCCCCAAAGCTCTTGAATTCGCCTCTCAAATGGATTCCCTCGCGAAGGAATCCGCTTCAGCGCTAAACCTCGCCGCTGATGCAATGAAGCGATCCTATGACACCTCTCACCGCGCTCCACCCGTCTTCAATGTTGGCGACATGGTGATGCTCAGCGCCTCCGACATCAAGTCCTCACGTCCGTCTAAAAAGCTCGATGTTAAGCGTCACGGACCTTTTCCTGTGACGAAACGCGTTGGCATCCAGTCTTACACCCTCGACCTACCGGCCTCGTGGTCGATCCACCCTACTTTCCATGTCTCTAAACTCTCCCGTTTCATACCAGCAGAATTCGATTCCCAAACTTCACCCGCGACACCAACACCTCCCCCCGCGTTACCACCCCCAGACATTGCAAGTGTGCTCGGCCACAGGGCCCTGCGCAGTGGAACACAGTTCCTCGTGCTGCTCGATGGCTGCACAGAGGAAGACGCTTCGTGGTCAAGCCACTCATCCTTCCCTAACTCTGAAGTACTAAACAATTACATACGCCTCCACAACATCCCGGACGCCCACCTTTAAGAGGGGGGTGATGTTAGAGTTCCCTCTAACGTAGACACACACACGTGCCTGTAGTCACATATCACACAGTATTTGTAGACACACCCGTAGCTACGTAGCCTCAGTTCCTTCTTTGTTAGCACACCCAACACGTTCTGGTCCTTCGTCTCTCTCTCCCGCCTCGTCTCCGGGTCTCCTCCTAACAGTACACAGGTATGTTTTCCTTGTTTATTCTCAATTTTATGCACTAACAACATTTTTCTCAGCTACTAAAGGTCAAATAACTGTAAAATCGTGGTTCCCTCCCCCGAACCTGTGGCAGGTGCCCTCCAGCATGAACGGATCACAATGGGTGGAATGGACGCCTGCCAACGAGGCATGGTACCGTGAACGCGTAGAAGACATCCGCACTCGGCAGGCCCAGCCATTAACAAGAGTGCAATGGAAATCAATATTGCGCGGCACTCCTCCCAGTAGGAAGCTTCTGGCGGCAGCGTCTCAACGAGCTCAGGCCTTTGTCAACGGGCACGTACCGGTGGTGCCAACTTATCGTGTTCGCCCAGGCCTGTAGTTACATTGTCAATGTAAGTGTTTTTTCATTTAAGAATAGCCCATTCTAACAAAAATATGTAGATATATGCGTGTTTTTTTGTTCAAAATGTCATATAAATTTATTTTTTGGTGTCTACACAAGAGAGCTCGCGTGAGATATATACAAGTTGATATCAGGGTAAGATGACTAGTTATAAAAAATCTAACAAAATTACAGTACAGCAAGGCCGAGGTGTATCAAAGACAAAACAGCGAAATGGCAGCGACAGGAGGCGAGTAGAGGCAGCGCGGCGGCAGCGACAGGCGGCGACGGCGGGACGACAGGCGGCGACGGCGGAATGACAGGCGGGGAGGGGAGGCGGCAGTGGCAGCGGCGGCCCGGTGTGGCGGCGCAACAACACGCAGCAGAGTGCGTGTCGTGGTGGGCGGCGAGTGGACGCGACGGCGGGACGACGCGCGGTGACGTTGTGACGACAGGCGGCGACGGCGGGACGATAGGCGGCGACGGCGGGACGACAGGCGGCGACGGCGGGACGACAGGCGGCGACGGCGGGACGACAGGCGTTGACAGCGGAATGACAGGCGGCGAGGCAGGCGGCAGCGGCAGCGGCGGCCCGGTGTGGCGGCGCAACAACACGCAGCAGAGTGCGTGTCGTGGTGGGCGGCGACTAGACGCGACGGCGGGACGACGCGCGGTGACGTCGTGACGACAGGCGGCGACGGCGGGACGACAGGCGTTGACAGCGGAATGACAGGCGGCGAGGCAGGCGGCAGCGGCAGCGGCGGTCCGGTGTGACGGCGCAACAACACGCAGCAGAGTGCGTGTTGTGGTGGGCGGCGACTAGACGCGACGGCGGGACGACGCGCGGTGACGTCGTGACGACAGGCGGCGACGACGGGATGACACGCGGTGACGGCTGAACGACAGACGGCGACGGCGGGACGTCACGCGCTGACGGCGGAATGACAGGCGGCGAGGGAAGGCGGCAGTGGCAGCGGCGGTCCGGTGTGACGGCGCAACAACACGCAGCAGAGTGCGTGTTGTGGTGGGCGGCGAGTGGACGCGAAGGCGGGACGACAGGCGGCGACGGCGGGACGACACGCGCTGACGGCGGAATGACAGGCGGCGAGGGAAGGCGGCAGCGGCATGACAGGGGACGAGGAGAGGCGGCAGCAGCAGCAGCGGCACGGGTGTGGCGGCGCAACAACACGCAGCAGAGTGCGTGTTGTGGTGGGCGGCGACTAGACGCGACGGCGGGATGACGCGCGGTGACGTCGTGACGACAGGCGGCGACGGCGGGATGACACGCGGTGACGGCTGAACGACAGGCGTCGAGTGGAGGTGGCGGCAGCAGCAGCGGCCCGGAGGTGGCAGCGCAACAACATGCAGCGGCAAGCGCAGGCGTCGGGCAGACGGCGAGCGCAAGCGTTGGGACGGCGAGCGCTGGCGTTGGGACGGCGAGCGCAAGCTTTGGGACGGCGAGCGCTGGCGTTGGGACGGCGAGCGCAAGCTTTGGGACGGCGAGCGCTGGCATCGGGAGACAGGCGGGAGGCCGGCCTCCAGTGCCTGTCAAAAATTTATTTTTAGACGGAGGCCGGCCTCCAGTGCCTGTCAAAAGTTATTTTTAGACGGAGGCCGGCCTCCAGTGGCCTCCATCAATTTGGAGGCCGGCCTCCATAAATTACACATTTAATTACGTAGCACCTCCGTATGTACAAAATAAAATATTTTGAAAGTGTATTTGGGGGTTTTTGGGGTCCAGGAATCCGAATCTGGCATCAGATTTCAGGAATTCTGAACAGGAGGCCCAATGCAACGAAGGCCCCCCCTTCGGGGGGGAATAAGCCTAGGTGCTACATTGTGTTGTTATAATTGTATGGTGAAACATACTGTATACAAGCTCCCGCCCCCTTGGTCGGCTTCTATGTGAAAAATTTGAGCTTAGATTGACCCACTGGCATGTTTAGCTCCAATGCGGCTAGTGTTTAGGCTATTCCGCGCCATAATAACTTTGATTTTGAGGTGAAACTGCGAGACGATTGGAGGAAAACCAATGACGTGGCATGAAGTTCCGGAGAGTTTGGGCGTTTACCATAGCTTTAAAAGATCTATAGACCAGTAAATATGGATAGGATTAGTCAATGCATTCGTTGTTACATAAACAAGTTGAATTTGAAGTGAAATTGAATGTAAACATGAATTATGCCCCACAAACCTCCATTTCCACACAGTTTACAGTTTGACACAGTACATACCACATACGTGTAGCTAGTAACCTGTACCAGGACATATAAATTACACCACACCGAGCGCAAGTGAATACAACAAGAAACAAACTCTAAGATGTTCACAACGTTGACATCTTCCTTCTCCCCCGATTCATCAGTTTACGTGCTTTCAATCGTTTTCATTCCTTACAGACCTTAATATAGACTGTTACAATACTGCTCGTTTAACGAATAACGTTTCAATTCGGTTCTCAAGAGCCCAGAACGTCTCTGGAAGACGTACTCGGTCACATACCTTGCAAGCTCCTAGAAACGACGTGGCAGACGTACCGAGGCCGTTTGCATCATTTATGCTATTTTATAGGGTTTAGCATACTTCTATAAATGTTCGGATACGTTGTTGAAGAGTTGACGGTCCGTGGTGGAGCGGAAATGACTGAAACTTTGACATGTTCCCGCTGAGGTGTGAATGCACGTAAAACACCCATTTTCGTTGTCTGGACATATTTATTGCAGATTTTGAGTATTGGAGATGTATACTGTAGTGTACAGTACCTTGTACAATGTTTGAATCGAGCGCTGCACGACTGAGCAAAGTTGCAGATGTCAAAAAGTATTAAGCGCCCGAATACATTCTCAACAAAATCAGACAGAAATGTGTATATACCTCACTTCCAAAACCATTACACAGCTGCATATCCATTATGGGACTATAAATTACACCCTGTACTACTCGCTTCATCCGTTCCAAGTGAGGGATCACAAAAATTTCATTAAAAATTTGAACTCACGTACATGTCCACATCCTCCCACTCTCCCATGTCGCAATTCCATGCTAATTCCAATGTATTTTCTCGTTGCTGGTCTTTTCGGAAGCTAACAGGGACCTATTTGGCTCGGCTAAACTGCTGTTACACAACCTAGAAGGTCCGCGAAATGAGAGCAACAACATCGGCTCTCGAGGATGTATGGGATGCAGTAGACGTGGCGCGTCGTTCTACGTCGATTCTGCGTCTTTTCCGGCACTTGGAGCATTGGAGTATGCTTGGTGTGCTGTAGGACTGCTATTAATGCCTGAATAAAGGGTTATTGGCCGGAAATCTTTGTCTAAGTTCGTATTGTCGGGCAAAGTCATGATTTCAATGCCCTCATCTCTCAAATGACGTTTTTACCTAGAATACATCGTTGTCAATGTAGTTTAACCCCTAATTAGATGTATTAGTATTAACTTAACTGTACAGAGGTCTCTGAAAAATACTGTGCCCGATGTGCAATGTGCAACTTTGCTTTTCGAATCACCATCAGTTAAGCGCCGAGAATGCGCATTTTTGCACACGATGCAAATAACAGTATAAATAGCACTCACATACCTATACCCATATCTGACAGGAGTCTACATAGGCCTACCTCACCCACCCCAACCACCCAGCCAACAGAACATCTCAAATTCCCCAACCAGATCCAACCCAACCGGACATCCGCCTCCTCTCCCGAATCAACATTCACCCCCATTCCAATCGTTTCCCTTCAATTCGGATCCGTATCTACACTATCCCAAACACTCTCGGCTACGGTTAACGTCAGATTTGCTAGAAGGAATCGCGGCGTTCAATTTGTCGCTGTGCAGAAGATGGATTTCCCGTATCGACTCCAAAGCAAATGTCCGCACACCGGGAGTGCCAGAACGCAAGTTCACCGTCAAGTACATATGGTTCGAGGGCTATGTGTACGTACCTGTTCCCGAGTCATTGAATGTTTCTTGATTTTGAAGATGGTTGCGAGAGATTCAGTGGTGATTTTATCGACTCTTGTTTTTTGTGCATGGTGCGATTCTGAAGAGTTTGAGCTATATCACCACTTGAGCACTGGGAGATGGATTACATCGATACTCACTTTGATTGCACGACTCAAATGGATGCAACATGAACGAGTTTCCTATCGAACGTATCACATGAACAGAATGAACACCCGGATTCGCAATACACATGATTTATCCAAACAATATGTGCACTACGCACACCACCCTGCCCTCGCATTCTTGTTATTCCAACGTTACACCTTGGGGAACCATTCAGTTCCCAATCTCAAGACCCAATCTGCACTCGCGTAACCCAAAACCACACTAAGCGAACACAGAAACGAAAAAAAAAATCTGTATTTTCAGTACATACGACATGCAACAAGGCGTACTAGTAACACTAGTGCTAGAACCGACACGGGTATATAAAGACCACGCACCTTGCTGGATTTCTTCATTCCCCTCAAGCCTCATCCCCTCCTCTTCTCTGCCTCCTCAGCCTTGGCCTCTTTCCAATTCTTCCCCCCATTGTTTGTGGATTCGCATGGCGGCTGCTTGGGAATGGTAAGCGGGCTGTTGTGTCTGCTGTCAACAACGGCGCTGACGGTGTGTTTGACAGACTTGAGGATGCAGAATGGAGCGCGACACGACGGTGAGGTGTATCCCTTCTGAAACGCCGGGACTGACCCCTCTTTACCGTGTAGTGCTTTCTAGAATGCGGACGACGCACCTGGACAGAACGACCCTAACGCTCTGGCATCCCAACACAACGGCGCGGTGAGTACTGTGCGCATTGAATGGCATGTCCGTGTTGTGGGCCCGACGGTATCTATCGAGAGCAGCGTTGACGATGCGCATTTCCACCTCGCAAGACGTGCACGACAGGCAGACGACGCCCAGAATGTTGAAACCAATGGTAAGCCGCAGTACTCTGTCAATGGCAGCACTGATGACAATGACAAGGACTCGGTGTCCAGTCTTGATATGGTGAGCGGTGCTTTCTTGACGGCGGGATGTTGCTGACGCCTTCCAATCGCAGCCACGTAACACCAGCACGTCAACGACATGCTCGAGTCATGTCCACCCCCACCTTGTCGGCAGTCGGTGATCCCTCGTCGTTGGTGGAGTCAATGGCATCTGGTAAGTTGAGTTTCTGCCTTTCTTGTCAACAACGGCAGTGACGACGTGCCCCGCAGGTCATGACAACGCAGAGTGACCTCCACGGTGAGCTGTAACCCTTCATGGACGCACTCGTACTGACTCCGCCTTTTCCGTTGCACAGTTTTCCTCCCAAAGACAAACACGGCACCCGCGCGGCACCCAGAATGTTGACCGAACGGTGAGCCGTGATGTTGATTGTCCCGTTGACAATGGTTCTGACGAGGTGTTCAACTGTGGTGGGCTGCGACGGTGAGTTACATCCCCTTGATAATGCATTTGTGCTGACACCCGCTCATTGCTTCGCAGTTCAACTCGAATTTCCAGCGCAATTTCAGACTGTCAGAACAATGTTGACATACAGAACACCCATATCATCTTCGAAGGCCAGGACGAGAACGTCAGTGAGTTGCAACCAGCGCACGACAGCTCAAAAGGAGTCCTTCATCTAGGAGAGAAAGAATAGCGAGTAATATCAGTTCCCCACTCCGAATGGATGCTTAGAAGACGATTCCTGGGCGGGAGCGGTCAAAAGTGGAACTTGAAAGACTCACCTAGAGCCCACTCTCCCTGTCGTTTTGCAACCGTACTCCTGAAGTGCTTGAATATATTATAAACACTGTGAAACAGTCAAAAATAGTTGTTTTAATCAGTTTTTCAGGAAGTACCTTTGATTGTTCAAAGAAATAAAGAGCATCGAAGCGCGCAACGGTGAGCTCAGTGGCTCAAGAGTCAGCCAGTGCATATCTCATTTCTATGGATGACGCTTGACCTAACAAAAGCCCATTTAAAACTTTAATATCAGTGTATAATTCAGTAACAATGAACGCTTTGTGTGGCTTAGCAAAAGACACTCTCTACTCTATACCCATCGCTCACAAGGAGACTTTGGTATATTGCGTCCTATTCATGCAATACGGTACATAACCACGATTAAGGTTGAGAACCGAGAGGAACTGAGAGGTATGTGTCTCACGTACCTTGAGTTCAGTCTATTCTTGCAATCAACATGTCTCCGTCAATCTCGTATGAATATTCACGGCATTTGTCTATTGACGACAGCATGACGTGATTACTGCCCGAGATGCGAGGAAACGGTGTTTTTTTCACTAGAAACGCGGAATTGGCGCTGGAGGAGTAGACCGGATGACATGCATCCGCTGATCTCATCATCCTCCTTGCAAAGTTCATGGAGCTGGCTTGTAGCTCTGTATATCATGTATGTATCCCTCTGCCCTTCCTAATGCACTGCTTTGTCACTGATTTTGGGGAAATAGAGATGCTATGTGTTAAATATATGAAAGTATCGTCTTGGAGACGTTTTGGGCGCTTAACGAATGCCAGTCCCAATTTTCATCTGGATGCCGTGTGAGTGACTCGTTTATCTTATCTCACATAATCTCCTCCAATGTATAACTTCATTTTATTCATGATCCTCATGGCAGACCCAGATTTCCTCGTTTTGTGCCCAGGTGCGTCTAAACGGAATGTAATGTTTTTATACATGTTCAACTTCGATTGACTTGCATCCAGCTTCTTTACATCTTGCCTTCGGAGGTACCCGTCTCATTTATGCAATGTTTAAATGTCAGTTAGATGCAGCAAATGTTTGAAATTGCGTAATTTCGTGACTTGGGGGAGGAGGAGATGTATGTGGTGCTAATTTTCCTTCGGCTCACAGCATCATTGCGGCAAAGTATTGTGTTTAGGTGCGTTTGAAGATAATGGAATGCGTAGTTGAAGAGGTGGCAGTGCGTTGTGATGAGGAAATGGCGATACTTTTGAAATATTTGTGCCGGGTCTTCAAATTGCGTATATCCCACATTTTCATTGTCTGCAACATTCTGTGGTAAGTTTGAAGCACTGAATAGATAGAATAGTATTTATAGTACTTGATTGAATGTGAAAATTAAGTTTTGCGGTGTTGAGGAAAGTCGGACATGTCAAAAATTGTGGATACATTGGTACATAGTACACACCAACCCTAACCTGCTACATATATTTGTATTTACCAACCCTAACCAACCCTAACCAGCCTAATCTGTGCTTTTATGGTATTATCAAATCCCAACCAACCCTAAAACCTAAACCCTAAACCATCCTAATCTGTATTTTTGTGGTCATCACCAACCCTAATCCCTAACCCTAACCAAGGCTAATATGTGCTTTGTGGTGTTGGCGTTACATTGTGTTGTTATAATTGTATGGTGATGAATTAGTCCTCACTCTCAAATTGACGTCTGTCCCTGGAATACATCATTTGCGGGTGTTTTGTAGTCCCTGTACGATGCCCAGTAATCGAGTAATGTTTGAGGAAACAACCTTGAATGTTCGAGTCAACTTTGCATATGAATAAGTGCCTGTAATCAAGCACAATATTAAAAGAAACACTTGAATGCTGTGAAACAGGTTTTTGAGAGTAGTATCATACTCATATTCATTGGACACTTATTTTTTAGACTTGTCTACCCAGCACAACCTTCCGAGCCATCCAAACAACTCCTATCTCATCCGGACTTGCTCTTCCTTGCCCAAAACTTGACTCCATTCAATTCCAATCGCATTTCCCAAGTTTCTGTTCCGGTCCCGTGTTCTAGTCTAGCCTCTAAATAGAATAACGGCAGATATTTGCACTGTTGTTCAAAAGATGGATACGGTTGAACGAAGACGAATGAGAGGGTCCTATGTACGTGAACGAGTTTGCCGTGTGGTAAGTGTAATTATTCCTCGAGTCGAGTTTGCGTAATTGTGTGCGTAGGTGTTTTGGAATGTGCTTGAGAGATTGCGATGCGGTGAGTAGAGTTCATAGTTGGCCGGTTCGTGAATGTGAATATGGATAGTAGATAGATGACACTAAATACTTGAATAAGTATTGACTGTGAATACGTGCATTGAATGCAACTATACAGACGGAGCGCATACTTTACTGACAGCGCACACCACAGTCCTGTCTATGCGAGTAGCTGGAGAATGCACGGTGAGTGAGGCCAAGCATGCAAACAATGTGTGTAACTGTACTCACCGCCTTCTTTTCTTAGAACCAAGTTGTCCCCTGTACTTGCATTCCCATCTCATGTAACGGCCGGTGTGTTGATCCAAAAAGGTGAGCTGGGTGTTTCTGCTCAAGGATGGGTACTGACAGCACACAACACAGGCCCGTCGATGCGAGTGTAGCTGGAGAATGCACGGTGAGTGAGCCGCTGATGACGCTTGGACATACTGAGAGACACACCAGACGCGATGTAACACTCAAGACTTGCATTCCCATCTCACGTTGATCCAAAAAGGTGAGCGACGGCTACTGACAGCGTACATGGATGCGACGTGAGGTGCTGATGAGGGATGCTGAGAGATTCGTCATACGAAAAAAAGGTCGCTGACGGTGTCCTTGTTGTTTTGCAGCAACTGTAGGTTGATGAGGAGGGGGCGTTGACGTGAAGACTGTCGGAGGTGAAGACAGTGTATGGGTAAGCAACACAAGCTAACCCACCTAACCCGCTGAGCACAAGAAGAGGGTGAGGGTGAACACGAACGCCAGCTTGAGCAGGAAGCAGAGGATTTTATCGACGTCTACGCTCTTCGGAATCGACGGGAAGTACGTGTTTGTTCACAAGGTGAAGACGAGGCCAACAAACATAGCTTGTGAAAATGTCTGATAAATTGGCAGTCAGGAAGATGCTTGATATTAGCTGCATTAGGTACAGAAAATGTGTTGTTGACAAATCAATCCAGCATCCAGACTAGAACTGACATCCGTGAATATAAGCTCAAATAACGGCCTACGGTTAGTCACCACCATTCCCAAATGTTCGTCCTTTCTACCCTGTTCTCTGTTGTGGTCACTACCATCACCCTTGTCCAATCCAATCCAGCCATCTATCTAGACGTCATTCCAGGACCCTTTAAAAAATGTAACTTGTACTTACTCAATCACCTCCCTTCCTGAGAAGATTCCAGAACCGTTTAGAAGAGGGTTGAGGACTTGGACATGCGATGCTCAACATCGCTGACATGCACCCCCACAGGAATTGTGCATAGGCAGGCCGACTCGCATAATCCCATGTCATTTTGCTTGTTAAAGTGACTGTCACCCGCAATTATCTATACGAAGATTGGATGCGTGGCGATGTACACACGTATGGATTCTACTGGCTGTGGGGTGAAGATTGAGTGGTGCGTTTGAGGAAGAGTAGGCATGGGTTGGGGAGCAAGAGGTCATGATGATGGGTTTGAAAGGGAATATCCTGATGGATGCGCAAATCGACACGAACACTAGAACACAGAATACGTACGAATACAACACCTAGAAGAGTACAGTAGTGTAGTATATGTCAGCTCCAAGACCCGACAATAGAAAGATCGAGGAGTGCAACTCACCAAGTAGCAAATGCACATTTACATTTCACAAACGGCAGGATATATTGCATTGCGATGCAACAACTCCCCATCTGCATCTTCCGTCCGAAATGCAGTTTAAAACGTCTGGAATTCGGTGCTTCGTATTTTGTTAGCTTAATTAAGCAACGTAAAATTGAGGACTGTACCAAAATTGAGACGCAAATTTTTGAAGCTAGAGCTCGAGAGTTCACGTAGAGGCGGTTTGGCGAGTTTGCCGTGAATACTGGACTGCTTTGCAATGGGTGTAGCTGTTTTGTGCTCGTCTCCTATTCTGTGGGTGCAGTTTGCATCTACTCTTCTGATTTTTGTGAGTGTAGTTGCACTGAGAGTAAACCTTCGATTACTTTTCTTTTCTGTGCTGCCTGGATTTCAGAATCGATAACAAAAGTGTTTATCACGAAACTCGTCTTTTCATGTCTATCGTGAACTGATCTTTAGCAAATACAATGAAATTATATTTCATTAGCACACTGCACGACGACAGGGGGTATACAGTGTACAGAAATACACCAATATCTCGCTTAGCGGAGGAGGAAGATTGCAGATCCCAAATCGGACCCTGCAAAACGACCCGAAAACAGAACCCCTGTTCGCTTCGAGCGCCTTAACAAGCAACCCCGCGTCAACCTCCATCTGCGTCGTCGTCGTCTCTGCCCCTGAAGCTGCGGTATGAGACGCCAACGAAGGTGAAGAACCAGACGATGACACAGGAGACAGCACAACCCGCCCCGTCGCAAAATACGGCCGAAGATGCGCATCCAAAACCGACACAAAGATCCAAAACGCGTCTTCCTCCGGTGCGAGTAGTAGGAGGTGCGCAACGATCTCCGTCAGACCTGTCATTTCGCCCAACAATTATCAATCCACAATCAAAAAAACAAAGTAAGGAAGGAAGGAGAAACTTACCGCGCTCATATACAACATCAGGGACCATGTTCAAATACGCCTGCAACAAACTAAGCGCCTTGCGCTCTCTCTCTCTCCTCTCCTTCTCAACCCTTCTTCTCTCCCCATCTTCACCATCACCCTCCCCATCCCCATCCTTACCAACACCAACACCTCTATCGGAATCCCCACCATCCCCAATCAAAACCCTGACAACATCTCTCACATCCCTCTCCGTCTCCTCTCTCACCCTCTCCTTCTCAACCCCCCTCTCACCCGCGCGGGCCCCGCCACCCCATCCCCGCGCACACAGCTGCCTATACACACCCGGCACACACCTCCCTTTCCCATCCGTCAAAAACGACCAGACGAGGTACCGCACCGACGAAGGCACACCGTCCAACAACAACCTCCTCACTTTCTTCGACCGCCTCAGTGCCGCATCCGCATTTGCATTCGAGGATGCACCGCCGGTGGCGGATAGAAGATGATGATGATGAAGATGCGATGAGAGACGGAGGGTTGAATGATGTTGCAGACCCCAAGCACAGACGAAGACGTAGATGACGAAAGCGATGCACCAGACCCAGACGGAGGCAGCGCTTCGAACGACAGAGTCAACGACGAGGCCAGGATCCCCATCCACTGCGCCTCACGCTGCCTATGCGTGTCCATATCCGCCACACTTATACTCTCCTCCGTCTGCTTGCGCGATATAGATGACGTGGAGGACGGAGCTGGAGGCCAGATTCCATGTTGTGGCAAAGAGGATGACGCGAAGAGCTCGCCAACAGGCGATTTTGACCATTTCCCGGCGCCTGAACCTCTCTTTCTCGTTATTGCGCTGGCCACCACCATCCGCACCAAGCCCAAGGTGTCAGACAACATGTTTGCGTGGGCCTGTGAAGGGTGGGAACGTGATGGTGCTGGGTGCAAGCAATGGAAGAGGGAGGGGAGAGTGTGGTCGTGGTTCATGTGTTTCCATGAGAGAACGGTGGAGAGAAAATTAGAGCACTCACTGGACATCTCAATCCATCGTCCCCTCCCCAATTGATCCTGATTCGCTATCCACCAAGTACCCCACACTCCTTAAGCGTTTTGAGCTTCTTTTCCCTTCCGTTTGAATCGTCGTATTTGAGGTGGAGCTGGGTGGAGACGGCTAAAGGGGAAGTGTGATGTCGGGGAACGGATTTGCTATACTGTTTGTGAACGTTGCGGAGTTTGAATTTCCTTGGCAACAGCAAGGACAAACAACGCGACTCTGGGGGTCGAGTGTCGGCGGCGGTGGCGGCAGCGAGTGCGGCTACGTGGGGGTGGCGGTGCAACGACACGCAGCAGAGTGCGTGTCGTTGTGGGCGGCGCGTGGAGGCGGCGGCAGGACGACAGGTGGCGAGTGGAGGCGGCACGGCGGCAGCAACAGGCGACGAGTGGAGGCCGCGGCGGCAGAAACGGCCCGAGGGTGGCGGTGCAACGACACGCAGCAGAGTGCGTGTCGTGGTGGGCGGCGATTAGACGCGACGGCGGGACGACACGCGGTGACGGCGGGACGACACGCGGTGACGGCGGGACAACAGGCGGCGACGGCGGGTTGACACGCGGTGACGGCGGGATGACACGCGGTGACGGCTGAACGACAGGCGGTGACAGCTGAACGACAGGCGTCCAGTGGAGGCCGCGGCGGCAGAAGCGGCCCGGGGGTGGTGGCGCAATAACACGCAGCGGCGAGCAAAGGCGTCGGGACAGCGAGCGCAAGTGTCGGGACGGCAAGCGCTGGCATTGGGACAGCGAGCGCTGGCATCAGGAGACAGGCGGGAGGCCGGCCTCCAGTGCCTGTCAAAAATTTATTTTTAGACGGAGGCCGGCCTCCAGTGCCTGTCAAAAGTTATTTTTAGATGGAGGCCGGCCTCCGTAAATTACACATTTAATTACGTAGCACCTCCGTATGTACAAAATAAAATATTTTGAAAGTGGATTTGGGGGTTTTCGGGGTCGAGGAATCCGAATCTGGCATCAGATTTTCGGAATTCTGAACAGGAGGACCAATGCAACGAAGGCCCCCCCTTTGGGGGGGAATAAGCTTAGGCCGCCAAAACGCTCTCATCGACGAGCTGGCCACTGTGGTCATCAAGAAAATAGCTGAGTGCCGCTCCGTTGATCAAATAATAGACTGCGTCTTTTTTGACTATCGCGCTGCCCTTAGGGAGTTTCTCCTCAACCTCGCATCGTGGTGCGACAAGAGGGAAACAGTCAGGGCTAGCCTTGAGCGCCTTGAACTTGCCGTTAGCGCAGGCAGCACCCCCAATCGCCTTAAGGTGAAGGCTCCCGAGTTCCAACTCACGAAGGAATTCGCGGATGCCGGGTCAGCGGAGGCTCTTCGAGTCTCTACTACGTTCTCCACCGCTCGTGACGTCTTCCAAAAGGCGATTAACGACGGCGCCATTCAGGCGAAAAAGGACGAACTGGCCTTTTGGGAGGATAAATGCGCACTCGCTTCTTGCTATGAAGCTGCTGCGGTCATCGTTAAGACAACTTACGAAGACCGCAAGTCCAGCTATAAGCTCCCCGTTTTCTCTACAGACAACAAGGGAGTTCGTCGCATAGCAGAGTGGGTAACGTCGCCGCAAAAGAAAGCCGAGTGCAGTGCGCTGCAAACTATACTGCCGGCTATCTTTTCTCATATCAAACAAATTGTCAAATTGCGCCACCGCGCTTTGGCAATTAAGATTGAGAAAAAGCGGTCGACCGCGGCTACAGCCGATGTCGAGATGGCCGACGCGACCAAACCAGGTCCGTCGATTCAATCCCTTATTGATAAGGGCTTGAATGCACGTCTTAAGAAGCTCAACCTTGGATATGTGGGCAAGAAGGCAGGTTTTCGTAACCCTTCACCCATAACTTTGGATACTAATTATTATTCTAATTACCCAGACTTCGTCTGGCCAGAGTTCGTCCAAGGCTCCTCAACCTCAGGCCAAGAAAACTGGCCCTTCGAAACCCAAGTCGTCGTCGACGCCTTCGCAACGCAAGCCTCAAACCAAGGCTTCCAACAAGGTCGACAACAAGAAGAAAGGGAAGGGGAGAGCTCCCGTCAAGAACAACGATCCAAAGGGAAAGGGAAAGGCAAGAGCCTAAACGCGCGGTCTAATGTAGTACCTTTTACGTCGGTAAGACCCGCATTCCCTAACTCTATTCCTGACGATATACTCACCATGACTAAAACAGACGCAGTTTCATTTGTACACCTCAATACCCCAATTTCTTTCTTATTGGCTGGCCAGTATAGATCTAGTGTACATTGTAGTCCTGGTGTTGTAGTTCCGGTTGATGTAGCAAACGACTTATCTCTCGGTTTAAATTATATGTTTTTCACACTGCCTTCTCAAAGTCTGATCATGCAAGCATGGAATGATTTTCAACGAAGAATAAGATGGCGTATCTATTTTTTGTTTAAAGAAGGCATGAATAAACCTTTTGATCCAGATTATGGAGTAAGTTCTAAGAAAAAAGAAAAACCTCCTGTATTACCGCAATTTATGGAACTTGGCCTTTCAATGGGACGTCGGTACGTTATTAAAACGATCGCAAGTATCCCGGAAGAAGCCCTCAAGGAGATGCGAAAGCACGCGTTCTCTCCTAAAAGGGACAAGATCCAAAAGTTTCTTATCGATAACAACTATGTTATTACGATGACAGATAAGAATCTTGGCCTCGCGGTGTCTGAACGCGACTGGATATTAAGGAATGAGCTCAATCTTCTTGAAGATGAACGTAATTACGAAGAGCTAGAATTCGAAGTTGCGCAAGAAGTAATGAAGAGCAAAATGATCCAGATGCAAACTCTTGCACGTACCGTCGAAGATGAACATCTGTTTCTATTTGAACTTGGGTTGTCTCGATTCTTTCTATCGAATGTACCGGAAGACGGATCATCGTTCAAGTATCCTCAATTTCATGGTATACCTAAAATCCACAAAAAACCTACTGGATTTAGGCCCATAATTCCGTGTCACTCTGTAGTATTTAATCCTGCAGCCAAGTTTGTATCAAAAGAGCTTAAGCCGATTATTAAATCGACTCCTTCAATCATTCACGGAACGAAGGATCTCTTTACGAGATTAAGCCAATTGCGTATAGACCCCAAACGACAATGGTATTTTGTCACCGGGGATGTAGTTGCTTTCTATCCCAATATTCCGTTGGACTTGTGCATCGAAATCGTTTGTAATATGTACGAGGAATGGTTACTCAACGCTTCGGAAGAAAACACTGCATTAGCCCATATTAATCCAAATTCGTTAGAGAATAACTTGGTTAAATTGGGCATCTTTAAACGTGCTATCGAGATTGGCAATACGCAATTGATAACACAACATGGGTCTAGATATTTTAGACAAAAAAATGGCCTCGCAATGGGCGTCGCGGATTCTCCGGACCTTGCTAACCTCTTTGGAGCCCATTTTGAAATAAAGTCAAAAATCTTAGACCACCCAAACGTGGCCTTCTATGGAAGGTACATCGACGATTGTTTCGCAATTGTTTACGCCGAGTCCGAAGCACTTGCACTTAATCTTATTAAAGAAACAATAAAGTTCGATGGTTGTGTTATCGAATGGGCTGTTTCCTCGTCGGGATGTCAATTTCTCGATGCTTTCATATTCAAGGAGTCTGGAAAACTTCATTGGAAGCCATTTGTCAAGACAGGAAACAACCGAGAACGAGTTCCATGGGTATCACATCATCCTTTGGACGTCAAACGTGGCGTCTACATTGGAGAGTTATCCAGGTTAGCCGTGCTATGTAGTACCAAGGAAATCTACATCGGAGCAATTAGAGACCTTAACGCTCTCTATTTGATGCGCGGTTATCCCGAAAACCTAGTCATGTCTTGGTGTAAGAAGAATATACAAGAACGTTGGGAAAAGCGATTCGCTTTACGAGTCGCAGAGCACGACGAATCCATTCTTGTACTTAAAACCAGATTTGATCAGGTATGGAATTGGTTTTCAGCTGCTGAACTTGGAAAGACTGTTACCGAGTACTGGTCGGCATGGTATGAACATGCCGAGAAAGGTCTGTATAGTGCAGACTCGTCCAGACCCCTTATCAAACCAGATCCAAATTACGTTCACGACCTCGATGATGTTCGCCCGGAGCTGTTCACACAGATCCTCGTGGACGGAGAAACTGAGTTCGTACCGGATTTGAGGAAGATAGGACTACTCGGAAGTCGTTGGATAGTATCGCGAAAGCGCAATACTAATCTTTTCGACCTTGCAAATGTGTGGAAGAAAACAGTCTTTCGTAAACTGGATGAAAACATCGCTGAAAAAGGTGGTGTTGTTCCCGAAACTCAAAACGTTAATGAAACTTATCATTCTGCTCTAGTTGAAGCTGCTGAACAGATAAGTATCGAAAGTGATAACGAGATAATACTTCATAGACGTTCAATCTCACAAGAGAGGGAACATCCAGAATTCGGCAGAATATCCAAATCTTACAACCGATGAAAAGAATACTAGCGCGTAAGGCGTAAAGCATTAGAAAAAAACCCTAACCGTAAGTATTCCTTGCTATAAAGTAACAAACATCTACTTACAAGCAACACTTTGGATTAAATAGCTAAACCTAAACCCTAAACCCTAAACCCTAAACCCTAACCTAACCCCAACCCTAAGCTAACTAAGTCTAACCTTAGTAGGAAGTAAGGTAGGCGTGTGAACTTCCGAACGGCATGTGATTGTGAAGGGCCGGATCTAATTTAGTACATGGGAAAAGTTACTTAGTACTTCGGGAAAAGTTCCTTAGTACCGTGGAAACATTTTTGATGGACCGGATCATGAACTGTCCAATTAAGATTCACAACAATCAATCATTCTATTGTTTGATTGTTAGGTAAGGACCCAGGTAAGCTATTTATACTCTAGACATGTGAATATTCCCATGTCGCGGTTACTCGGAGCCACGTAACCAGAGTAATCTATATCCATGTGATTCACATCACAGTCAATAACCCACGATGTCAAAGAACAAAAGTGTTGGATCCACTTTTGACAGGTTACCATGTGCCACATCGACCCGTGACACTCTGTTCATCAGAGACCTGTCTAACTTGACAATAAACATTGACAGATTTGTGATAGTCGGTAAGATACATGACAGCTGCGCAGCATCACTTCACGCGCTGTCATCGGATGTCTAGAACATTCCTTCTAAGAATAGCCACTGAAGAGTCTATAAAGACGAAAGGGCTGGTTGTTGGGATCCCCCAACAGCCCTCTGGCCTTCTTTCATTTTAACTCACAGTTTAAATAGTCGCTCGCACCTCGCTTCGCTCGGTGCTCGCTCCCCCCCTAAACCCTAAACCCTAAACCCTAAACCCTAAACCCTGCTCCACTGTCCAGGAGCCATACACCCCTCGATCTGTCCGCCCGTCAGCGTACAAATTTGGCGTTGATGACTTCGAAGCATACCGATTGCAATGCGAGAACATCATCAAACACCAACAACACGGTCGGGCTGCCTTGCTGAGGGGTGGATTGGTGGGTAGGATAGCCAGTGAGTTTCTGAGCGTCGACGATGGGCTGGCTGGCCCCTCTAAGGAAATCATTCAGAACCGGCAGGGGTTCATCGTGCCAGCTGGCGACACGACTTGGTGTTATTGCGACGACCAGCTCACGGAGAACGAGCTGTCCATTATATGCGGCACCTACACGCTGTACACAGGTATGTTTTCCTTGTTTATTCTCAATTTTATGCACTAACAACATTTTTCTCAGCTACTAAAGGTCAAATAACTGTAAAATCGTGGTTCCCTCCCCCGAACCTGTGGCAGGTGCCCTCCAGCATGAACGGATCACAATGGGTGGAATGGACGCCTGCCAACGAGGCATGGTACCGTGAACGCGTAGAAGACATCCGCACTCGGCAGGCCCAGCCATTAACAAGAGTGCAATGGAAATCAATATTGCGCGGCACTCCTCCCAGTAGGAAGCTTCTGGCGGCAGCGTCTCAACGAGCTCAGGCCTTTGTCAACGGGCACGTACCGGTGGTGCCAACTTATCGTGTTCGCCCAGGCCTGTAGTTACATTGTCAATGTAAGTGTTTTTTCATTTAAGAATAGCCCATTCTAACAAAAATATGTAGATATATGCGTGTTTTTTTGTTCAAAATGTCATATAAATTTATTTTTTGGTGTCTACACAAGAGAGCTCGCGTGAGATATATACAAGTTGATATCAGGGTAAGATGACTAGTTATAAAAAATCTAACAAAATTACAGTACAGCAAGGCCGAGGTGTATCAAAGACAAAACAGCGAAATGGCAGCGACAGGAGGCGAGTAGAGGCAGCGCGGCGGCAGCGACAGGCGGCGACGGCGGGACGACAGGCGGCGACGGCGGAATGACAGGCGGGGAGGGGAGGCGGCAGTGGCAGCGGCGGCCCGGTGTGGCGGCGCAACAACACGCAGCAGAGTGCGTGTCGTGGTGGGCGGCGAGTGGACGCGACGGCGGGACGACGCGCGGTGACGTTGTGACGACAGGCGGCGACGGCGGGACGATAGGCGGCGACGGCGGGACGACAGGCGGCGACGGCGGGACGACAGGCGGCGACGGCGGGACGACAGGCGTTGACAGCGGAATGACAGGCGGCGAGGCAGGCGGCAGCGGCAGCGGCGGCCCGGTGTGGCGGCGCAACAACACGCAGCAGAGTGCGTGTCGTGGTGGGCGGCGACTAGACGCGACGGCGGGACGACGCGCGGTGACGTCGTGACGACAGGCGGCGACGGCGGGACGACAGGCGGCGACGGCGGGACGACAGGCGGCGACGGCGGGACGACAGGCGTTGACAGCGGAATGACAGGCGGCGAGGCAGGCGGCAGCGGCAGCGGCGGTCCGGTGTGACGGCGCAACAACACGCAGCAGAGTGCGTGTTGTGGTGGGCGGCGACTAGACGCGACGGCGGGACGACGCGCGGTGACGTCGTGACGACAGGCGGCGACGACGGGATGACACGCGGTGACGGCTGAACGACAGACGGCGACGGCGGGACGTCACGCGCTGACGGCGGAATGACAGGCGGCGAGGGAAGGCGGCAGTGGCAGCGGCGGTCCGGTGTGACGGCGCAACAACACGCAGCAGAGTGCGTGTTGTGGTGGGCGGCGAGTGGACGCGAAGGCGGGACGACAGGCGGCGACGGCGGGACGACACGCGCTGACGGCGGAATGACAGGCGGCGAGGGAAGGCGGCAGCGGCATGACAGGGGACGAGGAGAGGCGGCAGCAGCAGCAGCGGCACGGGTGTGGCGGCGCAACAACACGCAGCAGAGTGCGTGTTGTGGTGGGCGGCGACTAGACGCGACGGCGGGATGACGCGCGGTGACGTCGTGACGACAGGCGGCGACGGCGGGATGACACGCGGTGACGGCTGAACGACAGGCGTCGAGTGGAGGTGGCGGCAGCAGCAGCGGCCCGGAGGTGGCAGCGCAACAACATGCAGCGGCAAGCGCAGGCGTCGGGCAGACGGCGAGCGCAAGCGTTGGGACGGCGAGCGCTGGCGTTGGGACGGCGAGCGCAAGCTTTGGGACGGCGAGCGCTGGCGTTGGGACGGCGAGCGCAAGCTTTGGGACGGCGAGCGCTGGCATCGGGAGACAGGCGGGAGGCCGGCCTCCAGTGCCTGTCAAAAATTTATTTTTAGACGGAGGCCGGCCTCCAGTGCCTGTCAAAAGTTATTTTTAGACGGAGGCCGGCCTCCAGTGGCCTCCATCAATTTGGAGGCCGGCCTCCATAAATTACACATTTAATTACGTAGCACCTCCGTATGTACAAAATAAAATATTTTGAAAGTGTATTTGGGGGTTTTTGGGGTCCAGGAATCCGAATCTGGCATCAGATTTCAGGAATTCTGAACAGGAGGCCCAATGCAACGAAGGCCCCCCCTTCGGGGGGGAATAAGCCTAGGTGCTACATTGTGTTGTTATAATTGTATGGTGAAACATACTGTATACAAGCTCCCGCCCCCTTGGTCGGCTTCTATGTGAAAAATTTGAGCTTAGATTGACCCACTGGCATGTTTAGCTCCAATGCGGCTAGTGTTTAGGCTATTCCGCGCCATAATAACTTTGATTTTGAGGTGAAACTGCGAGACGATTGGAGGAAAACCAATGACGTGGCATGAAGTTCCGGAGAGTTTGGGCGTTTACCATAGCTTTAAAAGATCTATAGACCAGTAAATATGGATAGGATTAGTCAATGCATTCGTTGTTACATAAACAAGTTGAATTTGAAGTGAAATTGAATGTAAACATGAATTATGCCCCACAAACCTCCATTTCCACACAGTTTACAGTTTGACACAGTACATACCACATACGTGTAGCTAGTAACCTGTACCAGGACATATAAATTACACCACACCGAGCGCAAGTGAATACAACAAGAAACAAACTCTAAGATGTTCACAACGTTGACATCTTCCTTCTCCCCCGATTCATCAGTTTACGTGCTTTCAATCGTTTTCATTCCTTACAGACCTTAATATAGACTGTTACAATACTGCTCGTTTAACGAATAACGTTTCAATTCGGTTCTCAAGAGCCCAGAACGTCTCTGGAAGACGTACTCGGTCACATACCTTGCAAGCTCCTAGAAACGACGTGGCAGACGTACCGAGGCCGTTTGCATCATTTATGCTATTTTATAGGGTTTAGCATACTTCTATAAATGTTCGGATACGTTGTTGAAGAGTTGACGGTCCGTGGTGGAGCGGAAATGACTGAAACTTTGACATGTTCCCGCTGAGGTGTGAATGCACGTAAAACACCCATTTTCGTTGTCTGGACATATTTATTGCAGATTTTGAGTATTGGAGATGTATACTGTAGTGTACAGTACCTTGTACAATGTTTGAATCGAGCGCTGCACGACTGAGCAAAGTTGCAGATGTCAAAAAGTATTAAGCGCCCGAATACATTCTCAACAAAATCAGACAGAAATGTGTATATACCTCACTTCCAAAACCATTACACAGCTGCATATCCATTATGGGACTATAAATTACACCCTGTACTACTCGCTTCATCCGTTCCAAGTGAGGGATCACAAAAATTTCATTAAAAATTTGAACTCACGTACATGTCCACATCCTCCCACTCTCCCATGTCGCAATTCCATGCTAATTCCAATGTATTTTCTCGTTGCTGGTCTTTTCGGAAGCTAACAGGGACCTATTTGGCTCGGCTAAACTGCTGTTACACAACCTAGAAGGTCCGCGAAATGAGAGCAACAACATCGGCTCTCGAGGATGTATGGGATGCAGTAGACGTGGCGCGTCGTTCTACGTCGATTCTGCGTCTTTTCCGGCACTTGGAGCATTGGAGTATGCTTGGTGTGCTGTAGGACTGCTATTAATGCCTGAATAAAGGGTTATTGGCCGGAAATCTTTGTCTAAGTTCGTATTGTCGGGCAAAGTCATGATTTCAATGCCCTCATCTCTCAAATGACGTTTTTACCTAGAATACATCGTTGTCAATGTAGTTTAACCCCTAATTAGATGTATTAGTATTAACTTAACTGTACAGAGGTCTCTGAAAAATACTGTGCCCGATGTGCAATGTGCAACTTTGCTTTTCGAATCACCATCAGTTAAGCGCCGAGAATGCGCATTTTTGCACACGATGCAAATAACAGTATAAATAGCACTCACATACCTATACCCATATCTGACAGGAGTCTACATAGGCCTACCTCACCCACCCCAACCACCCAGCCAACAGAACATCTCAAATTCCCCAACCAGATCCAACCCAACCGGACATCCGCCTCCTCTCCCGAATCAACATTCACCCCCATTCCAATCGTTTCCCTTCAATTCGGATCCGTATCTACACTATCCCAAACACTCTCGGCTACGGTTAACGTCAGATTTGCTAGAAGGAATCGCGGCGTTCAATTTGTCGCTGTGCAGAAGATGGATTTCCCGTATCGACTCCAAAGCAAATGTCCGCACACCGGGAGTGCCAGAACGCAAGTTCACCGTCAAGTACATATGGTTCGAGGGCTATGTGTACGTACCTGTTCCCGAGTCATTGAATGTTTCTTGATTTTGAAGATGGTTGCGAGAGATTCAGTGGTGATTTTATCGACTCTTGTTTTTTGTGCATGGTGCGATTCTGAAGAGTTTGAGCTATATCACCACTTGAGCACTGGGAGATGGATTACATCGATACTCACTTTGATTGCACGACTCAAATGGATGCAACATGAACGAGTTTCCTATCGAACGTATCACATGAACAGAATGAACACCCGGATTCGCAATACACATGATTTATCCAAACAATATGTGCACTACGCACACCACCCTGCCCTCGCATTCTTGTTATTCCAACGTTACACCTTGGGGAACCATTCAGTTCCCAATCTCAAGACCCAATCTGCACTCGCGTAACCCAAAACCACACTAAGCGAACACAGAAACGAAAAAAAAAATCTGTATTTTCAGTACATACGACATGCAACAAGGCGTACTAGTAACACTAGTGCTAGAACCGACACGGGTATATAAAGACCACGCACCTTGCTGGATTTCTTCATTCCCCTCAAGCCTCATCCCCTCCTCTTCTCTGCCTCCTCAGCCTTGGCCTCTTTCCAATTCTTCCCCCCATTGTTTGTGGATTCGCATGGCGGCTGCTTGGGAATGGTAAGCGGGCTGTTGTGTCTGCTGTCAACAACGGCGCTGACGGTGTGTTTGACAGACTTGAGGATGCAGAATGGAGCGCGACACGACGGTGAGGTGTATCCCTTCTGAAACGCCGGGACTGACCCCTCTTTACCGTGTAGTGCTTTCTAGAATGCGGACGACGCACCTGGACAGAACGACCCTAACGCTCTGGCATCCCAACACAACGGCGCGGTGAGTACTGTGCGCATTGAATGGCATGTCCGTGTTGTGGGCCCGACGGTATCTATCGAGAGCAGCGTTGACGATGCGCATTTCCACCTCGCAAGACGTGCACGACAGGCAGACGACGCCCAGAATGTTGAAACCAATGGTAAGCCGCAGTACTCTGTCAATGGCAGCACTGATGACAATGACAAGGACTCGGTGTCCAGTCTTGATATGGTGAGCGGTGCTTTCTTGACGGCGGGATGTTGCTGACGCCTTCCAATCGCAGCCACGTAACACCAGCACGTCAACGACATGCTCGAGTCATGTCCACCCCCACCTTGTCGGCAGTCGGTGATCCCTCGTCGTTGGTGGAGTCAATGGCATCTGGTAAGTTGAGTTTCTGCCTTTCTTGTCAACAACGGCAGTGACGACGTGCCCCGCAGGTCATGACAACGCAGAGTGACCTCCACGGTGAGCTGTAACCCTTCATGGACGCACTCGTACTGACTCCGCCTTTTCCGTTGCACAGTTTTCCTCCCAAAGACAAACACGGCACCCGCGCGGCACCCAGAATGTTGACCGAACGGTGAGCCGTGATGTTGATTGTCCCGTTGACAATGGTTCTGACGAGGTGTTCAACTGTGGTGGGCTGCGACGGTGAGTTACATCCCCTTGATAATGCATTTGTGCTGACACCCGCTCATTGCTTCGCAGTTCAACTCGAATTTCCAGCGCAATTTCAGACTGTCAGAACAATGTTGACATACAGAACACCCATATCATCTTCGAAGGCCAGGACGAGAACGTCAGTGAGTTGCAACCAGCGCACGACAGCTCAAAAGGAGTCCTTCATCTAGGAGAGAAAGAATAGCGAGTAATATCAGTTCCCCACTCCGAATGGATGCTTAGAAGACGATTCCTGGGCGGGAGCGGTCAAAAGTGGAACTTGAAAGACTCACCTAGAGCCCACTCTCCCTGTCGTTTTGCAACCGTACTCCTGAAGTGCTTGAATATATTATAAACACTGTGAAACAGTCAAAAATAGTTGTTTTAATCAGTTTTTCAGGAAGTACCTTTGATTGTTCAAAGAAATAAAGAGCATCGAAGCGCGCAACGGTGAGCTCAGTGGCTCAAGAGTCAGCCAGTGCATATCTCATTTCTATGGATGACGCTTGACCTAACAAAAGCCCATTTAAAACTTTAATATCAGTGTATAATTCAGTAACAATGAACGCTTTGTGTGGCTTAGCAAAAGACACTCTCTACTCTATACCCATCGCTCACAAGGAGACTTTGGTATATTGCGTCCTATTCATGCAATACGGTACATAACCACGATTAAGGTTGAGAACCGAGAGGAACTGAGAGGTATGTGTCTCACGTACCTTGAGTTCAGTCTATTCTTGCAATCAACATGTCTCCGTCAATCTCGTATGAATATTCACGGCATTTGTCTATTGACGACAGCATGACGTGATTACTGCCCGAGATGCGAGGAAACGGTGTTTTTTTCACTAGAAACGCGGAATTGGCGCTGGAGGAGTAGACCGGATGACATGCATCCGCTGATCTCATCATCCTCCTTGCAAAGTTCATGGAGCTGGCTTGTAGCTCTGTATATCATGTATGTATCCCTCTGCCCTTCCTAATGCACTGCTTTGTCACTGATTTTGGGGAAATAGAGATGCTATGTGTTAAATATATGAAAGTATCGTCTTGGAGACGTTTTGGGCGCTTAACGAATGCCAGTCCCAATTTTCATCTGGATGCCGTGTGAGTGACTCGTTTATCTTATCTCACATAATCTCCTCCAATGTATAACTTCATTTTATTCATGATCCTCATGGCAGACCCAGATTTCCTCGTTTTGTGCCCAGGTGCGTCTAAACGGAATGTAATGTTTTTATACATGTTCAACTTCGATTGACTTGCATCCAGCTTCTTTACATCTTGCCTTCGGAGGTACCCGTCTCATTTATGCAATGTTTAAATGTCAGTTAGATGCAGCAAATGTTTGAAATTGCGTAATTTCGTGACTTGGGGGAGGAGGAGATGTATGTGGTGCTAATTTTCCTTCGGCTCACAGCATCATTGCGGCAAAGTATTGTGTTTAGGTGCGTTTGAAGATAATGGAATGCGTAGTTGAAGAGGTGGCAGTGCGTTGTGATGAGGAAATGGCGATACTTTTGAAATATTTGTGCCGGGTCTTCAAATTGCGTATATCCCACATTTTCATTGTCTGCAACATTCTGTGGTAAGTTTGAAGCACTGAATAGATAGAATAGTATTTATAGTACTTGATTGAATGTGAAAATTAAGTTTTGCGGTGTTGAGGAAAGTCGGACATGTCAAAAATTGTGGATACATTGGTACATAGTACACACCAACCCTAACCTGCTACATATATTTGTATTTACCAACCCTAACCAACCCTAACCAGCCTAATCTGTGCTTTTATGGTATTATCAAATCCCAACCAACCCTAAAACCTAAACCCTAAACCATCCTAATCTGTATTTTTGTGGTCATCACCAACCCTAATCCCTAACCCTAACCAAGGCTAATATGTGCTTTGTGGTGTTGGCGTTACATTGTGTTGTTATAATTGTATGGTGATGAATTAGTCCTCACTCTCAAATTGACGTCTGTCCCTGGAATACATCATTTGCGGGTGTTTTGTAGTCCCTGTACGATGCCCAGTAATCGAGTAATGTTTGAGGAAACAACCTTGAATGTTCGAGTCAACTTTGCATATGAATAAGTGCCTGTAATCAAGCACAATATTAAAAGAAACACTTGAATGCTGTGAAACAGGTTTTTGAGAGTAGTATCATACTCATATTCATTGGACACTTATTTTTTAGACTTGTCTACCCAGCACAACCTTCCGAGCCATCCAAACAACTCCTATCTCATCCGGACTTGCTCTTCCTTGCCCAAAACTTGACTCCATTCAATTCCAATCGCATTTCCCAAGTTTCTGTTCCGGTCCCGTGTTCTAGTCTAGCCTCTAAATAGAATAACGGCAGATATTTGCACTGTTGTTCAAAAGATGGATACGGTTGAACGAAGACGAATGAGAGGGTCCTATGTACGTGAACGAGTTTGCCGTGTGGTAAGTGTAATTATTCCTCGAGTCGAGTTTGCGTAATTGTGTGCGTAGGTGTTTTGGAATGTGCTTGAGAGATTGCGATGCGGTGAGTAGAGTTCATAGTTGGCCGGTTCGTGAATGTGAATATGGATAGTAGATAGATGACACTAAATACTTGAATAAGTATTGACTGTGAATACGTGCATTGAATGCAACTATACAGACGGAGCGCATACTTTACTGACAGCGCACACCACAGTCCTGTCTATGCGAGTAGCTGGAGAATGCACGGTGAGTGAGGCCAAGCATGCAAACAATGTGTGTAACTGTACTCACCGCCTTCTTTTCTTAGAACCAAGTTGTCCCCTGTACTTGCATTCCCATCTCATGTAACGGCCGGTGTGTTGATCCAAAAAGGTGAGCTGGGTGTTTCTGCTCAAGGATGGGTACTGACAGCACACAACACAGGCCCGTCGATGCGAGTGTAGCTGGAGAATGCACGGTGAGTGAGCCGCTGATGACGCTTGGACATACTGAGAGACACACCAGACGCGATGTAACACTCAAGACTTGCATTCCCATCTCACGTTGATCCAAAAAGGTGAGCGACGGCTACTGACAGCGTACATGGATGCGACGTGAGGTGCTGATGAGGGATGCTGAGAGATTCGTCATACGAAAAAAAGGTCGCTGACGGTGTCCTTGTTGTTTTGCAGCAACTGTAGGTTGATGAGGAGGGGGCGTTGACGTGAAGACTGTCGGAGGTGAAGACAGTGTATGGGTAAGCAACACAAGCTAACCCACCTAACCCGCTGAGCACAAGAAGAGGGTGAGGGTGAACACGAACGCCAGCTTGAGCAGGAAGCAGAGGATTTTATCGACGTCTACGCTCTTCGGAATCGACGGGAAGTACGTGTTTGTTCACAAGGTGAAGACGAGGCCAACAAACATAGCTTGTGAAAATGTCTGATAAATTGGCAGTCAGGAAGATGCTTGATATTAGCTGCATTAGGTACAGAAAATGTGTTGTTGACAAATCAATCCAGCATCCAGACTAGAACTGACATCCGTGAATATAAGCTCAAATAACGGCCTACGGTTAGTCACCACCATTCCCAAATGTTCGTCCTTTCTACCCTGTTCTCTGTTGTGGTCACTACCATCACCCTTGTCCAATCCAATCCAGCCATCTATCTAGACGTCATTCCAGGACCCTTTAAAAAATGTAACTTGTACTTACTCAATCACCTCCCTTCCTGAGAAGATTCCAGAACCGTTTAGAAGAGGGTTGAGGACTTGGACATGCGATGCTCAACATCGCTGACATGCACCCCCACAGGAATTGTGCATAGGCAGGCCGACTCGCATAATCCCATGTCATTTTGCTTGTTAAAGTGACTGTCACCCGCAATTATCTATACGAAGATTGGATGCGTGGCGATGTACACACGTATGGATTCTACTGGCTGTGGGGTGAAGATTGAGTGGTGCGTTTGAGGAAGAGTAGGCATGGGTTGGGGAGCAAGAGGTCATGATGATGGGTTTGAAAGGGAATATCCTGATGGATGCGCAAATCGACACGAACACTAGAACACAGAATACGTACGAATACAACACCTAGAAGAGTACAGTAGTGTAGTATATGTCAGCTCCAAGACCCGACAATAGAAAGATCGAGGAGTGCAACTCACCAAGTAGCAAATGCACATTTACATTTCACAAACGGCAGGATATATTGCATTGCGATGCAACAACTCCCCATCTGCATCTTCCGTCCGAAATGCAGTTTAAAACGTCTGGAATTCGGTGCTTCGTATTTTGTTAGCTTAATTAAGCAACGTAAAATTGAGGACTGTACCAAAATTGAGACGCAAATTTTTGAAGCTAGAGCTCGAGAGTTCACGTAGAGGCGGTTTGGCGAGTTTGCCGTGAATACTGGACTGCTTTGCAATGGGTGTAGCTGTTTTGTGCTCGTCTCCTATTCTGTGGGTGCAGTTTGCATCTACTCTTCTGATTTTTGTGAGTGTAGTTGCACTGAGAGTAAACCTTCGATTACTTTTCTTTTCTGTGCTGCCTGGATTTCAGAATCGATAACAAAAGTGTTTATCACGAAACTCGTCTTTTCATGTCTATCGTGAACTGATCTTTAGCAAATACAATGAAATTATATTTCATTAGCACACTGCACGACGACAGGGGGTATACAGTGTACAGAAATACACCAATATCTCGCTTAGCGGAGGAGGAAGATTGCAGATCCCAAATCGGACCCTGCAAAACGACCCGAAAACAGAACCCCTGTTCGCTTCGAGCGCCTTAACAAGCAACCCCGCGTCAACCTCCATCTGCGTCGTCGTCGTCTCTGCCCCTGAAGCTGCGGTATGAGACGCCAACGAAGGTGAAGAACCAGACGATGACACAGGAGACAGCACAACCCGCCCCGTCGCAAAATACGGCCGAAGATGCGCATCCAAAACCGACACAAAGATCCAAAACGCGTCTTCCTCCGGTGCGAGTAGTAGGAGGTGCGCAACGATCTCCGTCAGACCTGTCATTTCGCCCAACAATTATCAATCCACAATCAAAAAAACAAAGTAAGGAAGGAAGGAGAAACTTACCGCGCTCATATACAACATCAGGGACCATGTTCAAATACGCCTGCAACAAACTAAGCGCCTTGCGCTCTCTCTCTCTCCTCTCCTTCTCAACCCTTCTTCTCTCCCCATCTTCACCATCACCCTCCCCATCCCCATCCTTACCAACACCAACACCTCTATCGGAATCCCCACCATCCCCAATCAAAACCCTGACAACATCTCTCACATCCCTCTCCGTCTCCTCTCTCACCCTCTCCTTCTCAACCCCCCTCTCACCCGCGCGGGCCCCGCCACCCCATCCCCGCGCACACAGCTGCCTATACACACCCGGCACACACCTCCCTTTCCCATCCGTCAAAAACGACCAGACGAGGTACCGCACCGACGAAGGCACACCGTCCAACAACAACCTCCTCACTTTCTTCGACCGCCTCAGTGCCGCATCCGCATTTGCATTCGAGGATGCACCGCCGGTGGCGGATAGAAGATGATGATGATGAAGATGCGATGAGAGACGGAGGGTTGAATGATGTTGCAGACCCCAAGCACAGACGAAGACGTAGATGACGAAAGCGATGCACCAGACCCAGACGGAGGCAGCGCTTCGAACGACAGAGTCAACGACGAGGCCAGGATCCCCATCCACTGCGCCTCACGCTGCCTATGCGTGTCCATATCCGCCACACTTATACTCTCCTCCGTCTGCTTGCGCGATATAGATGACGTGGAGGACGGAGCTGGAGGCCAGATTCCATGTTGTGGCAAAGAGGATGACGCGAAGAGCTCGCCAACAGGCGATTTTGACCATTTCCCGGCGCCTGAACCTCTCTTTCTCGTTATTGCGCTGGCCACCACCATCCGCACCAAGCCCAAGGTGTCAGACAACATGTTTGCGTGGGCCTGTGAAGGGTGGGAACGTGATGGTGCTGGGTGCAAGCAATGGAAGAGGGAGGGGAGAGTGTGGTCGTGGTTCATGTGTTTCCATGAGAGAACGGTGGAGAGAAAATTAGAGCACTCACTGGACATCTCAATCCATCGTCCCCTCCCCAATTGATCCTGATTCGCTATCCACCAAGTACCCCACACTCCTTAAGCGTTTTGAGCTTCTTTTCCCTTCCGTTTGAATCGTCGTATTTGAGGTGGAGCTGGGTGGAGACGGCTAAAGGGGAAGTGTGATGTCGGGGAACGGATTTGCTATACTGTTTGTGAACGTTGCGGAGTTTGAATTTCCTTGGCAACAGCAAGGACAAACAACGCGACTCTGGGGGTCGAGTGTCGGCGGCGGTGGCGGCAGCGAGTGCGGCTACGTGGGGGTGGCGGTGCAACGACACGCAGCAGAGTGCGTGTCGTTGTGGGCGGCGCGTGGAGGCGGCGGCAGGACGACAGGTGGCGAGTGGAGGCGGCACGGCGGCAGCAACAGGCGACGAGTGGAGGCCGCGGCGGCAGAAACGGCCCGAGGGTGGCGGTGCAACGACACGCAGCAGAGTGCGTGTCGTGGTGGGCGGCGATTAGACGCGACGGCGGGACGACACGCGGTGACGGCGGGACGACACGCGGTGACGGCGGGACAACAGGCGGCGACGGCGGGTTGACACGCGGTGACGGCGGGATGACACGCGGTGACGGCTGAACGACAGGCGGTGACAGCTGAACGACAGGCGTCCAGTGGAGGCCGCGGCGGCAGAAGCGGCCCGGGGGTGGTGGCGCAATAACACGCAGCGGCGAGCAAAGGCGTCGGGACAGCGAGCGCAAGTGTCGGGACGGCAAGCGCTGGCATTGGGACAGCGAGCGCTGGCATCAGGAGACAGGCGGGAGGCCGGCCTCCAGTGCCTGTCAAAAATTTATTTTTAGACGGAGGCCGGCCTCCAGTGCCTGTCAAAAGTTATTTTTAGATGGAGGCCGGCCTCCGTAAATTACACATTTAATTACGTAGCACCTCCGTATGTACAAAATAAAATATTTTGAAAGTGGATTTGGGGGTTTTCGGGGTCGAGGAATCCGAATCTGGCATCAGATTTTCGGAATTCTGAACAGGAGGACCAATGCAACGAAGGCCCCCCCTTTGGGGGGGAATAAGCTTAGATGAACATCTGTTTCTATTTGAACTTGGGTTGTCTCGATTCTTTCTATCGAATGTACCGGAAGACGGATCATCGTTCAAATATCCTCAATTTCATGGTATACCTAAAATCCATAAGAAACCTACTGGATTTAGGCCCATAATTCCGTGTCACTCTGTAGTATTTAATCCCGCCGCCAAGTTTGTATCAAAAGAGCTTAAGCCGATTATTAAATCGACTCCTTCAATCATACACGGAACGAAGGATCTCTTTACGAGATTAAGCCAATTGCGTATAGACTCCAAAAGACAATGGTATTTTGTCACTGGAGATGTAGTTGCTTTCTATCCCAATATCCCGTTGGACTCGTGCATCGAAATCGTTTGTAGTATGTACGAGGAATGGTTACTCAACACTTCGGAAGAAAACACTGCATTAGCCCATATTAAACCAAATTCGTTAGAGAATAACTTGGTTAAATTGGGCATCTTTAAACGTGCTATCGAGATTGGCAATACGCAATTGATAACACAACATGGGTCTAGATATTTTAGACAAAAAAATGGCCTTGCAATGGGCGTCGCGGATTCTCCGGACCTTGCTAACCTCTTTGGAGCCCATTTTGAAATAATGTCAAAAATCTTAGACCACCCAAACGTGGCCTTCTATGGAAGGTACATCGACGATTGTTTCGCAATTGTTTACGCCGAGTCCGAAGCACTTGCACTTAATCTTATTAAAGAAACAATAAAGTTCGATGGTTGTGTTATCGAATGGGCTGTTTCCTTGTCGGGATGTCAATTTCTCGATGCTTTCATATTCAAGGAGTCTGGAAAACTTCATTGGAAGCCATTTGTCAAGACAGGAAACAACCGAGAACGAGTTCCATGGGTATCACATCATCCTTTGGACGTCAAACGTGGCGTCTACATTGGAGAGTTATCCAGGTTAGCCGTGCTATGTAGTACCAAGGAAATCTACATCGGAGCAATTAGAGACCTTAACGCTCTCTATTTGATGCGCGGTTATCCCGAAAACCTAGTCATGTCTTGGTGTAAGAAGAATATACAAGAACGTTGGGAAAAGCGATTCGCTTTACGAGTCGCAGAGCACGACGAATCCATTCTTGTACTTAAAACCAGGTTTGATCAGGTATGGAATTGGTTTTCAGCTGCTGAACTTGGAAAAACTGTTACCGAGTACTGGTCGGCATGGTATGAACATGCCGAGAAAGGTCTGTATAGTGCAGACTCGTCCAGACCCCTTATCAAACCAGATCCAAATTACGTTCACGACCTCGATGATGTTCGCCCGGAGCTGTTCACACAGATCCTTGTGGACGGAGAAACTGAGTTCGTACCGGATTTGAGGAAGATAGGACTACTCGGAAGTCGTTGGATAGTATCGCGAAAGCGCAATACTAATCTTTTCGACCTTGCAAATGTGTGGAAGAAAACAGTCTTTCGTAAACTGGATGAAGACATCGCTGAAAAAGGTGGTGTTGTTCCCGAAACTCAAAACGTTAATGAAACTTATCATTCTGCTCTAGTTGAAGCTGCTGAACAGATAAGTATCGAAAGCGATAACGAGATAATACTTCATAGACGTTCAATCTCACAAGAGAGGGAACATCCAGAATTCGGCAGAATATCCAAATCTTACAACCGATGAAAAGAATACTAGCGCTTAAGGCGTAAAGCATTAGGGGAAAAAAAACCCTAACCGTAAGTATTCCTTGCTATAAAGTAACAAACATCTACTTACAAGCAACACATTGGATTAAATAGCTAAACCTAAACCCTAAACCCTAAACCCTAAACCCTAAACCCTAAACCCTAACCTAACCCCAACCCTAAGCTAACTAAGTCTAACCTTAGTAGGAAGTAAGGTAGGCGTGTGAACTTCCGAACGGCATGTGATTGTGAAGGGCCGGATCTAATTTAGTACATGGGAAAAGTTACTTAGTACTTCGGGAAAAGTTCCTTAGTACCGTGGAAACATTTTTGATGGACCGGATCATGAACTGTCCAATTAAGATTCACAACAATCAATCAGTCTATTGTTTGATTGTTAGGTAAGGACCCAGGTAAGCCATTTATACTCTTGACATGTGAATATTCCCATGTCGCGGTTACTCGGAGCCACGTAACCAGAGTATTCTATATCCATGTGATTCACATCACAGTCAATAACCCACGATGTCAAAGAACAAAAGTGTTGGATCCACTTTTGACAGGTTACCATGTGCCACATCGACCCGTGACACTCTGTTCATCAGAAACCTGTCTAACTTGACAATAAACATTGACAGATTTGTGATAGTCGGTAAGATACATGACAGCTGCGCAGCATCACTTCACGCGCTGTCATCGGATGTCTAGAACATTCCTTCTAAGAATAGCCACTGAAGAGTCTATAAAGACGAAAGGGCTGGTTGTTGGTACCCCCCAACAGCCCTCTGGCTTCTTTCATTTTAACTCACCAGTTTAAACTAGTCGCTCGCACCTCGCTTCGCTCGGTGCTCGCTCCCCCCCTAAACCCTAAACCCTAAAACCCTAAGCTCGGTGCTCGCTCCCACCCTAAACCCTAAGACGAAAGGGCTGGCTGCTGATATCAATCAACAGCCCTCTGGCTTCTTTCCATTTTAACTCCCAGTTTAAACTAGTCGCTCGCACCTCGCTTCGCTCGGTGCTCGCTCCCCCCCTAACCCTAAACCCTAAACCCTAAATCCATCTATCGGCGGCAATGCAGTTCTGTGGATTCCGCAGTGTGGTTGCGACGCTGTGGGAGATGGCCGATGAGGATGGGCCGACCATTGCGAAGGAGTTTTACAACTATATGTTCCGCAATGGGACAGAGATCAACTTCAGAGACTCGGCAGCGGCGCTGTATTCTGCTATTAAGGTAATGAGAAAGAACAAGGCGTCCCCGGAACGCTGGGTTATGTTTGTACATACCGGTGCTTGATTTCCGTATGTGTATCTTTATTTTTATGGATCATTTCAATGCTAATTGTGTTACACTTTCAGCGCATGATGAGAGCTAAATGAGCCGTACATTCCACATACCTCTGTTAGTACACGTTTGATAGTATACATTGACTCTGTTCCTGTTTTCATTTTTTTGAGAACTATGCCTAACGACTCGTCTAAAGTAAGAATGCTAAGAATTCACAAACTCACATTGCAGTTTTTTGTTCTAGTAGGATCCATCTTTTTGTAACACTTGCGTAGGAGAGATTGAATGTTGTAGTCAGTGATGGACGTTGCTTAAGCAGATCATAGCAGGCGCGTAGTTCTTGGATGGCTTGATCATACGAGCATACGTCGGAGCATGCGGAAACAGTTTTCGATGACTTGAGGTGTCCAATTCAAAACAGTATGTGCATGCGCGTTTAGGCTGGAAAGGATAGAACACCAGTGAGAATGAAATTGATGTGAGGTAGACTGCAACACCGGCATGTTGGCACGATCAGAATGTGTATGCGTGTGTCATATATGCGTGGATTCTGATAGTAGGAAGGGTCAAGCAAAAAAAGACTGCACTGTGCGTATATGACGTCTTATACACACCGCAGGCGCAAATATATGCGTGACTGTCCTGCGAAGATCTCACCGAGTTCCGAGAGTCAGGGAGTGAATGACAGAAATCGAACGAACCAAAGCAAATAAAGCCAGACAAGTTGGTCCGATTGAGCGTCTGAAAAAATTCCGCGAGCTGAGAGACATCAGATGGGACAATGTATGATGTATATCTCCCCCGAGTGCGGGGAATGGACAGAACAATGGGGTATTTTTGGAGGATGTACATATGCATGGCATAGCAACGGTATGGGATTCATACCGCGGGCGGGAACCTTGGCGTGGACGTTGAGAGAGGTTCAATTTCGTATTTGGGAATTCTGGGAAGATGAGTGGGTGTAGTGACGCACTGAGCGGCGGTTTTGGGGAAGGTGTGGGGGATCTGGTGCGCATATAGATGGTATTTTTTGGTTGACTGGGGAGATAAAAACGGCAATTTTACATGACGGTTGGATGAATAGGTCCGATCCGAGGCTAGTTACCGGGTTTGAGGAGCATGTTGGAGATTAGATTACAGTTGTTGTATTAGGGGCTAACCACAGCTTGAGCGGGACATGTGGGCGGTCTCCCGAGGGCATAAATCGGAGGGTGTATGGATGCCAGAAGATGGTGGAAGTGGGGCAAAAGGAGATAAGGGAACAATGGAGTGATGGAGAGGCCATTTAGGGTCGGTCGCGACGCGCCGCGATCACGTGCCTGTTGAAGAAGGCAAAAAAGAAAGTCAACGATTTGTTAGACCTGCGCTACATTAATCCCCTTAGACCCATGTCCTCCCCCTCCTTTCTTGCAAATTATGAACCCCTCGACGTTATTGGGAATGGATCCTTTGGAATCATCCGCAAAGTGCGCCGGAAATCGGACGGTGTGGTGAGTCTTTTACCCTAGCATGATTGGCCACTCTTCAGCTCATATATTCACCTTGAGCTGTTTGCGCGGAAAGAGCTGAACTTTGAGAGGATGACGGAGCGGGATAGGAAGCAAATAGTTGCTGAAGTGTGCGTCCTTGGATCTTTCGCATCTCCTTTCCACCCGCAGCTCACACTAACACCACACAGAAACATCCTCAAAGACCTACATCACGACCACATTGTGCGATACCACGACCGTTACGTCGACCGCGACGCTGGAATACTCTACATCCTCATGGAATACTGCGGCGGCGGCGACCTCTCCGCCGTCATCAAGCAGGCCGCGAAACAGAATAGGCCGATCCCGGAAGACACCATCTGGCACTACTTCCTCCAAATCCTCCATGCACTCCACCACTGTCACCACCCAAACGGACACACACGCTCCTCTAGCGGCTCCGGTTCCTCGCTTGATGCAGAGGGCGCCTCGCGCCGTGTCCAAATTCTACATCGAGATTTGAAACCCGACAATGGTGTGTTGTGTTGTGCCCCGATGTTGCTAAACTTTGGTCGTGCTAATGTGTCGTATTTTACTTGCAGTTTTCTTGGACGAAAACAATACAGTGAAGCTGGGAGACTTTGGATTGTCGAAAGCACTCGCACAGGCGAGTTTTGCTAGCACTTATGTTGGGGTGAGTCCATATTGTCCAACCTCCTCTCTCTGCACTCAGCGCTGAGCGCATTCTGATTCCCATCCATTCCTCTACCCACCAACTTATCACCCCATCACATCCACTATCCCACCGATCTCCAGACACCGTATTACATGTCCCCCGAACTCATGCAAGAAAAGGCATACGACTCAAAATCCGACATCTGGTCTCTGGGCTGCCTCATATACGAGCTCTGCGCGCTCAAACCACCCTTCCACGAAGCCAAAACCCACTCCGAACTGAGCATATTCATCCGGTGAGATCATCTCTACCTACACCCCCACATTCCATCTCACTATCTCCCGTCCAACATGTATATTTACCTTGTACGCGTGCATAGCAACGGGCGGATCCCACCGTTACCCCGCGGATACTCGCAGGCGCTTACGTCGGTCATCAAGTCGATGCTGAATCTTAACGCAAGTGCCATGTCGACATCCTCTCACCACGTCTTTAATTAACGTATACAATGTATTTAGCCCGCCATGCGTCCTTCCGCCGCGCAGCTCCTCCAACACGAACGCCTCGAGCTCGTGAACAAGGTCTCAGAGGCCGAAAAGATGTGCGTGTTCACCCCCCAACTCTTCCCTTCTTCTCTCACGCTCACTCACAATCACAATCACGTACATACACCACAGGCTCGCGACGGTGAAAGCCCACCGCGCAGCGGTGACCGCGAAAGAACGCGACGTTCTCGCGCGCGAACACCGTCTCGCCGCCGTCCTCACCGCCAAAGACCACGAAATCGCGCAACTGCAACATGCTGTCTCGCAGCTGCAGTCGCAGCTCACATCCACTACAGCACAGGCACAGGGGGCGTACCAGTACACGCGGCACGATCTCGAGCACGCAGCAAAGCAGGCAGTCGGGCGGAGGGAGGAGGAGCTAAGGGTGTTGGTGATGAAGCGAGAGGAGGAGGTCGCTGCGGCAATTGCGAAGAGGGAGGAGGAAATTATGGATGCTGTCCGTGCGCGAGAGAGCGAGATTGACCGTGCGTGTGTGGCGAGAGAGGAGGCGGTGCGGCGGGAGGTGGATGAGCGGGTGCGGTGGGTTGTTGAAAGGGAGAGGGTGCTGAGGGAGGAAGAGAGGAGGATCGAGGGGGTCAGGAGGGAGGTGGAGGAGGCTAGGAGACGCGCTGAGGCGGGTGTTGGAAAGGGCCGCAAGGATAAGAACCCGCTGGAGGAGGTCATGAACGTTCTGGCGCAGGTTACACCTTCGCAACCGCGGCGACGGAAACTCGATCCTCAACCCACTCCCCGTGCCAACGGCAATAAAACAACAACGTCATCATCACATCAACACTCTGCTTCGAACTCCAGCACATCCTCCTCCTCCACCTCTTCGTCCTCGTCGAATGACGCAACTGCAAGCGCAAACACCGCCGCGGCGCTCGAGACGCCCACGGCTTCCCGTCCATTCGCGATCTATTCTGCAGATTTTATGCCAGTATCTGCGATGAAGGGCGTGGTGCTGACTTCTACAGGAGAAACGCTTGCTACGCCGTCGCCTGCAGAACTTGTCAGCTTGTTTGCACGCTCGCCGAAGGTGGGTTTGGACTTTGGCAAGATCTTTTCGCGGGATGAGGGAGGTGGAAGTGGAGGTGGCAGCAGCAGCAGTGGGCAGCAGGGGCAGGGGCAGAGTCAAAGTCAAATACCGCAACCGCAGTTGAAGCAGACCACGACATGTCAGTCACAACAGAGCCAGCAGCAGCAAAGAGTCACAATGCAATATGACGATGAAGAGCTGGATAGTCCTCCACCCAGCCCGAGTGCGCGGAAGGAGAGGGAAAGGGAGAGGGAGAAAAGGGACATGAACGGGATGTCATCAGCTCCTCCGCCCCCGACGAGGATACGCAGGCCGTCGATTCGGACGTCCGCACGGTCAGCGCCTGCCAGGACGAGTGGATTCCCGCCTTCGACTGCGTCGTCGTCGTCGTCGAGTTCGGATTCGTCGTCGGGGAACTCGCACTCGAACTCGAGTCATACGGCCACGCATGGGAACGGGAACGCGGCCACCTCCAACGCGAATACGAATACGAATACGAATACGAATACGAATGGAAAACAGAAACAGAAACAGAAACAGAATCCTAAGCCACTGCCCCACCCGCACCTGCGCCCGTCTCGCTCGGGATCGAACCTGGCCGCTGCGCGCGCGGCGGCGCATGCAGCAGCAGCAGCTGGCCGTGTGCCCCTTCCGCCCGCACCCGTGTATGATCTCGCAGACGAGGACAATCTCCCGAGCCCGTTTATCAAGCGGACGATGGGGAGGACACAGTCGTATCCTGTTGTGGGCTCTAATGGGAGCGGGAGTGGGAGTGCATCTGGGAGTGGAAGCGCGAGCAATCAACACACGACGTCTGCTTCTGCTGCTGCTGCTGCTGCGGAGAGCTCGAGCAAAACGAAGCGGCGGGGTAGCAGCGGGCTACTGTTGCGCGCGGTGGCGGCTGCGAATAGCGCCGGGCGGACGAGAAGTGCAGGAGCGGGAGCGGGGCTGGGATCGCCTTTAATGGACGAGGAGGGCGCGGAGGGTGGAGTGAGTTTCCCGCCTGCTGTGCCCGAACCTGGGCAAGGGATGGGGGAGGGTGCGCGGCCTTCGTTGGCGAGTGCGCGCAAGGCGAGTGAGGAGGCGAGGAAAGCGTTGTTGAGATCGTGAAGGGACCGACGTTTCTTTTCTTTTTGGTTTTTTTCTTTTCTTTTCTTTTATTTTTCGATGTTGTGTTATATGGGCTTTTGAGATACCTCATGATATTCTCTTTCTTCTTTCTTCTTTGTTGTTTGTGCCTCTATCTCCGTCTTCGATCGTCTGCCATTTTCATTTCTGGTATATCTACCTCACCCTCGTTTTTCTCCCTCTTTTTTTTTTTTTTCACGAATCTTCTTACATCTTCATCTTCATTATCATCTTCATTATCATCATCATCATCACCATCATCATCATCATCATCATGACTTACCACGACTTCATCCCCACGTCACACGACTGAACGACTGAACGAAAACGCAATGTGTTGTATATTGTATATGTGTGTTACATTCACGTTAGATAGATGTACTACTTGTGAAATTGTACTTGTACTATGTGTTCTGAATCTGAAGGGGACTGCACGGCGCATAGCATGCGCATCCGACTCGCCGCCAGATTCAGACGGACTCCCCGGACCCCAGTGACGGCGATGCGATGCGATAGAGTCTGGAGAGCTCGAGGATTCGAGGATTCGAGGTGTGAGGGCAGCGTGTTCGTTCGTTCGTTCTGAAGACACCCCACAGTCAGCAAGTTGACGGCGCACACAACAAGGAGGAGTATAGGACTGGGGAAGTTACGGTGTGTAACATCGAATTAGCATGACAATGTGATGTCGCAGCTCATGTCCATCCAACTTGCCGCGTTCATAGGCCGCCATGCGATAGATAGGTGGACTCGCCTGCCTACCACGAGAGGTCGAGGGTAAAACAAGGTGCCTATTAGTTACAGTGCCCAATAGCGACGAGATTGAAGGACTCGCCGCCACGCTGCTGACGTCGCCTCAAAGGTAAACGAGATTCCCGACTGCCACTATCCCCGCCTACACGAACGGTGTCCAGGACATCGCAGCACGTTAGACTTGGGCCTGTGTCGCGGATTACAAGGTGCTGTCACGGTCCACCGTGTTGTCGTTGTCTCTTTCCTCTCATCTCATACCAACACCAACACCATCACAACAACAGCCACACCTGCGCTGGTCGAGAGCATCTCTGCAGACGGCGACGCGTGGACCATGGTTGAGTGCTAAGCTTACGGAGAAGGTTGGGAAGGAGGGTGTGGTCACTGTCTAGGTGGTCCAGGGAGACACGACTGACATTGCTAAAGGCACGCGCTTCGCCTGTGGGGTTCCATCTCTGCATACCTCATCACTACCACCCAATTCCAGCACATCCCGCTCCAGGAGCCCTCTCGAAGAAGACCTCGAAACTGCGTGGACCTACGCTGAGACTCCGGACATTAGCACGTCCGGATCAAAGGTTGCTATTAACCGTGCCTTTCACCGCGCACTACCGTTGGATGCTCCAGAGTCTGACATTAACCAATATCAGTGTCACCCTCTCACAGAAAGAAGAGGGGAGGTACTCATTCTCTCATTCTCCCAGGTACATTTGGCGTTGATAGCAACTCTACAAGTTCACGGAGCCAGAGGTTCATCCCACGCACCCGTGGATGACGAATGGCACCACGTTGAGGTATAATTGTTCCTCCCTTGCGTGTCGCGAGGAAGGCCTACTTGATTTCTGATGGCTGATTGAGGAGATTGCTGAAACATTTGAAAGTGGGAGTCGTACAGCGGCCGACAATTCTCATGCGATGTCTATTAGTAGACCGCTAATCCAGCGTAGCTCAAAATAAATAGTGGTCGCAATCGTAATTACGTACCTGATTTCGACCTCTTTGTCATTTTAATCACCACGGATGCTCGTTTAAATAGGGATCTAGTGTAACGTGTCGCCCGGAGAAGGATAACTCTCTTCTGATGTTAATTTCTGAATTGGGATATCAAATAGGCCATCACAGTCCCTTGTAAACGCGAAGATGTCTTGAGAGGATTTTCATTCCTCATCACACAGGCGCGCGATATCGATATGTGAGAGCCAATAATATTAATAAATGGGCGAGAATCTCTGCACACACGTGAATATCTATACACAGAGAGTGATGGGATGCTTATCAACGAGTCTCAGGCTCTATATGTGGAGTCTGAATACAGCCGCATTATGGCTGTCCGTTTGCACATTTAATACCAATCAATAAACTTTTTGTCCCATACATAGAAGTCTCAATTATACACAATTCCATATACACACTCTGATGTCCTGGATATAGAGAGATCATTTCCGAACATATAAATCCAGTATCCATATATTCATAGGTTGCATCCTCAGATACAACTTTGAGTGCCATACATATAGTTTTGGTGCCCACATGTACAAATTACAATCCCTTACATAGAGAAAACACTCCCTTTTATACATATTTTGTTGCCTTACTTATATCTGAAGGTTCCCCGTATGATTGTTCTTTCCTTTCTTCATCCCGAAGATATACAGTCATTTTTCGGCATTCTGTCTATGCCGTGCATGCCTAGACATCGTGAGAATCGGCAAATCTCGGCAAATGTGGACACAAATTACAGTTCATTGCCTGTATGCCTATCAACACACGCTGATTGAACATTAAAAAGATGCACATTTATCCAATTAATCAGTAAATATATTCCTGTGTAGGCTGATTACAGAAGTAGCTTGCCTTCATAGTTTGAGACGAGTGCTTTGACCAGCCCAGTCGCCGTGCTAAGGCTTAAAAAGGCCGAAGTTGAGGTTGCAGACAGAAAATTGCATTGGAGTAGTCTATATTCAGTCTTATGTGACTTTAATGTACGAGTGTTTATGCTCATGATTAATTTTATAATCTTGTAATGACTGTCCTACTTTCTTCACAAGTAGCAAGCCACTGCAAGCGGGACGAAAATCGAGTTCCCACGCCTCTACGGCACAGACGGCACAAATAATATTCATCTGGACAACTCTATATCTTCGGACAAAAGTTGAGGTACATGCGGAGAGGGTCACAGACTATGGTACCGAGTTTTTTATGTATGGATAGCATACCCTTATGTGTGCAGCTCCCATTCAAACTGAAGGGCATGCAAATACAATGACCGGGATAATTTCTTCTATGCTCGGAAATTATCTCTCTATAACCGGGACACCAAGGTATGTAGTTGGGTTCAAGAAAAATTGTGATTTATATGTATGGGGAAAGAAGTTTATACTTTGGTATTAAATGTGCAAACGGACAGCCATACCGCATGGTCTTGCTCTACATGGCAAGTTCCCATGCAGATGCTTCTGCTACAAAGTCGTCAAAGTGAAAGAGACGACATTAATGAGTATTGAATGCCACCTTTGAGCCATGGTTGCCGGATTGCACATTTATTCCGGATATAAAATGTTGAGTCCCATATATAATCTACTTTGAAAATGTCAAGTCCCATATGTATTACTTTGAACATTCTGCGAATCCCGTACATAAAGAGAGGTTCCCGGATGATGTCCCAGTCATTGAAATTTGAGGGTGAACAATGCACCAATAGGTAATTGAGCATTAATCTGGAAAAACTCAGACCAAGACCTATTACACAAAGTCCCCTTACTAGAATCAGAGAGGACTCGGTCAACGACTGCGTGCTAGTGAAGATATAGAACCATTTGGCAGTCCTGTGATGTAACAAGTCTCTATGATGTGCGCATGTTCTCATGGGAGTTTGTAATCCGAGTTGAGAAGGAACCTGGGCTGGCTTTTTGATAATCCAATCCGAGAGGGTGAGAGAAAGATTAATTGGAATGGAATTGATCAAAAACCACTGAAAAGAATACCGTTCGGTGGAGTGCGTATCAGAGATGCGAAATTCCAACAATCTGAGACGGAACTTACATCGAGAACGAGACGTCATGATAATAATAAAACTTCCTGACTTACCTAGCAACCGATTCAATTCGTATAAATATTGAGCGATTCTCGACGATTATCGCCGCATACAAAGGATTTTACCATTATGTCCATTCCCGATATAGACCTTCCAACCAATGTTGAAAACTATACAATTAGAGGAAACCTTGATTCCGTATTGCTCGAAAGCTGCCTGATGGGTAGGAGTTGGGCCAAGCACAAACCATAAAGTGGTAACTGATATGGGTTAGGGATATATACAATGGTGTACGGAGTCACCATGCATGTCTGCAGTAAGTAGTTTGAATTTGAAGAACAACAAATAACACTAAAATTTACACCAGGGTCAAAGTCATCGACAAACAGGGGACCCAGTAGTATCACGGTGTTGGCAACAATATCGGCACTCTATTGGATAAATTTGCTGAACCTCATCTTTGATTGGTACTTTCTTGTCCATTCCCTTACAACCGACGCAGACAGCAAACTTTCAATTTTCTTCGCTCCGTTGGATACTCCGTACTGGATCTCAGTATTGTTCACCGTGCTTGATGTTCTTCTGCCTGTTCTGTCGGATGGACTTCTGGTTTGTAATGCTTTAAAACCCGGTCTGGTTCACTACGTACTTACTTATAACAGATTTGGAGATGTTACCACGCATGGGGCGAATCTATACGTGTCATTTCTATACCACTTCTAGTATTCTTTGCAGAATGTGGTAAGGGTTGTCATATTCACTTGTCAAACGTCCCAGTGTCAATGACGCTAGCTGCTCAGCCACAACAATCACTTTCATTTTGCTCTATTGCACTTCGCCACAAATTACGGACTCTGCAAGGGCAGCTCTACTCAACCATATGGGGTCGGCCTCCACCTTTACGAGTTTATTCACCACAGTCACTGCGACATTCCTAATTGCATATCGAATCTACCCTGTGTCGAGGACAAGTGGCCGATCACGTACAAGATACATGCACATCATCACCACAATTGTTGAATCGTCTATGGTCTATTCGCTATGTCTCCTTCTTCAGACTTTGGCGGGTACTATCCCTGCTTTCTCCGATTTTGAATCCATATGGAGCGAAGTGACTGAATATATTGGATTAACATTAAACATTACCTCCGTATGTGGTGCACTAATATTTCAAGTGGTGCTACCTAAATTTTAACTGCATTTGGTCAGGGACTTGCGCCAACAGTAATGGTTTTACGCCTTGCACTCGTAGACACGAGCGACACAGTCGAGTCCAGCACTGTGGCACACATATCCGGCATTAACTTTGAGAAATCTAACCAGAACGGCGATGTTCTCAGTGGTATAGATGTTACCAGTCCGAAAGGGGAATCCTCTGCTCGTGACGAGGGTGGCGAGGCTAACCTGCCCCTCGTTACGGACCAAATAATAGAGCAGCGCCGCGAAGGGAATTAGGTTGGTCAGAGCACCGCCTGACATATCGCTTCCACCGCCCAATGTTGTACACATACAACTCCATGTACTACCAGATTTCGACTCCCTGGCCCCTCGTATTTATCTCGTTCCAGAACTTGAATTTCATGTTGCAAATTTTACCTTACAAGAATCATCTATCAACCAGTCGGACTCCCGATTGCACGGAGGTATAAATGCTCAAGTATCTTACCTCTGAATCAAATCGTACGGCCCTTTAGCTCGGTCAATGTGTGCAAATATGCCGACACAATCTCAGATTGGAGACCACATTACACCTACAACAACGAGCAATATTCTTCCCAGCAGTTTACAGAAACGTACATGGTCTGCCCATGATCCCTGAACGGCTCGATGCCCGGAAACAACGACGATAGAAATTCATCGACGTGTGTCTTTGAGAATCTCGGGTGTAAATGACCGATCCATCCGAGTGAGGATCCCACAATCGGTCGTCCTATGAATAGACAATCAAATCCAAGATTATAAACAGGCCTACTTATATATAATGAGAGCGTCGCAAAGCGGGCGGGCAAAGGTAGGTTAGAAGTCTAAGGATGGTTGCGCGTGTTGGCAAACATGGTGTCAAATGGCACGATAGAGTGACTGTAGGCGTTGGGAGAGTTTTGTGGATGGCAAACGGGAAGCGAGGGGAATGAATTGGTCTCGGCATGCGGAAATCCGTGAAGTCCACAGCACAAGAAGGCCTGAGCGTATATGCGGCCTGGCAGGTCAAATTCGATTGGGCGAGAAACGAGACGCCATGAGAAGAAAGGGGCAGATTCAGATGGGATGAAAACATGGGGCATGTGGACGTCGCATGCTATGCGCAGTGGTTTAGTGATTTAAAAGGTCGCGTATCAAAAGTATTGACATCCAGGGGAAAGCATGATAAAAGGTGGAGAGTGAGGGAAAAATGAGAGGATGTACGGGAGGATTACCACGGAGCCGGGGAGTCATACCGAGTTGCAGGACAGAATGAAATGACATCCATACATGTTGGACCCGTAGCCTCACCTAAACAACACTACACCCAGTTCCCAATGCCGCCCAAAATCGATCCAGACCCTGATGGTAACACTACAATCGACATCGAAAGCATTCAAAAGCAGAAACATAACTCACAGCGTCTAATCAGACACTGACATCGACCCGGTTGTAGAGCGTTAACGCCATCTTGGATGGGGTCCAGTCTCCAGAGCCATAGCCAGAGCTTGTACTCGCTCGGTTCCGGTGCAGGGACGGGCCCGTCTTGATCTTGATCCCGAGAATCCTCCCCCTACATTTCATGCAGGCGTGCCAGCTCCAGGCGTCAGACTCCCCCCTCCCAGAAGAACACAACGAGGGAGATTTACTCCCAATGCTCGCACGATTGAACATTATTGGCCGCTTGAACCGTGTGAGGATGCGGACATGTGTACCTGTGAAGCCACCAAAGACGGCTTTAATAGTATCGCTGCGTGTGGATAGGGCTTCGGAATCTTGTCAATGATATGTGGGTTGTCGTTGTGAATGTTTCAACCTGGAAATGGGAAGGGTGAAAGATACGAGGACGTTGAGCGCCAAATACACTCTGAGTACCGTCACAAAGAGCTGTCCCACGAAAGCGTACTGCAAAAGAACATGAGGACGGTGGTACCACAAAAGCAAACCAAGGTGTACCACGAAAGAGGTCAATACGCACCTTCAAAAACATAATAAGGTGAGATTGTCTAGACTCCCCGCGACACATTCGCATAGCGCAATGCACTTTCCAGTCCCTCCGTTATCTGCGCACCAAGTCCACCGTATGAGCTCGGCCGCCTGCAAATCCATCCTTATCCCTGCTCTTCTCTTTCCTCCGTGTCCATTTCCGTGAGAACCCTGTCAGCGCTCAGATGCCGTCGTTACTAGAGGTAAAAAAGAACCAATGGGAGGGTATAATGCGTGCGAGAAGAGCCGTTGGTTGTAAGTATATGCGGTGTGTGTGTATTGCGTCGTCGTTTACAGTGTGTGGTCAGAATGCAGGAGCCTGTCCACATCTCGCCTCGTCTGTAGCTTCTTCCTCACCGTCTTTAACAAAGACACCTTTCTCGGAAAGGGGGGGCGTACAGGATGCACGATGTAAAAACACAGGAATGAAGAAAACTGAGTGAGGAGAAACACTCGCGTGAGGATGGGTGCTTTGTTTACTTTCGGGGTGATAGGACAACAGACCGCGGTCTGGACTCCATGCACGTGTTGCCGCTGCCCACAGGCTGCGCAGAGTCAACGGGTTTTCCGTTCATAGGAGTGGGTGTCCCAAACGGGAAATGACCAAAAAATGGAGAGAAAAAGAGAGAGACTCACGATGCTTTATTTTTGTCAAAATTTTGAAGAGAAATTACTTGAAAGTACTCGAGAATATGTACGGATTGTCACAAACATAAATTTTGTAAAATACCGTGTGAAACGAGAAGCAAATTTCGCGCTGACGCGCGTCCGAGAAATGGTCCATGTAAACATGTACCTTTTACTTTGTCTGTACTCTAAATTTGTCTGATATTTTCTACCTGGGCATTATTTACTTTATATGTGATCTAGAATATCACTCAAAGAGCCTCAAAAAATCAAACCAGGATGCCCGTCGAGCGTGAATTGAATACGGAAGTGCGCAAATGTGGCTGTGTTGCGGCACCTCGGCTGGCAGATAACATTGGGGGTGGCAGATAACATCCATACGTATTCTACTGATTCGACAGCACTTACTCAAATTTTAAAGGCACTTATGTGTATACACATCCTGTACATACTTGAATACATTTTTTTTTATTGCAGTTCACTCAAGGTTTTATGGTGAAAAGTGTGAAAAGAGTAAGCTCGGATTCTGCCGGGCAGATAACATGGCAGATAACATACCCACACCTATGATTGGTAAACCAGTCAACGAGCAGCCCTTTGAGCTGGGGCGCGCAGCAGTCATTGCAGGTGTAACTTTGAGTCAAGGGAAGTGGATTTTGTCCGCGTCAGTTTTTCTTTGCTTAGTTTCTTTCTTATCACAGATATCGATGCTTCCACACTTCGTTATCAATGTTCGGCATGATCAAGCAACCAACACATAGCGTACACCTGCTCTCACGACTGATATTGAAACTTCCTTAAAACTTTTAGAACCATCGAAATTAGGCTCAAAGTACTTCAGCTGCTGCGTCCAACTCTGACACATCAGTGTCACGCTCGCGTTAGCGATGCGACGGACTCAACGCACATCCGTACTCACTCCCAAGCCAAATGCCAATAACTGGCACTGTTTTTGTCTTTTTTTGACCTAACGTCCTGGGTATTGCTAAGTAGTGTCTTTGACTTGAGAAATGTGACATGATAATGAGAGCAGTGCACAGTGCAAGGACTTTAGCATTCCGTGTTTCACATCAGCAAAAGTGACAAGATCCCCAAATGCCTTGTCAAGGCATTTGGAGGCGTCCAAATGCCCCAAGGCCCAAATGGCCTTTTATTTTGATTAACGAGAGACTTGGATATATAAAAGGCATGGAATGTTTGAATCTAATCCTTTCGCTAAAATTTGAGAATTCCCAAATCATTTGGGCAACATTTAAGAGTGCCGAAATCATTTCAGCAACATTTGAGAGCCCCAAAAATGTTTGTGGCTCTCACAATGCCATTTTCCTTTTGAACCTCATTCCTCGCCACCACTTCCGGTAATCGCACAGTGAGATGCAACAAAAAAACAAAAGTTCCATTAATCAAAGCACAAATACAAGTACACAGGCAGCAGGTACACATAACCTAAGACGCAGAATGAAAGCCAAGTATAATTACACGATTTTTTCTTCGAAGAGTCAGCCAAAGTCACAGTAGTTGCCTAGGAGTCCAAAACGAGCACGAGAGAGGTGAGAGCCAAGAGATACCAAGACGTTGACAGTAAAGGAGAGCCAAGAGAGCGGTAACAAGAGCAGAAGATTCTGAAGCGTAGTCAGTAAAGATAGGGAAAATGTGAGATGTACTTACCAGTTAGTGATGTCCGGGAATACATTCATCTGGGGCCCGACACTGGGATGACGAGTGCCAACATCCCTGCCGGATTGCATCTTTGAGCCTCTCCTCATCGTGCGGTCGGCCATATAAGATTCAATGTCTTGTGTATTTGCCAGTTGCCACTCCGGAGAATGGGTGGCATGTTGAGCGTAGGGAGTAGCATGGAGTGCCCGGGGAGTGGGATGATTACGAGACAGACCCAGAGCCGGAGTGGACGCGCTTGCAATGGTGTTAGACCCATCGTAAAAGAATGGAGCACCTGCGGGATAGAACGAAGGTCCGAGAGGTGGCTGGGCTCCAGCAGCATGAGGCCCTGACATCTGTAAGCGGGGGTCAATATTGGAGTCCATTGGGCCGGCAGCGTATTGAGGAAGAGGCTGCCGGCCAGGGATACCTACACCTTGTTGAATAAACAAAGCTGGCGACGGAGCATGCATTGGAGGAGGCGATGGCGACAGGGATTCACGTTGATACTGAGAAGGCGGTGGTGGTGGAGGATTGGCAGCGTTGGCCTTGTCCACGCGGCTAGCCTTCACCTGAGCCTTCATCTTCTTGAACGTAGAAGTAGTCGCTTCTTCGTCTGATGAGCTACTCTCCGTCACGGAGTCGTCTTCAACAGGAAAAACTTGCCTGGAAAGAAATGTTCAGGGACCAGAATGGTTAATGAAAAATCACGCACGCATTCCACCATGTAATAAAATCCGTCCACCACTCGGGGTCGTTCTCTCGGGCCCACTCCAGCATTTTTACGACCTCCATATAGAATTCTTCGTAGTTGAAATGGTGATCGTTCTGACGCCAGTCCATGCAACCTGAGATGGCATAACGATACTACCCAAGAAGGTTAGCATATGCGGCATGCATTAAAAAAAACATACATGAGTGCATGCATAAGCAATGCTCGGTATCGTCACCGACTTCATGTGGTGTTTCCGAGCCTTCCCAAGCCCCGTACGAGTCGCACCGGGTGTCTTCAAAGCCGATGATGGGGACATGAATATATGCTGAAAGACCTAGTAAAATACATGAGTAGAAAGTAACAAGGAGCAAGGAGACCATACCGCAACCAGGGCGGGAGCCATAAACATGCCCTCCAAGACATGGTCGGGATCGTACTTGTCGTATGGATATATGAGGTGTGGCATGGCCTTTGCCTTGATGGTTACCTTGTTAAGCATAAGCTTGCGACGGTAACTTGCAAAAGTGATTAGTATAGCAAACACAGATGTACGGAAAACTCACTCTGGATCAGTTTGATACTGCTTAAAGCAGTCGGCAGGGACCAAAAGTGCACCAAGTTGCGGATGCTTGAAGCCTCGACTTGTCTTTTTGGAGTCGTTTGGATTGACCGGAGGCTCGAGCCGACTATTTGGCAAGCAAAGGGCAGCGTAGGTGAGCGCATCTTTCTTGAGGCTTGAGATGTCGTTTGATCGGGCTGTCCCTGCAGCGGTAATCATCTAGATAGACAACAGAATGTCAGATGAAAAAAAATACAATGAAAATCGTGCATATACCGTTTTGCAAAGTCGGTCTAGGTAATCCGGATCCTTCCCTATGACCTTCATATCGTTGTCAAAAGAGGGAACGGCTGCTCGGAGCTCTTCATAGGTTGCAAGAGCTCGTTTATGCTTTTCTGCAAACCTAATAAGGTAAAAAGTTTAAGTGAAATATGCCTTAGATAGTAAACTCGAACATTACTTACTCTTCCTGTGTGAGAGAACCGAATTTTCCTTGCTGCGCCTTCAGGCCAGTAACGATAACATGCTCCCAGTTGGTATAAATAGCACCATTGCGAATGTGCCATGCAGCATGGTGCATGAAGGGCTCGAGAACAGCCCTAAATAACAAAACCGTGTATTAAATAGTGAAAATTAAGAAAAAAACCATACTCACGAAGCCTTTAACTTTTTGCGAGAGGTCCTGGTACGAAATGTGACCTTCAATGCTTTCTTCCGCTTCCTGATGACCACCTCTTCATTATGGTCCGGGTCCGTATCCGAGTTGCTGTTGTCACTGTTGCCACTGCTGATATCTTCTCTAGGTGCTGCATTCGGAGGGTTCGGAGGGGTCTGCTGAACAGCAGAACCGGTCTGAGTAGCAGGTGGCATAGAGGAGGATGTGGAGGAAAGAGGACAACCAAGGAATGTGTTTCAGAGGTTTTCGAAGACGCCCGTTGACCACGTCCACGTGACCTAGTTCCGACGCGTCTGACGCGACATCTCTGTTCAAACTTAGCCTTCACCCTAGTTCTATCGTACTAACTCATGCTGCTATGCAGCACATTTTTTATATTTTCCTTCTGGTTATGGCAATCTGCGATGCATGCGAACAGACTTTCAGCACGAAACATGCTGTCCGAATTCACAGAATCACCTGTGCTTCTGTGCTCGCAGATTGGGAACTTGTCTGCAACCCACAGGATCTTGACCAGAGGACCGTAAGCTCAAAGCGAGCTAGGCTGGACGACGAATTAAACAAGGAAAAAGAACTAACGGAACCCAATCAGGTATGACTAGCCACATTGATACTTATCAGACTGACACAAGATTCAATTTAGGATGCCGAATGGGAAGATGTCCCTGCAACCTATGAAGATGCAGATGTCATGTCCCCTCCAAGCCCTATTTCTCAGGCACCTCCTAACATCTTTGTTCCCCCTCCCACACGGTCAGGACGTGTTTGCAAATATCCCAAAAAAAACGTTGATTTTTTGCCAAACTCGTCGACCCGCATCCCTCACATGCCAGCGCCTGTTCCTCGCATCCGTCCTGCTCCCAAGCGTGTGGCGCCACGCGAACCAACTCCTGAGCCAGCGGCCCCATCCTTTGAGCCCACGGTTGTCGTTACCTTGCCGAATGAGTTTGGCATGTACCGCGAGTATCCCACCTTCCCTGAGCGGGAGATTGACGACTTCGAGGAACTTGACAACCTATGCAATGCTCCGGGGTTAGCAACATCTTTACCGAAAGAATCAGGCTCTCGACTTGCCAAAGCCATGGGAATTTCTATAGACGCTGCTTTGGCCTCAAATCGGTTTGCACCCTTCTTAAATGCAACCGTTTTTTGCCTCATGCATTGGTTCTACGGAAACTCCAACCTGAAATCCGTGCAGGAACTCGATCACTTGGTGAAGAATGTTCTGCTTGCCGAGGATTTCCGTGTTGAGCATTTAAAAGACTTCAGTGCTCAACGGGAATTAGCTCGGATGGACGAAGCAACAAGTTCGGAATCCCATTCAAGCTCACATTCGCAAACAGAATTTCAACGTGACCAAGGATGGATTAACTCAACTGTGAAGATATCTCTGCCTTGCGAGCAGCATCAGCATGCTTCTGAAGACGCGGCACCAGTTCTTGAGGTACCGAACGTCTATCATCGAAGTCTTGTTGGCACCATCAAGGCAGCACTTCAGGATGAAAGTGCCGAATTATGGCATTTCACACCTCACCGCCTTTTCTGGAAGCCTTCCCCGTCAAGCTCCCCTGAACGCATTGTCACCAAAATATACAACTCTGACGCGTTTTACAATGAGTATATCAACCTCCGGAAACAGCAGAATCAACAAGTCCATCTCGGCGATGCACACGAGATTGCCATTGTTGCTTTAATGCTGTGGTCTGACTCTACCCAGCTGGCAAACTTTGGCAATGCGTCACTCTGGCCACTATACCTCCTCTTCGGAAATCAATCAAAGTACGTACGCGCACATCCAAGTAGTTTTTCGGCACACCACATCGCTTATTTACCTACAGTAAGATCTTTATTCTTTTTCTTTTTGTTTTATTTATTTATGTCACCCACTAGCTGCCGAAAATGCTTCAAGACATCTACATGAAGGCATATAATGGCCTTACAGCAACGGCGGCAACTATCACCCACTTAAAGCGAGAGCTGATGCATGCCATATGGCTCATTCTCCTAGACGAGGAGTTTATGGAAGCATACGAGCACGGCATCATTATCAAATGTGCCGATGGAATCACACGCCGTGTCTTTCCTCGGTTTTTTACTTATTCCGCTGACTATCCTGAGAAGTAAGTTACCTTTATTTACTCTGGTCCATGCTTTCTTAACTCTAGCCATCAGAGTTCTTCTAGCCACGATTCGATACCTCGCAAAATGTGTTTGCCCTCGATGCTTAATTCAGAAACGCTGGGTCAGTGGCCTTGGAACCCACGTTGATGGCCAGCGGCGCTCGCACATCCGACTAGACACTCAGCAGCGGCGGGATAGAATTGAAATTACCCGCAAATGGATCTATGTTCATGGAAGAGGCGTCAAGAGCACACGCGTTGAAGACATTCTTCAGGACACCTCGGCTGTCCCCACACGAGTACGTACAATCTGATATTTCTCTTCATTATCCCTTGTTTAACTGCTTTTTTGTAGAATGCCTTCTCTATTCGTCTATCAAAATTTGGTTTTAACTATCACTCTATGTTCGTCCCCGACTTCCTACACGAGTTTGAACTTGGTGTGTGGAAGTCTTTCTTCACACACATGATGCGCATTCTCGTGGCTGCAGGTGGTAACTGCATTCAGCGTCTTAATTGGAGGTGCGTACAACTTATTATTCTACTTTCTCATACTTATATGTCCACAGGTATTGCAAAGTAGCAACTTTTGGCAGGAACACGATACGTCGATTCCATCGGAATGCTTCGGATATGACCAAACTTGCAGCCAGGGATTTCGAGGATTTACTTCAGGTATGAATAATAGAAATATATTAAATCCGTGTTATCAGAGATTGACATACTTGTGTCCAGTGCTCTATTCCGGTGTTTGAAGGCCTGCTCCCCCCTGCGCACGACAAAGTTCTTCAAGACATATTGTTCACGTTATGTGAATGGCACGCGCTTGCAAAACTACGCATGCATACAGACTCAACACTTACCGGACTCGAGGCAACTACCCGGAGATTAGGAAAAGAGCTTAGATCATTCGTCTCTAAGATCTGTCCGCAATATTCAACAAAAGAGCTTCCGAAGGAGACGGCTGCTCGTGCCCGTCGCGCTGCTAACAATGCCAAAAAGGGAAAGCCTGCTGCCACTGGCTCTCTCGATGCAAAGACTTCGAAAATGCTCAATCTTTTCACATACAAACTTCACTCTCTTGGAGACTATGTCAAGACCATCTGGTTGTTTGGGCCAACAGAAGGGTATTCAACACAACGGGTACGTCATTTATTTTGTTTTATGATATGATACATATTGATTAACTACCTTTAGGGTAAACTCGAGCACCGTCGGGTCAAACGTTTCTTTGTACGCACGAATAAGGGCTGCAAGTTTGAGCACCAGATCTCTCGCCACGAGCATCGCGAGCACCTGCTCCGCTCTATTGCGGCACGGGTTTTAAAACTGGAAGAGAAGGAGTCTAGAGAAAATTTGGGCGCAAAAGAGCCACAGTCCAGTGCGCGCTCTTCCAAAAAACATTCGAGGCCTTCGAAGAAGATATCCTATGTCAAACCCCCACACATCGTTGCCACTTTCGAGTCTGAGAGTCTGCCGCCTTTATCGCCATCTGAACATCACCAAATGTCTACGAGCAAGCGATACAAACTGTATATTTACGAGTTTATGAACAATTACTGCGACGATGCAGCGGTTACAGAGGTCAGATCATTTGCTATATTGTGGTTACTCTAGTGAGTCTTTGCTGATAATAATTATATGATCATTACTAGGATTTTGTTTCGAGGCTTGAAGATCACTTCCTCGCTCGTGTTCTCGGTGATTTGGATCGAGACAAAACCACACATTTTCGGATGAAGAACGGGCGCAGATCAACATCCTCGGTGATCGCATTTACATGCACAAGGTTCTTCGCGTCAACTACACGACATATGATATACGACGCGAACAGGACTCTATCAATCCTCGAAACCACTGCAATATCATGACACTTTCTCGGGACTCTGAGGCTGACACCGACCACCCTTATTCGTATGCCCGAGTTCTTGGTGTCTTTGATGCTGATGTTCAGTATAATGGAGGTAAAACTCAACGCTTGGAGTTTCTTTGGGTTCGATGGTTTGAAGTGGACCATCGCTTTCGAGCAGGATGGGCAGCCCGCCGGTTAGATCGCCTCAAGTTTATCCATTCAGACTCACCCGATGCATTTGGATTCCTCGACCCCTCTGACGTTCTCCGAGCCTCGCACATCATTCCTTCTTTTAACAGTGGAATGACTGATAGTCTCCTACCCCCCTCTATTGCTCGAAGAGCATACTGGGAAGATGACGACTATCCAGACCACGACTGGAATTTTTATTATGTTAATCGGTACGCTACTTGCATTTGTTTCTATTTTGTATAATATTTATGCTAATATTCATTAAGATTTGTGGACCGGGATATGTTTGTGCGTTACTTAGGGTACGGTATCGGCCACAAGAGCACCAACCATTACACACAACATATGCGGCCAGCTTACTTCGGGCTTTACACCAATCTCGATGAAGAGCTCGGAATCGATGAAGCTCACCCCGATCTTCCCCTTACAGCCGAGCAGGAGGCAGAAATGGAAGCTTCCGAGCCTGAAGACGATATCGAGTCCGAAGAGGAGGATGAAGAGGATGCTAACGACAACGGATTTGTAGGGGAGGATGGCGAGGAACCCTGGGATATAGACGACACGGAGGCGGTAGGGTTTGCAGATTTCTGACTTGGCAATGTGTAAAAATAGAACAGTCAATAAAATTTGTCCATACAAAATTATTTTGTGTGCCTTTCGTTTACATGTAATCATTTGGCGTACATGGCAATCTATGTAATCATTTGAATGGACATAAATGTAATCTCAAGGATTGGTTCTTTGTTTATATTTTAGTTCAATAATTTCCCCGATGTTTTATAGCAAATAAATCATTAGGAATTCATGGCAAGTACATGAAATCATTTCTACTGGATTGTGGGCTCTACAAACACTTCCGAGCCCTCCAAATGACCACCAAATGTTTGCAGCGCCTCTAAATGTTGGTCAAATGTTTCGTGCGACATACTCATGTCACATGAATCATTGACCTTCCGAATAAGGCAGCTAAGGCATTTGTGTATCTGGTCACTTTTGCCGATGCATAAAATGCCAAAAACCAACAAAACCGGCCCCAAGTCCCGGCCCAAGAACACAATACCTCAGCACGACTCTGGTAATCTGACCTCCAGAAGGGAAGGTATAACTTTACGACCTCCATTTCTCGTTGGTACATTCTCGAAACGCGGGGTAAAAGTGAATTGAACTCTTGGATCATATGTAACCACCAAAAGCGAGAGGATTTATCAATCAGTGGAGTTTGTGAGAATTGAGAATGCAACAATTCAAAAAGACACTTGGACTGGAGACTCGGACTGCATGCGATATCATTGAGAGATGCTTCACATCAGGAAATGCTCCATTGACAAGTCAGGAAGCATCACAATTGTGATGCGCCAAATATAGCTTCTCAGATTCCTCGTGGATTGCAGCTTGCTTCGCAAATTGTCAAAAGAAAGCCTACTTATTCGGCTGCCCCACTGAGGGGAGAATTATTTATCAATACCTTTGACTAACGTAGCTATACCGTAGATTTTCCGCAATCAATTCGTATAAATACCGAGTATTTCTCAGCAATCTGTAGCACATCACCAGTCTACTATCATGTCCATTCCCGACATAACGATCCCAACCAACATTGAAAACTATATAGTTAGGGGAAGTATTAATGCTTCAGCAATTCAAACTGTCCTGATGGGTAAGCGTGTCTCTGAGTGGTGACCAAACAGGGTAATCGAATTGGTCAGGGGTTTATACAATGGTATACGGCGTCACCATGTACATTTATAGTGCGTAATTCAATTTTAAAAAATAGCAATCAGCAACACTGATACTTTATACAAGCTTCAAGAGGTTCAGGAAACAGAGGGTCCAGGAATATGACTGTGTTGACCACAATCACCGCTCTCTACTGGTTAAGTTTCCTGGACTTCATTCTCCAGTGGTACTTTCTGAACTGGGCGTTTATCATGAACGGGAACATCAAGGAATCGATCTTCTTTTCTTCATTGGACTCCCCACTGTGGGTTTCGGAATTGCTGCGGATAATCGAGACTGTTATCTTTGTTATTTCGGATGGACTTCTGGTTTGTAGCTTGGAAGGCCGTCAGGGGCACTACTTACTATTTCGAAACAGGTGTGGCGATGTTACCACGTATGGGGTGAATCAAAGCGAATTATTTCCATTCCTCTATTATTCTTCTTTGCGGAATGTGGTATGTGAAGATACTGTACATCCTCCATACCGCTGACTGTCGCTACACAGCTATGGTCATTACTCTGACTGTGGTTACTGCAATCTGGCCACCACCTCAGTCCCGCTCGAGAGCATTATTACACAATCGCATTGATTCAGCCTTTTTTTTGATGTGTCTAGTCACCACATTTATCGCCACATTTCTAATCGGCTATCGCATATACCCTGTCTCTAAGCAGAACACCGGGTCGAGGACCCGATACACCCATATCATCGCTATAATTATCGAGTCATCTGCAGCATATTTACTGGCGTTGCTCCTTCAGGTATTGTCCGAGACGATCCCCGAGTTTACCAACTTACAATCTCCGTTGGCCGAGTCGACTTACTACATCGATTCTGTCTCTTATGTTGTTTCTGTAAGTCTTTGATTCATATGCAAGGTGGTATTATTAAAACAGAAATGGTCAGGCGCTCGCACCTACGGCTATGGTTCTACGTCTTGCACTCTCCAACACAGATGATACCGTTAAAGACAGCACCCTGGCACATATATCAGACATGGACTTCGATGATGTTCAGCAGGACAAGGCCGCTGTTAGTGGTGCAGATTATACCAATCCGGATTGTGGATTATCTGCCCGTGTTGCGGGCGGAGAGAACGACCAAGACCTCGGTATGGACCAGATAGAAGAGCAGCCACGAAAGGATGATTAAAGTGGGAATAGTACCGCCTGATGTACTGCTTCCGTTGACCAAGGCACGAAGATATCAAAGTAGCGTGATATTTGGGTACATATTTATGTACAAAATACTACTTCTAGTGCGGTATACTAAGTACTGACAGGAATGTGATATATTACTTACTTAAGTATTGGATTGTGAGTTTAGGGGCTCCAAGTCCAAAAGATGGTCGATGGAGGTCAACTTGAATTGACCCCGATACAATAAATGTGACTTATTAACATCAACGTTATTTTTCAGCTGAAGGCTTGGGCAGTGTCAAATTCAAGGTTAGTCCACTAATTCCGTCACCGTGGTTCCCCAATTTGACTGGCGCACGGTGGCACGCATACCACAGTCGCCGTGGCGTTCTATGCATCCGAGTCAGACTTGGCCCGCATGCTCGCTTACACGCTGTGCGTGTGTATGGCGCATATACGAAGTATTTTCATCCCGGTTACTTGCCTTCTTCAACATAGATTGACCTTCGTTCATTCTCAAATCCAACCCCTCGTTGTCGTAGTTTCAGACGCATGTACAAACCTTTGAAACACCGATTTCACAGCACAACACTGTTCGCTTGTGTCTTTTAAGGCATCATACATTACGTCTCATCGTACTGCGTATTTCTATCTATCTTCCGATATTGATGCTTCACTGCCTCCATTGTAGGGATGTGAATGTGCAGTAGACAAGACAGTGGGAATGCGAAGGAAACAAAGATGGTGTGCAACTAGGCCTCCAATGCACTGAACATGAACATTCCAGAATACTTCACGAAGCAGAAAACATGCCAGACTAGTGGCATGCACACTGAGATACCCATGAGTAGTTAATGTACCCCTCATCGTGTATCTTGTGCTACGTAGACATGCGTCATGCGCCAGTGCGATGGGAAGTCCATGATAATGAAATGGCGAGAGCAAAATGGCGAGAGAAGGCAAGAATATAGGATTCAATGAGAGCAGAGCGGTCGCCAGAAGATACAACGTCGATAGCAAGGCACTCACCAACATGGACCTCCTCTCAATTCCTCCGCCTCAACCCTCGATCCCTGTCCAACCCCTGCCCGTGTTCAAACGATTGTACATGCAGAGATGCATTCCGAGTGTACTAGTTGCGCCTTGTTTCGACCGGATTTGCTCCAGCTTGCAGTGAGAATAAGACACTCGATCTTGAAAACGGCTCGGAGGATTGTAAGCAGAGGCGCACTGTCGGCGCGCACTGGAACCGCAGGCAAGAAGTTGAAGCGGAGTTTGAATTTCTTTACAAACAGCACGGACAAATAACGCGCCACTGTTTTCCACCGCAGTCTCCTAACTGCCTACAACCCGAAGGTCGATCGTTCGATGTACACCTCTACTACAACAACACAGGCCACATTAAATGAGGAACACATACCACATACAGAGTGTATCTCGGCATCGTGTGCGGATGGAGGTTCAGGGTAGTCGTAGTTGTTGAAGAATGGGTTGGGGCATTGAGAATGACCTTGGTGAGTGCGTTGCTTTTGGTGTTGTATATTCTGGCAGATGGAATAGGTGAATATCCAAGTGTAATTTACGATTGTACTCCAATCTTCCGGTTTCACTGGCGCATTGCGACATATAGTTGAAAAGGCCCATATGACATCCCCTCTGTGGCATCATTAGATAAGGATACAAATGACATCATTGTCACTTCACTTACCGCTATCAATGTGCATTGGAAAGAGAGTTTTCGATGTGATTTGCACCGCCATTTCGTACTCAGAATCCATATGAATATATTGCCTGAGATTGTCGGTACAGGGACCTAGAGGTTTTTTCAGTATTGACGGAAATAATGAGCTGAATGGATAACCATAGACAATGTACATAACCGTCTGTATTTTCAGTCATTCCTCCCATGTAGAAGTAGTGTATTGGGCATCATCTTGTTGGCCGTCATCAGTACTTAAACCCAATAAATGCCGACATTCCATGCTTTAATTCCATCTAATATGTCGTCTACTGGTCAAAATTTGAAAATATTCAGCCGGGAGTTATCCAATTTACAAATGATTAGACACTGCGGGCGCCGACCGCTGTAAGTTAAGCATACAGTGGTAAACTTACATGTCTTATGTAAGTTTAGATGTATGTTCAACTTACAGCACATGTGTCAGGAAAACAAACATTTAACAAAGACATATTGTGTTTGGTGGCTATAAGCCACCAAACACAATTACTGTAAGTAGCCTGTAAGCAGAATAAACACCTAAATTACACAAATTGTCTTTGTCCGGTGTTAGTAAAACATACACATTTTCTGTAAGTTGTACAAACAGCACTTACTGTAAGTAAAAATTACACACAAAGAACACAATTTGTGTATGTTATACTTACACTATTAAATGAATTGAAAAACTTGTGTAAGTATAACATATACAAATTGTTTTCTTTGTGTGTAATTCTTACTTACAGTAAGTGCTGTTTGTATTACTTAAAGAAAATGTGTATGTTTTACTAACACCGGACAAACAAAAATTGTGTAATTTAGGTGTTTATTCTATTTACAGGCTACTTACAGTAATTGTGTTTGGTCGGCATACAGCCACCAAACACAATATGTCTTTGTTAAATGTTTGTTTTCCCGACACATGTGCTGTAAGTTGAACATACACCTAAACTTACATAAGACATGTAAGTTTACTGCTGTATGTTCAACTTACAGCGGTTGGCGCCCGCAGTGAGAGCGGAAACGAACTATCAAATATCCTACAGTGAAAGCAAGGCACAGGAATGTAGCGATAGACAGATAATGCAGAGGGACAATATGGTCCAGGTGAGTCAAGGCATGGTGTGCACCGTCAATAGGGTTGTAGTATGCCACTTTAAAGCGGGAACGTTCTTGTGAGGGGTACAAAACATCTGTATGCTGGGTGTTGAGGCGGGCACCGAGTATGTATATATAGCACCATAACAAAGACACTTCGTTTGGATTAGCGCAAAAGATTTCTTTTGACAAGTTACATAACCCGTTCGTTGTTCATTCACTATGCTGCAAAGGACTCCATTGGGTGCTCACCTCTCAAATCACCGGCTGATTCTCAGTACAGCATAGCTCAGGCTTTGATGCTCGCTATCACCCTTTGTGTGCTTTTTGAAAGTAGCTTTTACTCAATGACAGAGTCAATTTCTAAAGATCTTTATGCTCCCTTTGTCCACGGATTTACTGGCATTGTCAAGTGAACCGCGTGCAGCGCGAAATTGATTTCAATCTCCGCATTAAGCCCTTGCCTTTCATTCTCCTCTTCAATGCTTCAATTATCCATGGACAATCCCGACCGGCCAGTGTGTCCGATACCCAGAATTTATCTTGGTGTACACTAAAAAGAATTGACCCAAGAAGTTGAAGAGTTTTTTGGATTGTGACTAGCCTACCATACGTCATTGAAGGGTGGATTGCAACACGAATATTCCAGATCTTTGTGCCATTGTTGTACGTCTCGCTGGAATGGTTGCAACTAAGACACGCAATACACATTATTGATACCTATTAAGATTTGTTCCCTGCACAATTTTGTTTCCAGAACACATGCTCTTCATGCACTACCTAACTTTGCCCAGTTTGTATAGTTGTCTACTCAGAAAGAAATTACGCGGGTTGTGCTTTCACATATGGCTGAGGATATGCTCGATCAAATGGAGTGTTTGTATGATTGTCTGAGGATGCTATACGAGGATTCAAATCTGAGCCGGAAAATGAAGTCTCCTCTATCTTAGGTTGTACCATAGCAACTCTTGCAACTACAACCGTTGGTGCTATGCCCTATATTCAGGTCATATATCAGTTATTATTGAACGAACGTGCTTAACACGCACTGTTATAATGTGCAAAAATTGTTGAATATATAGTCCCACACAATGCTCTGCGCTTGCCGAGTTTCCGCTTCCTGGAAGGACTATTTCTATTGCATACAACAAAACAGATAGGGCATATGTTGCAGCTGACTCGATGACTATGAGAATAATGTGGGTTAATTTCCGTCTGGAACTGGAAGATAGGTTATGATCCCTGGATACACTGTGTATCCTATAGCCTATGAGGAAGGACGCCGAAGAAGTTGTTGCAATCGAAATATACATGAGGGCTCCGCTCAAGTCATTGGAAATGACAACCACCTTGTGTGTTGTGGAGGGACCAAACTTGACCATAAAAAAGAGATGTCCAAGGTATAAGCCTGCGATATCCCAACATTTTGTCAAGTGGAAAGTACCGGTATTCCAATTATCCAACTCACAGAATTCAACAACAATAAGAACCAATGGGATGATTATTGATCGCATTGAGCCTCCCCAGACATGAAAGCACCTCCATATCTACTTGTATAGTCCCATCACCAATTTGTCAAATTTTAATTATGTATATATTGCTCACCAGTAAAGCATCCGCAACCAAAATATTGAAAAATGATAGCAAGCCATTGGTGACTTGGATTACATCCATTGCTACACCATTTACAGATTGACTGATAAAATTAGCAGCAAGAACCCATTCAAAGCAGAATGTAACCAATGAGAATAAATAGAGAATGGATATCAAAGATAGAACAAAGATGTTGCTTTTTGTAATTTGCTTCTTAGACACTGTCAATGAAAGGATTGGTAAGTAATGTGAACTTATACTGCTTTTATACCCACTGTAAAGATACATGGTGTTACCATAGAGCAGAGTATACGCCCCTATAGTCATAATTTAATCAAAATTAACACATTCTGGAACTAAGTTATACTTACCCATTAAAGATCCAAACACCATTACCGAGTTAATATTGCAAGACATCTTTTGTTTTTCAATATTGGGTGAGATGTCAGTATGGTTAGGCATGTTGGTTGGTTGGTCTCAATAATTCTGGTATGTTCATGTAGTCCTACTTCACATTATATAGCCGTAGGGTATAGAACTTTGCACAAGATACATCATAGAATACTAAAATTTGCTCTACAGTTGGCATTGTTACATCATTGAAATCCTGATGATGAAATTCATGTTGATAGAAACAGGCCAAATAGTTAATGATGGTACCCTTTGACGATTCAGAAACCATGGAAGAATCCATCTTTTTCCCACAGTAGTTATCTGGCTATTTCAGGCATTGTGGAGTATAGCATTATTCGAAATTACATCGTTGTGATCCACCTGACTGCCGTTGATATTTGAAAATAGCCTCAACTAGAAAACACTTATGCCAATTTAATTATGTCGTTATAACGACATGTTGCAGGTTCAGCAAGCAATGTTAACTTTAGATCTGATATGGCTTGGAATACCATATCCAAATGATATTTGTTACAGAAAGTTTGTTACTGTGGAACTAGACAAAAGATTCCTGTTTTATCAAGAAAAGCTTGCAACTGTTGGCATGCGAATTGTACAATCTATGATGTAACGCAGCGTTATCCAATGCATTTCTCATACATCTGTCGTTATCATGGGGAAAGTTGTAACCTTTATGAAAATGATAATGGCAATTACGGATATACAGACAGGCAGGCGCAACATAGCTAAACTATGTCTGTCACTGCTCTCCATTCTCTTGTTACTAGCAACGGAAGATGAAGGTTCCTATGTTTTCCCGTGTCGAATATTAGTCTATTGACCACAGGACGAGCACTGAGTATCTTAGCTTCAATCAGACAATATGATTTTTGTCAGTTTTCCTTTACTGCACAATTTCGGATATCCACCGTTCTATCACACCCGCATGGTCCGTTATACACATTTTACATATTCTCTCTGCATTGCAGAGAGAATCTTACTCTGAATATTGCCGGTGTTGTTATTTGTGTAAACGCACTCCCAGCAGAATCCTTGTAGCACAATCACACGTTCAGTCATTTTAAGCCGCCTGGTACCTCACAACAATCCCAATGTCTCTCCAAAAAATGATATCACCTTTCTCACTCCCCTTCCTACTATCCTCAACACTATCTGCCACGGGTCGGGGGCTCCTATCCAATATATCATCCCGCTTCAAACTTCTGCTCCTCTCCGTTGCACCAACACCGGGTCCACGCATGCACACGTAATTCTCAAACTCCTCGCGTCGAACCTAAGCATTAGTCAGGAAAGATACATGTTACACAAGCATTAGCAGATAGAAAATAGAGACATTCCAGATACTGCATGACCCTTCTCCGCAGACGGTGTTATATAGCGTCGACGCGGAACCTAGAGCTTGTAGACACTCTCGCATTATGACAAACATATCATACTACATCGATGGGATAAATTTGGAAGGTGTATGGGTGCTACGGGGATGATGTAAACCTTGGTGTAATAGAGCGGCTCGGGGTGCTCTGGGAGGGGGCGTCCACCTTGCTTCCCAGTGAAAGTATGCGTGCCATGCACAGTACTAATATACTGTAACGAAAGCGTAGCCTTTCGGGAAGCGGAGTTTGAACCTGGCGTCCCACAATACCTGTGACTTCTACTCTCTCCTGCGCATTACCCGCTTATTGACAGTAGGTTTAAGGTGCGTTATTTTAATTCCGGCAGTATCTCCCACTCATGTCCATCTGTCCCGTCCCACCCGTCCTCATACCACACGACACACATTCACATCGCACTCGTATTCGTAATCTCAGTTAAGCATGAACAATCCCTGCCACTTACACCATCGATTTCAGCGCCACGACCTCTCACACACCCACAGCCGCGCCCACGGCCACTCCTTCCATCCATCACCAATACCGCCGCATACCCCTCCGCAGAAGTCTTAACAGTAACAAAACGCGCAATCGTTCGGTTACTTTTCGACCGACTGCGTATGGTCTGGGGTAGGACCCCACCATCCCTCTTGTTGACGTGTCCTCCCCTCCAACACTTTACAATTCTACGTCACTTAGTTGTTGATGTCAATATGTCAAGTCTCACTGTCTGAACAGTATCCCATTCGATATCGAATTTCCCCATCCCATCCCTGTCCTCGTCTGGAGGTTACCTCGTCGCTCAGAACGGCTGGTATGTTACTGTTACACTCTCCATCAGCGTCACGCACGATGATTATGAATTTGCCTTATTTTTTAGACAGAGTCGTTGACGAAGAACACGACCACGAACATGAACATGAACACTAATCCAGCACAAGCAAGCGGAGGATTTCACAGTGAGGGTGGCAAAGCACCGTGACCTCGACGCTGATGGGCTGTATGCGCGTGTAGGCATTGACCTCCATATCGACGAGTGCGGATTCGACGGCAAGTGGCATGTAGACGCAGCGTCTGGCGGAGCCCGTTGAGCGGTGTCCTAGTGCGTACACCGGTGCGCGGGTTCCGGGTGTAGAAATGTGTATGATGGGTTTGAAGAGGGGTTTTTGTAAGAGGCTAGCGCGAGCATGTGTGGACATGAGTAAGTGAACATGCCAAAGCAGATTGCAGAGACTGATTTGGGATCTAGTTTGTTCTGAGCGCCCGACCACCCCTTTGTCAGGTCAGTTCCAGTGTGCGTCGCAACCTATTTGTCAAATATGTGCGTGATTTGTTGGGTGATTTCGAACGGTGCATATCTCTAGACATGTAACGTCTCCCCTGCTATACTCATTGTCTATCTAGACTCGACCTCCTTCCATGCCCAGCCTAAGCGCCTTTTGCATCTCTTTGAGCAGATGATCTATCTCTATCTTGACGTGTCTCCGTGGCCTCGATGAGTGTCCCGCTGTTCTTACTCATACCCGTATAGAGTCGTGGTTGTGAAACTAAATGTTGAAGTCAAATGCAACAAGTGTATCAACATCTCCCTCGCTCAGAGTGCGCCAGTAAGGCATATACCTTTATCCCACCCAACCCTCAGCTTTACCCCTCTTCCACTGGTCCAGCGCCGTGGTAGCTCCTACGGGTGTGTTGGTTTTCGTCCACCAGCCTACCACGCTTTCCACAATATCCTCCTCTCTACCCTCTGTTCTCGCCGCATCCCACTCACTTTCTCTTCTGTGTCGTCTTATCAATTCTGTCTATGATGCTTTGGGACAACGAAGGAATCTAACCAATGCAGGACAGACATTGGCATTTCGCGGCGTTCAGCTTGCAATTGATGCAGTAACAGCTTGATGTTACGGTGCACGCTGTTCTCGACGGCTGGGCCATTGTACAGCCCTTCTCAACTGATGTTACTTTTTGTTTCGTGAGCCCTGCATATGAGAACCCCCGTGATCGGGAGCATTCCTCTGTTGCTGTCAAAGTCACTTGGTTTCCTGTGGCCAGGCTTGCATACATTTGCCAACGACGGCGAGTGGAGCTCACACATCGTGTTCAGAGCACTTAGGCTAGGTACAACGGTGGAACTGTGAGTGTGTGGCATCGAGGTGATGTATGTTAAATCAATGTAGGTATTGTAATGTGTTCGAGCTTGCAATATACAACTCAAGCTGTCCGCGGCGTCCGCCTAACAAGGCCAGAAAGTCAGCTTCAACCTAGACGAACCTCATTGTCGCATTATAAATAGACCTGTGAAAAACGACACATTAACCAATCACTAGTCACTTTTTGTGTGATGGAACATAGGACATGAGGTGGTTGACAGGTCATTTCGCTCGGCACGTCAGGGAAATGGTGCGGCCGTAAGCACACAAAGACGTTGATTGTGTGTGTTCATGGGAAACAGAACATTTTTCTGCCTAAAAGGCTACAACACCATTTCATACACGAGGATTCGACGAGTCATCTTATACAGACTAATAAGAACCGAAAACATCAGAAATACCCCTTCACACCGTGTCGAAATATTGCTTCCCCCTTTCCCTCTTCCATTGTTAGCCCAAGCCCTACCGCAGAGCAAAACACTAGTACATCCTGTTCGAATCATGGATTATTGTGACACACTCGACTAGAGCCTCTTCGTTTCTGGACTCTCCGATGGTGAGTATCTTCTATACTAACAATTCAGTTGGATCTCTTATCGAATTTTAATCTGTTTACAGACAGCTCAGATAATATACTACCCGGGAGCGCATCATCGATGGCTTACATTCCTGAAAATACCGCCGCGGCCCAAGATGTACTCACCTGGAGCTCCCAGCACACGGCGGCACTGTTTTCAAGTAACCTCCACAATCCCATTCAACCTGCTTTCGCATCAGGTTCATATCCTTCTACAAGTCTGGAAGGCACAAACAGTAAGCAATGAGGCTGATTATTTGTGCTGCGCGACGCTGACAGTAGGACGATAAGCAGTGATATCCACCGAGTCGGATGAAGGGTGTTCATATCCACCATTTGCCACCCCAGTCACTCATTCGTCTCCGATTTCCCATGTTCAACAAGCGTCAGGTCCTTCATCAAGTCTTGAACTGTCCACGGAGCCTACACTAGAGCCATTTCCCAGTTATTCTTTTGAGGACATTAACCGTAAGGATTGAATTCTTCATGTGCGATTTTTCAAGCTGACCGAGCATCGACAAATAGCGTTGTTTAGGTCCCCGTCTGATCTCTTCCCCATGATAGGTCAAGGACGTGTGAAAAGTCCCAATCCATACACAATCTTTCCCGACCCTGCTATTCAACCATCGACTTCGTATTCAGAAATTCGGCCAACCAGTCCACACACGTCGCATCGGGCATCATCAAGCAGACATCAATCCCTACCGCCCGCAAACTTTTGCAAACATTCGTCAACGAACGTGGATGATGGGTGCGTCTATTGTCGCGGAATTGGGTTAAAACTAAACAACTTCTTCAGGAATTATCCATTCACCTCCTCAACGAGTGCTGCCCCAGAAAACGTGCAACCAAATCGCTATATCGATGTCATTCACGGTGGAGTCTGGTTCACCGACACCGCCCCATCTACACAGGCAGCACCTTCCGACCCAAGGGTTCCCATAGAAGATGCGAAACGAACACGACAATTGCTTCCAACACTTTCAAGTGTTGATCAATTGATTTCGTACTATCACAGCGGGAGCAACAGATACCTCTCAAGCGACAGTACCAGCGATTTCCACTCTTGCATTGGAGAAAGGGAAATACGCTATCATGATGGATCCATCCAGATAGACTTGAACCACGAAGGGAGCTCCGGGGTTAATCCCGTCGAGCCTCTTCCTAGGCTTGGACACCGTAATGGAGGGTATGATAACCTGTTTCCCTTTCTCATTTCCAGAGCATGAAACTGAATCCGATGTCTCGCATAATGTCTTTAGAATAGCCAACTATCCCTCCAAGACAAAGAGGTACGAGTCATCCTATCGTCCAATGAACGAACATGTGCCAACTAACTGTGACTGTTAAAATCAGGCCAGCAGCCAGCGCTTCCCGATATACCCGGAAGCGAAGAATATCGACGGCAGACAGAGAGAGGTATGCTCCACTCACTGTTTCTCATTATTGTCAACCGCTGACTTTCCATTGCACTTTGACCCAGGTGTGGACCCGCTTCTGCCATCAAGCGGCCACGATCAGGGTCGCCACCGGACCCATGTAGTGGAGCAAGCACCTCGGCTGGGACCGAGGTTCTTCGGGGCGAAAGGGGGGTCACAGACAGGGTCGCAGAGACCAAGAGGGCCGCACCAAGGCCGCGGATTAAGCCGGCACCACCGAGATGCCTGGCTGACGAGTTCTCGCAGGGACATTTGGTGATAAAGGAGCGCCCGCGTCACCGAAAGAATGGTGAAGAAGTCGCCTTTCAGGTGATAGAGGCTCCAGGGAAGCTTCCAGAGTTTGATGCCATATAGGCAGCAAACAAAATGTAGTTAGTATCCAATAAAAAGTTACTATAGTACAAATACCTTGGATTCCACTGAATATTGATAAGTCTGACCTCTGTTCAACTCTTTAGCGGTGTGGTAGGGCAATATCGATGTTGTGCAAGGGGTTCATAGTCGCGGAGTGAGATAAGAATTTGGTTATCTTCGAGATAATCAAAATGTCCTGTGACCATGGGAAATTCAGTTCCTTGAATCCCAAGTGCCGAAATGCCTTTTGCAGCAAGATGACTGAACTAATGATCACAGATGCTTGACAGGAATATCCGAACGTGTCTGGAGGTTTCCTCGTCGCTGAGAACGGCTGGTCTGTTTCCGAGTTACACTCTCCATAAGCGTGACGCACGATACTTTTGAATTTGCCTTATTTTTAGACAGTGTCGTTGACAAAGAACACGACCACGAACATGAACATGAATGCTAAATCCAGCGCGAGCAGGTGGAGAATGTACAGCGAGGGTGGCAAAACTCCCTACCATTAATGTTGACGGGCTGTATGCGCGTGTACGCATCGGCCTCGATATTGACAAGTACGGATCCGACTGCAAGTGGCGTGTCGACGCAGCGTCTGGTTGAGCCCGACGCCTGCTGTTCCCGTTCATTGAATAGCTGAGCTTTGTTCTCCTCCATCTCCTCAAATCGGGTTATGAGGAAAAGGTACACTTGGAAACACAACTAGCGCATACTCGAAATAGATACTGTTCGCAGCTGCGATGCGGATACACAAAAACTATGGCATTTGAGAGGAGCTGGAGGAGCTATTAGGAATGTCTTCCCTTAGCATATCGCCTCACACTCTAGTAAAAAGGTAAAAAAATATCTAGTGAGGTTAACACGACCACTTCCCCTGCACTTTCCACCCTTGAGTCGTCAACACATTGATGCAAATGTGGGATAATGGTGACCAGAATGGAATAGTCTAAAGACCAACAGCGCGAATCTGTGTCGTTGAAAGGATACTCTGATGTTTTAGTGCAGTGTCACAATGCAAGATGAAATAGGTTGAGAAGGCACTAATATTAGGAAAATTATACGATGAGAACAGTTGAAGGCTGTATGAATCAGTAACCACTCTATTTTATCTCTGCGAGGCAATTTTATTGTGGGTATTGTAGCTATCATATCATGATACGCTGAAATGCCTTCAGCCAACTTTGCCGTGCAACGGAGCTAGCACCGTGATGGAACAGCTGCAACTTGAGCGCGGGCGGGTCTATTGATATACTTAACAAATATAGCAGCGCTGTATAATTTGCTTTAATGGATTTGCATAAATAGTGAATGCTCTTCGATAGTCGACAGTATACCCACCAATCTGGTATCATGTCCATCCCCGACATCACGTTCCCAGCCAAAGTTGAAAACTATACAATTGGAGGGGAACTCAATTCCTCAGTGCTTCAAAACTGCATGATGGGTAAGCGCCCGGCTTTGCGTTGACTAGTTTTGATGACTGAAGTGGCCTAGGGATATATACAATGGTGTACGGTGTCACCATGTACGTTTGCAGTGCGTAACGGCTTCAAGTTGACGTTAATAAAGATATGCTGATATGGATATGTCTGCAAGCTTCAAGGCTTGCATCAAGGAAGGGACCTGGAAGTTGGACAGTATTAACTGCAATCTCCGCGCTATACTGGATTAATTTCCTCAACTTCATTGTTGACTGGTATTTGCTATACCTGTCGTTTATACGGAGTGCAAGTACCAAGGCATCTATATTCTCGTCCATGTTGGATATTCCAAAGGCGCTTGATGTGCTTACCTCCATGATTGAGCCTTTTCTTATTGGTATATCCGACGGACTTCTTGTTTGCATTGATTTTAAGCTAGCCTGGCACACTACTCAACTAAATTTTAACAGATTTGGAGATGTTACCACGTATGGGGTAAATCAAGACGAATTATTGCTGTTCCACTATTATTCTTCTTTACAGAATGCGGTATGTAGATATAAAATTCGTTCTAGAAACATCTGAAATCGGTTTCAAAGCTATGGGTATTGCTGTTATAGTGATCAATACAACCGTACAAGCGGGCATTAACCACGGTTCCACAGGCTTGCTGCTCAATAACATGAATTCAGCTGTATTCTTCATCAGTCTAGGCACCACGTCGATGGCCACACTTCTAATTGGATACAGAATATACCCTGTAGTCAATAATACAAGTCGATCGAGGACAAGATACAAGCAGATCATCACTATAATTGTTGAATCATCCGCGCTATATTCACTCTGCTTGCTATTTGAGGCTCTGTCCACTGAAATCTCTGCACTTGGAGACATAGACTCCCCATTGGGTGAAGTGAATTTCTACAGCGATAGCATTTTTTATGTTTTATCTGTATATTTCTCATTTGTATTTAAAATTATACTATCTAACCAGATTTGATCAGGGACTTGCGCCTACAGCCATGGTTTTGCGTCTTGCACTCGTCAACGCGAGCAGCACAATTGACGATAGCACCATGGCACACGTATCTGATATGGACTTTGGCGAGGCTCAGCAGGGAAGGGCAGCCAACGGTAGTGGAGATACGCCCAATCAGGAACGCAAATCCTCTGCCCGAGTCGAGGGTGGCGAGAACGACCACGTCCTCGTTACGGAGAAAATTCTGGGGCAGCGCCGCGGGGAGGATTAGGTGGGGCTGATTACCTCCTTGCATAAGTACCACTTCCATGCACGGAACTCTTATCTTTATTGATACTTTAACTTCGTATTTAATCTGTCCTCCTACCTCTGCACTGTCATATCTATCTGGAATAATTATTATGGGTTAGATTGAGACGGGGTCGATGGAAAACATCAAGAATCCTCACGCGTGCTGTGTCGATGAACTTCCTTCCTATTGCTACCGTTTCATCTGCATACATATATGATCTTTCAGACGGTTGATTGACAACGTTATCCATAACATTACGAACTAGTAGAAGTGGGACGGGGAGGGGGAAACTGGTATTTTATTATCGCCGCCACGTCGTATGAAATCTTTCAGCTCGCTGCGCTCCTGGGCGTCAGCATCTGAGTTAGCTACGTCTGGTGTATGGTGAGTGATGAATGGCACAATAGCATAGACTTACAGTACAAACCTTACCTAGGCCTGAGTACATCAACGAATCGGCGGGTCAAAATCAACAAGGCGATGCGACATGAGATGTCAGAAGCATAGGGTAGAAAACACCCTCCAGGAAATACCACTCACGATGCCGACCGATCAGTTATGCACCAACCAGTCATCCGACGCGTAGAGTCGACCACGTTCGATGTTGATTTGGTGGCCATCCCGGGATGCATAGAAGGGTGTAGGAAAAGTGGATATAGCTTGACGAACTCCATGTGTACGTTGATATCGATGCAAAAGAGAAGAAGAGTGGGGAATTGATGTTGGTGTTTGTGGAAGCAGGCACCGTTGTCAGTGGGGTTGTAGTATGTGATGTTGACATGGGTATCGATGTTGACCTTGGGGACGGTGGAGGGGGGGAACTGAACACGACGTATGTAAAGCCCGCTATCCGAGAACGCGAACTCGTCGGCATGTTAATCCCGGCAACAGTCAAACTATGCATACCGACACGCACAGGCGCCCGCACAGGAATGGAATATCAGCAGACAGGAATGGTGAATGGGATGGCAGAGGGTACTGACGCACCTGGGACCACCTGTGGTATAAAAATGCCCCTCTTGAAGTGTGTTTTGGAAACAGCGTGCGGGCGGATAATGCGTGGGGGTATAGTATGTTGACGAAAGGATTTTTCGCATGTTTTCAGTGAATATGGAAAGGTGCTGGGCAATTGAAAGCCGCGTATGGAAGCTGTCATAATTCAAAAGCTGCTGACTGACGCATTTTCGCGATGAACGAGGGGTTGTATGGACTCACCGTTCGACCTGACTCCTCCGCGCTACTGCAAAATCACCCAGTCTCGCATCCCACCCTGCTCTCGCAGACAAAATTTTGCCCATATCTATCACAGAGTCGACACTAGAAACGACTATATGGTGTACAATGCGTGTTCGTAATAGAGGACATGAGATAGTAAAGGGCGTATCGTCGTTGTGCGGCGCGTGTGCGCGTGCGCATGCGCGGCATAGCGGAGTTTCAATGTCTTTGGACAACAGCAAACAAAGCGCCACTTGGCTTCGTCATTAAACTCATTCCCATCCAACGATATCTACCGGACCCAGACACTTTTAAACGGCTTGTCAAGGGCAAGAAGTGCTACAGGATTGATTTTCTGAATGGATCGCGCATGTGGAATCGAGTGAATGCGGTCGCTCCAGGGAACAAGGGTTGTCGAGAACCATGGTTTAAGGGATCATGGAGGAAGAGGAGGAACGGCTCGGGGAGTGATCCGTAGTCTATTGAAACCTCCCCTCCTCCCTTGCTATCTTCTCCCCGCACTGGGCTCTCGCGCAAGTATAACGTTGACGCAGCGGCAACTACACAAAGTCACACGTATGATTCGCAGTGTACTGTATGCCCTGAGTCTGTCGCGCCTCGTTTTGAGTGGCATCCAGTGCAGTGGAAAGGGTAGTTCAACCCATGCACCTGTTCTCGTCTCAGAGTATCTTTCCCCTGTTTGGACATAACATCTGGAACCCCGCATATACGACCGGTTGATGAGGTGGACTCGTTCTGTATTACACCCGCTATCGTCCAATCCTATAGCTAGTAATATGATGCCTACTTCGATATGGCAAACCGATCGTTCGCACTCATTCTTGTGTTGCGTGTAGTGCACGGTGCACGATGTTGAGATAAACAACAATCGAGTGGTGGCCCGGATTGCTAGTATGACACAATGCGGAGGGTGTATAGCGGGATTGGCACCGGGCAGATGCGCTTAGGGAACCTCACTTTAATTACATGGTTCACAACAACCAGCGCTTTCTCCGCCATCTGGCGGTCAAAGGGAGGAGACACTGAGTTGTTGATGAGATTCGGGGTGCGCGTGCGCATGACCTTGAAGTGCGCCACTTGTTATCTTCCGCAATGATCCATTCTAAAGACGACGGACGGCACGAAGGAAAGGGCAGAGACGAAGGCAGCTTGCTCAATCCATTCCAGTTCCCGCGCGCCCCCACCACAGCCTCTCCCTCACCACTCGCACTCTCACCCCCACTCGATCCCTCTGTTACAGGCAAGCATGTGCCACCTATCGCATCCCATCCTCAGCCTCCGTGTCATCGATGAATTTGACGAAATCCCGACACTCAGTAACGTTGGGATGGGTGGATGGGTGGACGGCGTGAGTGGGGTAAGGTATGAAGTTATGAGTCGACATTGGGACCTGGGAGATTGTAGTGGAGTGTGCAGAGGGACGTGATAGTGCTCCTGGACGCTGAGAGGGGCCTCCTTTCTACTCAGAATACACACTGCATCTCCGAATCATGTCCTTCGTTAGTCTTTGAATCTCCAGGGTCTTTGCTCTTGCCGCTTAATGCAACCTCAACTCACCGTCACTTAAATTTTACGTCGTTACTGATGTCGCTGATCAAATGCAGATGGATCCATTCTTTGCGCTTGAAACTAGGACGAGGTATTTCTCTCGTGATTCTTGGGATCCTTTGCAATTTGTAAAGAGAGCCCAACACATAAATGTTATCTGTTGAGATAAACATAAGCCTATCCGGCTAAATTAGAACATTTTTCGGACTAGAGCAACCTTGCAAAAATCTCAATGATGATATTCTAGCTACATGATTCATTAGATTCTCAATATTTATTACTCTACAAATCCAAGGTAATGGGCTGAATCACGCAAGAAATCAATTATATGGACATCTCTTGTATCCTCCTATGAGTATTATATGAGTAGAATCAGCTGACCTTCTATGAAATACAACAAAATATTGTGAAACGTACGTTTGAGAATGTTCTTTTGCATTTTTGGTAAGGATGCGCAGGCCTAACCATCGTTAAGATCCCATTAGATATAGTTTAATAGTTCAGATATCAAGACTTGCCTTCCATGGTTGGTCTGTTGAGTATTATATGCCTCTTTAGGCTGCTTAAAACACCCCTTTACATCCTGTGTGCAAGTATCAATATGTATTGGAAGTCTGGTTGGTGAGCTGAACAGTCTTGTGAATGACGTACCGATTACTGCAGGAAAGTAGCAATAGACAGATAATAGATTGCAGTACAGCGGTACTGAAAGCGACTTGTATGGATGGATTTCTCTATGAGCAAGCATTGTGCGTGTTGCGTTGAGAATTTTGGATGAAGAGTAGACGACTCGGTGTAGATTGGTCGTCTTTATCTGTTATATATGATATCTTTATCTGCTTATCATAGTGCTTGGGAGAATATTTTGATTCTTTTCACAGGCATAAAACCTCCTTATTGTTCGAGCGCCATACGGTATGATTATTGGTACTATAGTACTTCTCACACCATGCCTTCCACAGCTACACGACTCAATGCCGGCGCAGAACTACGGGTCACGGTGAGAATTCATTTTTTCTCATTTATCCGCATTCTCAAGGACTACCAAAACAATAGCTACGACTGTGATCACTTCATATACGCATGTCCTCTCAGCATTTTCCCATTGCAGACATCCGTGAAGTACCATCCGCGTGCATATGTCAGAGCCTGTGGTTGAACCACTCGGCAGACAACTGGCTGCTGGCTTATCACATACATCCGGGAACATCATGATGGTCCACTTGGATCATCCAACAACATCTCTCCCCAGCACGGTTTGAACTTCAAGGTAAAGTGTTTCTACAGCAGCTGGTGAGCACTGTCAGGGTGTGAACGCAGTTTGGGATGAGCGTTTTTGATGAGCGTCGGTTGAGGGATCGTGGAGAATGAGAAGTGTCTCAGTGAGTCACTCACTTTCCCCTTCCCTAGCCATCTACACACACCAGTGCATGCTTGACATGAACAACGAGGGTATTACACCGGATCCCTATATAGATCGCATCCAAGCTCCCACTCGACTCCACAATTCTCACCACCATCTCTCCCACGTCTGCTGCGTCCTCGCGTCCAAGTTTAATGTTAGCTTTAATTTGTTGGAAGTCAACAAAAACGAAAATATAGGTGTTATCGTGTTATCGTTTGTATCGAGAATCGCAGCCTTAGCGGGAGTGTGGGTGTGGGCTTTAGGAGGTTGGATGGTGGTTTGACAAGGATCGTTTTGTACGGAGTGGGTGCGGTTGATGTGTTTTCTGGTCAAGAACAACATAAAATATCATCCAAGATGAACGCAAAATGGACGCATTGGGAATTGAACCCAACACCTCTCGCAATTCCATCAATTTAATGCTAAGCGAGCGTGATAACCAACTACACCATGTGCCCTGTGCGCTTGGCGTGCCCTTGCCTACTCACCGGGTGGATAGCTATCAAAGAGAAGTGTAAAAACTTCTGTTGGGTCAGAGCCACCTCCAGTCTAGAAGTATTCACTCAGGCAGACCATTGAAATTGTTGTAGGGATTTCTGTATATTTTCATTGAAATAAGTTTCTAAATGGCACTGACTATCTTGATTCTAGTTAATGACACATTTAGTCGGAATGACGCCCAGCTCTCCTCTGCACTAGTCAATGGCTTACACGGCACCGTGACGACCAATGTCAATAGTGCAGCTCTCTCTTCCTACTCACGCTTCCGACTCTTCTTTCCTGTCAATCCATCCAAAGAACCTCAATGTAGCACTGTCGCACCTCTTGTCATTCTCTCATTTTCCTACCCGAGTCCCGAGTCGTTTTGGGGAGCAATGGAGGCGGGGTTGGTGGTGTATGCCAACGCTATACGGAAGACTTGGTGTTGTGTTTGTTTTCCCCTCCATCATAATCAACTCCAGTTAAATATTCGAGAAAAGGGGTAGAAGGGGTATCAAGGCGCATAGCGTTGCTGTGAGGTGCGCGCCTCAGGAGTCGAGGCGGAGTTTGAATTCGCTTGACAACAGCAAGCACAAACAACGCGCTCGCTGCTCGCTGCTTCGTTCTTTTACACTGCCACCTCCACTCCAAACACTCGAAAGACGACGATTCGAAGGGAAGGGAAGCTCGAGGCAGTCGAGGAATCTAGGTGCTTGGTGCCTCGCACAGCAGCGTGGCCTCTAGGAGGGGTCGATGGATGCCCATGAGGACTTGGAGGATTTCGGTGAGTGCTTTTCTCTTCACTGTTCTCGACCGGAACCACAGTAACCACACCAACATCTCCCCTTCCTCTTCGTGTCTCGCACTGTCGACTTCCCACTGCGACGGCGCACGGGAAACATCGACGCCGCGGCAGCTATACCAGGTCTATAATAACGACTCTGGTGTACTGTATGCAGCGTAGTCAAACTCTTTCAAATATGTGATGCGTCAGTGCAGTGGAATGTCAGGTGTATGATCTTTTTCCATACACTTGTTTGCATATCTCAATCTGTTTATACACTCTATCCACCACCCCGCATGTGCGTATGGCGCATACACAAAACACCTCTGCCTTTCGGACCCGCCCAACCCAAACCACTTCATCCTCCTATTTCCATACTCCCGTTTCCATCGATGACCTTCCACTCCTCCGTGCAGTTTTTGAAAAAGGGAATCTCGGCTTCTTTATTCATTTTCCTCGAGCATGGGTTAACGAGGCGTCATCAAAGTTAACGGGTGCATGCACGATTGAAGATAAGATGTAGAGTGGGGCGGATTGCAAGATGTTGGTCGTGTTTGCAATCATGACTGAGGCGCAGATCGTGCGTGTGCGTCTTTTGCCACCTTTCATCTCTCTTCGAGCAGGTGGTGGCACCAATAACCCCTATGCATCTCTATCTTCATGTGTCCCCATAGCCTCAACGTGTACCCCACTGTACTGTTCCTACCCCCACACACCCTGAACCCGTGCATTTGACGATAAATGCCAATGTTCGGTAAAGGTGACTGTAACAGGTGTGACGCCAGCTCCCTTGCTCCGAGTCGCTTCAACGATTGGAGATGCGTATGTGCGCATGGGGTGTCTCGCGGGATCAGGTTGTGCTTGTACACATGGCTGAGGCGCAAGTCGCCTGTGCACATTTGAGTCGGTACTGGTGCCGGTACCGCCTAACATCTCTATTTGGCGTGTCCCCATAGTCTCAATGAGTTTCCCGCCCCTTCCTACCCACACACCCCCTTCATCCGTGCTTACGAAGCTAAATGACAGTGCTCGCCGAAGGCACTTGGTTGTACTAACATCCTTGCTCAGAGCACACGAATGGCTTTAAAGAGGCCAATTTCGAATGCCCCTCCGCATTCTATTCGTCAAAAATATCTACAATACAACGAATATTTCGCACTCCTTGAAAAACCTGCATCAAATGGCGCATACATGTGCCTATCTTGTGGATTATCGACGATTTGCGACGCATATATGCACATGGGGTGTATCCTCCATCACTACAGAGCGGAAAGGGTACAACCCCAAGGATACCTATACAATGAAATCTCTGTTGAAACAGTACTGTAAACACATACCTTTTATCTCGTGTGCTGCCTGCATCGTTACCTCTCCAATGTACACATCCAATGATCCAGCAATTTTCCGCCGACTTGCACATTATTCACACATTGTTGTACCGTACGTCTTCCAAATATGGTGCAGCATTGAGAGCAGATGTCTCTTGTGCACAAACATGTGCTATGAGCAGAGAGTTTGTACTGCGGATTGTTTGGAGGTGAAATGAACCTCACTCCTTTCATTTCACTCTACACATCGCGGTTTGAACATGCTCAGTTACTTCTTCGTTGAACGAAGCATCCAATCGGCAGAATTAGGGTGCTAACTGATAATTACCGGATAGCATACGGCGACTAAACGACGTATATTTCTTTTCCACGGACCTGGACTCGGAAGTCCACGCCTTGAGGTTAGTTCTTTTACACCGAGGACATGCGACCTCAGGCAGGGTATAATTCTCACCCGCCACTGCCACTTTATGGAAGGAACGTGCTGAGAAGTAATTTCGTGACCTATAATATGGAATGAACAATGGTATTTGATTCCCAGACACCCATTGCCTTACCTCTTTCTTGAACTTTGTCCGTTCAATTTTCGAGCACTGAATGTCGACATTCAACGTCAACATCGCTCATATAAAAAATCCCCAAAATGTTCTCCTTAACACTTCCCAAGCAATGCAACCCGTTAAAAAATCATCCCATACTGGTGGTACAGAATCTGAAGTGGCACCACAGGCGTCATCGTCATCAACCCACGACGCCCGACCCTGGCCAAAAATCTTGTCATTTGCGGGACCTACCCCACGGGACCTCTTAGATATTTACTATGCGAGGTCCTCAAATCATACCGTCGACGTTGGAAAAGTGGCACCCAGCGTGGAGTCCACCCGCCTCATCCGTTCGTTGTCCCAACACCATGACAATCTGCATCTCACAAACTCTGGTTCTGTGATGAAAGAGGACCATCTTGTCTTGCAGAGCCTGGCCACTGGAACAATAGATCTAGCTTCTCTCATTCGAAGATTACCCCACTCCCAAGAGAAGCGTTCCCAGGGGGTGATGCGGAACCAGGCGGCGGGAGTATCATCAGACAGACATCGCCCGTACAAAATCATAATGAACATGCAAACGTTTTCTGTCGTCCATCCGGAGAGACATCATTCACGCAAATCAATACTTCCCAGCACCGAGAACAACACCACGGGCAAGGCTCCCGGGTATAACATTCCCGTTGAGCATATGCCTCTATCGGCACCGAGCCCAAACGAAGATGTAAGGTATTTTGTGAATTTCTATCTCTCGATATCATGGCACTGACATTTTGTTATGCAAGGGAATCAAGGACGAAGGCACAAAGGGGCCAAGAGGAACTGCCCACAATCGTTGAAGGGCGCGATAGCGGGGAGACTGAACAGCAGCCCCGAAAAATCCAGGGTCAGAGAGCCGATCAAGACCCTTGCTATTGGAACTGTAAGGAGATTTACTTCCAGCGCACCGCTCGTGTAGGACAAAGGAAGAGGTGAAGGAGGTGATTGAAGGAGTATAGGATCATACAGTTAAAATTAGTATCTTATCAATCCATCGACTGAATCAATTGAGATTGATTAGCATATATTGTTTTTATCTTATCTCCTTTGTTTTCAGTGATGAGCGTGAGAACATGGTCTTCATGAGCAGTCTTTTAAAATCGGCCATTGAATCAATTTCCCCTTCCCTTGTCAATGAGGGTACACATGTCCTTTCAACAGTGAAATGCTCTCACACACCACACCATTCTACCTAATGATTTACATATTATTCAAATACAACTCTCCCAACGGACCCATGGTGCCTAGCTGCTTTACCCCCGTCCCCGGCCTGCATCGTGTTCCACCTGCTATGACAAAAGATTGCACTTATGCTAGGCATAGAGGATATTCTGGATGACTAGACAGTAGTTCCATGCAGTGGTGCGTCCATAAATAGCGCAGGCTAACCTGGGAGATATTAAATACACCATTCGACCAATCAATGCACAGACTCGCGATTCGAGGAGTTTGTGTCCAGGTGTGCCATATTTGTCATCGATCAGTGCAGTACAAAGCGCAGCGCTGTAAAATTGTTTGAGTGGAGTTACGGTTTATGCCAACATCAAACTCAAAGCATCATGAAATGTCGGTGTGGTGTGAGTCGTCTGCTACCGGGCTTTCGAGTTGGTTCATTGATTAGTGAAGACCCATCACAATGGAGCAAATATAACCCAAAAAAAGTCTTCTTGACGCCGACATTTTCCTATGTAAGGCATAATACATGAGCCAAGACACTCTGTTAGCTCTAGAAAAACGTGCAGAAGGGTGATCAAGGCACATAACGCCGTCGCCGCCGTGCGCGTCAGTCAATTTAAAGGCGGAGTTTGAGTGAACTGTTGTCGAGTTCGGTGAGTGCTTTACATACTTTCCATTGTTCTTGGTCGTTCTCGCATGGAACCGCTGAAACCACCTTCGCCGCCACCCTCTCCTTTCCTCTTTCATCGCTCGCACCTTGCACTGTCATGTTCCCACTTGTCACTGCACTGCAATGACCCGCAGCTACACCAAGTCAATAATCAATTCCTTTTACCATTTTCCACTGCCGTCTCCATCCAGTGCTACTCCTGCCACTCGAACTACGATTCGCGCGGAAGGCAACCTCGAAACAAAGTCAAGGAATGCCAGGGACTTGGCGGATTGAGAAGCAGTATGACTTTGGTGAGGGGAAGATGGATTCAAATATTGATGTCTGAGAGGAGGATTTCAGTGAGTGCTCTAATTTGCACTTCGTCATTCTTGCATACAACCACAGAAGCCACCACCACGACCCTCCCCCATCTCCCCACCCTTTGCTATCGCTCGCACCCCGATCCATCATGCCCCCCTCCGCACTGCACTGAACAGGCGTACGTGACAACATCGACACCGCGGCAGCTACACCGTGTCAACTAACGGGTTTACTGTACGCAGCTCATCACTGGGTTTTGTAATTTGTCAGTGCAGTACAGTGGTACAGTGTCTACGTGTCTACGTGTCTACACAATATATCACATTATCCTTCTCATCCCCCGCACATGTCCATTTGTTGAGACCCGACATCCACCACGCCCCGTGTGCATACTATGGCGCAGTACACGCAGCACCTTCTTCGTATCGGTGTTGACGTTGTAGACTACAACGCTCGACGCTCGGCGAAACAGGTTGAGAATAGTGGTCCTGATATCTCATTTACTCTGAATGGGTGAATCACATAGCGTTACACACGGACATCAAACTTTAACTGTTAAAATGGATGGCCGTCAAAACAGAGAGGCAGGTGGACATAAAGCTTTGCTGAGAAAGGAAAGCAGGTATGCACATAAGATATGAGCACCAAGTAAGGTACATGGAAAGGTAGTATCTGGGTGGTGTGCATGCTATATTTGCGTGCAACGCACAAATGTGGCTACGGGCATGAAAGACTTCCCATAGTATTCGTGCACAAGCTGGTCAAATCCAATTCAACTCTTCGTATTCATAGATTCATTGATGGAGAGCATCGATCTGCACGACGGTCAGCAAAGTAACTTATTTGAGTAACTTGGCAAACTTGTCACCCGCCAAGTTAGACACGGTAACTTGCGCTTTACTTTTCTCACGCTTGGTGCCGCTAACTTGTAACTTGCGTGCTGGCTTATCAGAGTCACGTGGACTCACCAAACCTTGCGTTTAGCAAAGTCATTTGTGCATCCATTAAGCAACGTGAGGGCAGAGAGATAATTCGATATATATTCAGTGCTTAATTGAGTTATGGTATTGTGTTTTGTAAGTGTACATGTGCAGGCGTGCAGTTTTTGCTCCAAGTTTCTGCTCTTACATGCGCAAGAACAAGTTTTAAATTCAAAAGTGAGGCAAATACATAGTGTATTAATGAGTGTTGGAAACATGGATCAGTTAAATTGAAATGAGAGTACTATATACAGCAAAAAAGTGTTTAGTTGGATGAATTCTTTGATGTGCTCGAGTAAGTATGCTTGTTGGCTTATTTCTTACAAGGTTAATTCCAATGTATTCAAGAATATTCAATGGCTCATCAATGTTTGCAGTATTATTTACACTTAGGTACTTCTTGTATCATGTGTATTTATACATATATATAAATTACAATTGCCTAGCAAGCAATCCTATTGTACAAAACTCCAATTGAGTAACAAAGATATCGTACAAGTAGCCTTGCACTTGGGTGATCATTGAATTTATCAGTTATTTCTCTACTTTCCTGTCATTTAATGCTGGAGTTTTTCTCAAACTTCAATAATTGTAGTACCGTTCCTTCAGCGCTCGTGTAAAACGTTTCTTTTGTTCAAAGTAAGGCTGCTAGGGTTAGCATTAGGGTTAAAGTAAAGGGCTCACGTGCGTTATTTCTAAGGATTGGGACCACTTAGGGTTAGCTTTAGGGTTAGAATAGCGAACTCACGTGGTCTAACCAAGTTAACTTAATTCACACTCCGCTAACTTTGCGGCGACAAAGTAACTTGCCCTAACAAAAGTTATAATAAGTTACTTTTGTCACAGCAAGTTAGGTGGCGTAAGTTACTTTGTCAACCACCGATCTGCACTACTGACGTGATGGTAGAATTCCATGGAATTCCATGGAATCACGTGCTGGGTCACGACGATAGTCAGTTGATGTTGGGCGCTGATGCAGGCCGTATCACTGCGGGCATTGGCTTATATAAGTTGGATATAACATATAAATAAAATGTAAATATATTTTAAATTATATCGGGTCATGAATTCATCTAATACCAAGACGGTATATTGTAATGCATCCAATCACTATATAACCAGTGTATGTAATGCATCAATTTCACAAAACAACTTGTGTATACCGATTTAGAACAAGTTAGTTAAAGAGGGAAAAAACATACCTTTTTTGACTAAAAAATATTACCCATTTAGTGAGCTGTATTGGACCTATGGTCATACTATGTGATGGTTTCCTGTGAGGTTAAAATGATTCACAAAACAATATTTAAGGAAGTAAGATATACTACTACTAATCTAGATATTCTATTCCCAACTACAAACGGTTGTAAATGACAATAAAATTACTAGTAGATAAGAACCACAAAAGAGTAACGACGATACGATGCTGGAGAAGCTGCGAGAGAGCTGCTTGTTGTGTCGGTTCAAGGGATTAGAGGCAGCGGGGGAGGCAAATTAATGCAATGAACAAAAAGGATCAAGAGGCATGATACGGACCAGCTGCCCAAAGCTGCTGGTCGTCACAATGAAAGGAAGAGGCGGGTACGAGGCGCGAAATGTCGAACAACGGCCAGCAGCACATGTACAATGGTGCTGGTTGTCAATGGGATCGGCGGCAGAAGGGGTGGAGGAAAAGGCCGGCAGGGAAGCGGCGCCTGCGAGTGGTGAGCAGGTCGCTGGGTTGGAAAAGGGAGGGTGGCGGCGAGACGGATGGTTGGTGAGCAGAGTGCGAGCGGAAGTGGACATATTTTATATGTCGAGACGGGTGTGGATGGCAGGGATCGCAAAACGAGCTTGCGCGAACGGGCTGTAGAGAATTGAGAACAAGGACACTAAATTCGAATATCATTAACCTACCTGGCGGGTCTCCCTTTTCATGGGTCTCCCCTCATCTTTTCCCCTCAGCCATCCTGCTCGGCATCCTTCTGTTCCTGAGGAGGTCTTGTTGGGAATGCTGTACGAACTGGAAAACAGTGGTTATTTTAAGAAAGGCCTTCGACTGCCAGGCTGAACGACACCCCACGTGCAACTACGTACCGGCTAAATGATCGCCGTACCGGCCGGTTAATGGTACCTACGTATACACGTCGTACGACTACTTCAAATTTTTCGTATTATCAAAGTTACCACTAGAGTACTAGTTCCAAGGAAACACTTATACGTACATGTATATATCTAGTACCTGCTTTAAATTTGAAGACCGTATATAATGCTCGCATAGAAATTGAAGTTAGAGATTTAATTGAACGTCACCTCGCCGGCACTAGTACATATACAGTCTTGGAATGTATGATAGCTGTTCACGGTGTCCAGTAACTATAACGCCGACCCCAAGGAATCATGATCAGTTGAAATATCTAGATAAATTGATCATGAATGACGTTGACTAAATTTCAAGATCATAACGTGAAAAAGGGTACACTTACTCAAGGAGCCTTGGATCGTGGACAAAGACATACGCTTCATTTGTGAATCCAGCGTCGTATTCGGCTGACACCCTTGTCGCTATCCATCCCAAATCGTAAGTATTCACCGGCAATCCCTTCACTGGTTTACTTTCTCCCACAATCATGTCATGGCGAAATCTAACATAAGGATAATTGCCGCGGGTGTCGGGGCTTCTTGAACGAAGAATTATCCTGAAGGAGTCGATGTTACTGAGCCAACGCGAAACCTCTGGAGCTCTCCAGACTGGCCTCAGCGTAACAAGATGATAAACCTCTTTAATGTTTGGAGGAATGAGATGAGCGGTAGCTGGTGTGGGCTCATAATCGGACTCATCGCTAGACATCCCACCTGGCCCGAGTTGCTCAACCATACCGACATGATGCCTCAGATATGGATGACTCTTGCAGGTCTCCAGTCGGTTAGAGTATTTCTATGTGTACAAAGAAGAGAAGAATGAGCATTTATAATAACATAACTATGAGAAAACTACCTGGTTCTTCCTTGCAGTATGGCGCATTTGCTTAGCCAATGCCGCAGCAGCTTGAGGAGACTGTAGGTGTCGATTGTATGCCTTTAGGAGTGATGCGCAGCGAACGATGAAGTACTTCTGTATATCGTGAATTGTGTAAGATGGAGAAATGACCGTTGTCATGAAATATTTTGCGAAAACCCAAGAAGCAGACTTATTCCACGGGCTGTTTGGAGTGCAATTGAAAGCGATCCTGAAGTTATTGATATCGCAGCACGGAACACGCTGGTAGTCATTATCTCCCTCGTCCCACTTTATCAAGTAGTCTTCAAGTTCATCTGCAGAGACCATCCGCCTGGGATCGAACATTTTGGGGCCGCCAAGTTTGAGATCAATAAGCTCGCGAACAGATGCCTTGGGAACTATGGGTTCAATACCTCTTAGGGCAAGTATATATATATACCCACCATGAATTCCAACCTCGATGAGGAACGTCGTCTAGACCTCTTATTAGTAGGGCTTGAAGAAGAATTTCCTGGGGTGGGATGGGCCTGACTGGAGTTGGCAGCAGTCGAAGAGAGTCCAGCAGCATGGACTGTGGTCATCATTGATGTGACGACATCTAGTCGTTGATTGACGCGGTCTAAATGCTCTTGGATTCCTGCAAGCATAGAATGTACTCGATTGTCCGGCTCCTAAAATTAGAATTTTAGCAAATACAGTTCAAGGGAAAACAAGAATATCCAACAAACTGGGTTCGACCGTAAGATACTTTCTGACGTTCCATGTACAGGCAAGGCTTCAACGTCGCCGGGTTGGGAAAACCCTTGCTGAATAGCATTGCTTTGAAAGTTACCGCCACCATAGCGTATGGATGTGGCAGGTCCTTCGGTATCACCTTCATAGGGATCGGCATTCCGAGGTCGATGATATGGGATAGATCTTCTTCCCCTGCGGGGGCGGTGGCGATTTTGTGCTTCCCGGTACTTGGTATCCTGATGTTCTGCAGAGCTTCGCTCCAATAGAAGGCCTTGTGTAACATCCAAGTTTGTTGAGAAATGATCATGATTTCTGTTGTCCGAGTGCACCGATCGATCTTGTGGGTGAATCTGTCCAACTTGAAGCTGTGGCACATGCCTTGGAATTGCAGACAATATCATATCCTCCGCACGGCCATGTCTTGCAGCACCAGTCTGTTCACAATAAGGGAAACTTGGAGAGCTGATAACGGGGCTTCGTGATGAAATATAAGACCTCGCCGATTTAAATGATCCCTCTGTCTCGACCGCAGAGCCAAAGTGTAACGCAGCTCTAAAGTTCCCGGCTAGAGAGGATACACTAGCTCTGGTACCGGTGTAGCTAGTCCCTGACTCGCCATCACGTTATATTGGCTCAAATAGTCTACTACGGAATGGAACTGACCTGCACGGCTCCCAGGATGGTCTACCATGGATAACGTGTAGCCCATGCGCATTCTTTGAGTTGGGCGATTGAAAGCACTAGTAGAGGTTGTCGACTCGCTCATGATTGCAAAAAGGTACAATATGTCAAAGGTTGAAGTTGCTTTAATCCCCAACGTACATAAACGATGATGATCATGAAGTACATGCGTGGTCATGAAACCTAGATCTAAAGCGTCGGTTATCCTGCCATGCCACGAGGGGTTTCCCTATGAATTGGCATAATTGGTCCCGGAATCGTGCCCGGAGAGGTACACATTATACGGGAAATTTATCTCGAGGTGGCCACGGGGTAGCGTTACCAGCTACCAGTCATGATAAGAAGCAAAAAATATCGGACTCCAGAATGAATGCCTACCCCTTGTATATGTTCCGATGGTTCATCCGCCGATTACCATGAAAGGTTTGATGATGAAGATCTAGTTTTGCACATTTTCCTGAGCCCTTGATCATGATCTACTACAGCGGCATGTGTTAGATCTTATGAGCGATGATTTGCATGTTAGAAACGAACAAATAAAATGTGCTCGGCTCAATTGTTCACAGATGGAAAGACCCCATAAGTAATCTGGAGTTGATTCTCACATTATCTTAGAACTCGCCTCATCGTTCCGGATCCGAATAAAATAATATTTTAACCTCATGTACATGTTGGTCTGATCCAGGACTTGTCCAGCACAAGCCACGCTGGCGTACGCGTATTACAATGGCGCACAGCGTACGCAGGTTATGGAATTAGCATACATGATATTTGGCATAAATCAGGTGAAAAGAATGCATTGAAGATGACCAATAGTAATAGTATGAACGTGTTCTATTAGGCACCCCTAGGCGTAGCGACTGCTTCAATTGTGCCAGACAGAGGGCAGATACACGATACACCAGTGTCGCACTGAACAACGGCGGTACTTGTGATAGTCGAAGTAGACGTGGCGGTTGTGGACGCTGGAACAAATCGCGTCAAAATATCCGTGACTTTATTTTCCGAAGTGATGGTCTCTGTCACCGTGGATTGGACAGTCTCTGTCGAGTAAGCTGTCTCCGTCGATGTTGAGTGAGCGGTCGTTGTGACGGTGAAGTGAGATGTCTCCACTTGTGTGACAAACCAGGTAATGTTCTCTGCATGCGCAGAGACATGTGCAGTCTCAGTGACGGTAGAATACAATGTGTTCGTAGCGAAGGATGGGGTCACAATCGTCGGTCCTGTATCAGTTGGGTTGGATAAAAGACGAACACCAAAGAAAATTGCCATTCCTGCTACTCCCACAATGGTGGCAAGTGGCAAATTCGAATAAAGCAGGGACTGCATAGATGTAGATAATGGATTATAAGTCAGCGCAATACAGCGAAACTGAGTTAGGGGTGTCATACCTCAAACTTCTTTGATTCTGCCCCGGAGCGATCCTTGTCTGAGTCCATGGTGGGCTGGTAATAAGGAAGTTGGGCAGGGGTATCAATTTCCCCAACATGGATGACAGAGTTGTAGGCGAAGTCGAGGGTGTCCGGAAGCATCCTCCTTGCGACCGCAAGTATGAGGGGTCGCTCAGTGCCTTTGGGCACACCACAAGTCTATGAAAAGGCTCAGTATATTTATATCGACAGTTAGGATTGATGTAAGGGCAGACGTACTAGCGCCTGTATTGGCACTGCATTTGTTTAATCCCCCCAAAAAAGATAATATTTGATCGTTAGAAAGGAATGTGAAAGGAAAAGAAGGTGTTTTGACTTACTGCATTCGAAATCGTCCGTGTTAAAGATGCCCGTAGGGTCCTCCATGCCGTAGGAAGCCAGGATCACGCATCCAGAGTCATGTCCCACAATGACAGTGTCTTCGTCCAGAAAGGTCATGTCGACTAATGAGTTGGCAATATCATTGCGTCTGGAAATAACAGTTGTTGATAAACGTTTTTGATGTGAGATTGAATACCACTCGATCGTGTGATTGACTGTTTTGATGGCAAGACGCTCTCCAGACGGAGAAAGAGCTGAGGATGCCACGCTAAGTTGCACCATTAAATTCGACGTAGAACATATAATATGGATTTGAAATGTTACTTACAGAGAGTTACTGGATATAGGTATGCTCCAGGCAGGTCTATTGGTATGTCGGGAAAAGGCTCTAAGGGGCGATACATTATGTATTAATATCTACAAGGGATGAGCCTTTCGCAAGTAAAACATGACGTACATAATTCCGCATTGACCGAAAAAAACCACCAGAATGTGGTCATTATCAAGGAAATACAGCCCTCTGGGAATAGGGTAGTCCATAAGGTAGAGAGTGGATGCATGTCGTGGAACCGCCAGAGATACTAATGTGCCTAAAATATTTTTCTCTGGATCCGGAACGGTGACAAAAAATGTTCATTAGTAAGGAATGAACATTGATCAATTATACTGGTACTCACGCTCAAAAGGATTATTGACCAAGGCGACATCAAGGCCATAGGCGATAGCCAGCTGTTTCCCATCGCCACTCATGGAAATTTGGTGCACGAATCCAGGGACCTCGCCATAGCAGATCATGTCCCCCTGCAGAGAATATATGTAGTGGTAATTTAGAATGTGGGTACGTTGATATTGATATTATTTTTGTACTTACCCCATCCTGACCGTTGGAAAACAACTGTATCATATATAAATTTCCATTCGCAGAACCACAAAGGAACGTATTGGCACGCGTTGGGTGCCAGAGAAGGGCCCGTACAGCTGCTCCTGCGTGGTAAAGCCTTACATGCAACCATCCTGTTGTGGTCTTCATTCGGACCTGTACGCAGATTATCGTTAACATTGATAAGGCTGATGCCAAAAGTTCCTATAGCCATGCAAATACTCACGTCGATCATTCCAACTTCATCTCCTATGACAAGGAAAGAACCATCTGGCGAGAGCTTGATAACGTTGCTGACCTTTGAACTCGTAGAGATAGTCGAGTTCTTTGATATCTGTGATCTCCCGTTGAATAAACGGGGGTATAGAACTGTGACGAAGGAATTTGGATCCATTGAGCAGGCGAGCAGATATGACGAATAGAAATGATTGCAAACTTTGAAGGTTTGCTCAGAAATTCTGCGTATATATGTAGGGGGGAGAAGTTAAGCAAGTTCTCAACTACTTGGCGATATGAGATTGATAACATAATGATCGCAAAATTAGTATCTTCTCGTGTATCCCATCCAGTACATGTACAGGTGGACCCAAAAGCGATTCGATTGATTGGATCATCGATCGAGACATGGGGTTCAAGTTCATCAACATGCATGGCCATGGGCAGCCGCGGTGCGAATTGAAAATGTGCATGCACCTTGCGCGCAACCATAATTTTCAACTCCAATAGGCGGGTCACACAAAAGTCCCGAGCAGCGGTTTTGTGGATCGGTTGAATCGACCGAGTATTATTCAATATGTCGAAGCGCTAAGAACACGAGGCATAAACGTGTTTCCGGACTATACAATCCCAAATTTATGCTGGAATTCGTTCGTATTTTCCTGTCCAGAGACATTTACTGTACATATATCGTGAATAATGCAGCGATATTCATGGCTTTAAATTGAATGTACTTCAATTCTAGCCTAAGTTGCGGTCTGCGAGCGTCGGTCAGTTCCTCCCAAGCACATAAAACAACCAATCCTAAGCCTGTCCGTGGAACCTCCAAATGCATCATTAATCAGCTTCGTGACTGCCTCATGTTGCCATAAAGCTCCTTTAATCCATATTTCTGGTCGTTCCTGGCTCTCATACTCGCAAATGATTGTGGGACCTGTCCACCTTGATTGTATTGAGCTTCGAGGTGAAAGGAAGAAGATGAAAAGACATACACGCGCCTAATAAACAGCTGCTTGCCGAGAGATACCACGAGCAATGAGGATCCTTGATGCACCTCCACGCCTTCACGCCTCAGGTTCGTTTTGTTGACCAGAGTAGCACACCCGATGCGAGAACACTAGGAAGATACATGCATGCGCAGTTAATCCGAGTGACCCTATCTGCCTAGATATCGGACATCTACTGTACTGCTACTTGGCCATGATCCACAGAACCTACTGGAACCCCAGATATGTTCAGATCTATCTCCCACGCAGCTGTACAAACAAGAATATATAACCAGGCATCTGTAGGAATTTTTGTTGACAACCCATTCCTTCAACCGTACTGGAGAAGTCTATTTGCGATCGATTGACAATGGAGAATTCCAGAGTCACTAGACGCTCTACAGCCTTGCTACGCCTTCCGGACAGGCTTCCTAATCAGGATCATGGCACCAATTCCGGCACTCCTCCTGATCATCGACAGGATTACGATGCACCAATGTCTAATTTAATGAATCACAATAACGTGAGTTTTATTATTTGTATACGTATCCGAGCCAGCACGTACTCATTATATACTATTCGTCTGGTTCAACGCGTACGTTATTTATTTAGCTCTTTCCAACGGACCATCCTCCGGGCTGGCCCAATACCCCACCCACTTCACGCCTCGAGCGCCGTCTAGGCATCCGCCGGTTCGTAAGTAATGAAACAATCGGTGCCATAGACTGTCGCTGACGACACAAGCCCTTTTATTAGGTTGTCGAGGACATTGAAGGATATCATTATCCTCTTGCGCTGGCGTCGAAATATTACCTTGGCCGTACAAGGCGCTGCAGGGCCTACGCGGATCGATTAAATCACAACAAAGCCCCAGAAGTACACACTAGTGTGTTCTCTATGCCAATTCGCACCAAGCCTCAAAGGACTATCATAAGTGTGGACGGCGACGCCTACCGGTATCTTATTGTAGCGTACTACAACAAGCGTGTCATCGCCAATCCCAATTTGCTCCAAATCTTCCCATCGGCGCCGTGGAGGGGAGAGCTCTTGCTCTTCTCACTTGGTAAAGTCAGGCCTTTTCTCACTCGTCCAGTTGGGCCGAAGATTCTACATCAACAGGTCATAAGAACGTGAGTCATATCTCCAAAAAAATGTCCATTAATGACGCATCAAAGGTGCACAGAAGGGCTGACGTCTAAGTTAAATTTTACAGGTATCTTGCCCGGTGCATAAGGGCGCAAAGGGCCGACGGCGAATGGCCTAGTCATATAGTGGTGAATTCATCAATTTAATGTAGCAATGTAGTCGGTAGCACTTATCCTGACGCGCTACGACATATGCCGAATATTATTGTTTGACTTGAATCATGATTGGCGGTCGCAATGAATTCAATCTTAAAGCCAAGTAATTGATTTTTAATGTTCTACGCGACTATCCAAGGGATCCGGAACACGATCATTTGGGATCATTGGTGAAAGTGTGCCAAATTAACAGGAACCGACCGGGGTTGATCATGATCATAAAATTGAAATTTATTCGAATTGTAAGTTTAGAACTGCACCAGGTTTTTCAAATACCTCATCCATCGAAAGGAGTAGTCTGTCTCGCGCTCGTCAACACTTGGATTCTGGCCGTCGGAAACGTAGGCACCCTCCTCCCAATCATCAACAGTAACGGGACGGAAGCTTCCCGTAAGGAGTTGTTGTCCAGGATTCTCCGTGATGAAGCTACTCGATGTAGGAAACGCTAAGCGCTGAGCAACTTATCACAGATTATGGGATTACTCACGTCAGGGGACCCCACATATACGTACGTGACTTAATTTCTTCTTCTACCAGCTGTATGTCGCGCTCAGTAACTGGTTCCGGGCAGCCTCCAGTCTGTAATCATTCATATAATAACCCGGTTTAGTTTCTGAATAACATCAATACAAAAGGGGCGTACCTCCTCAAGCATACAGCATCTGTCAAATAAGTCAAGAACGTCGTCGCTAAATGCACTAAAGTGGCGATGAGCTGTGCGGCGATATTTGCGAAGCTTCCAAGAAGAGTTCATGGCTCGTTCCTGAGTCACAAAGAGTTGAATTCACTTATATATCAGAACCGGTAAATTCATCATAGAAAAACATATTGTACCATCCTCAAAATGTGCGCTTTGACTTGATCCACATCCCAATGACTAGGCAATCGACCCCAAACACGGTCATAATTGCTGTCCTCCCCCATAGGAACGAAGTCAAATTCGGAAAGGTTGAGGCGGAACCACGCGGCACGGCGCCTACGTCTTCCACGCCTCTGCGTCCGAAGGTAGGGGAAGAACAATGGATCATAACGAAGATACTCGTATACTAAGAGGCGCTCGAGGCCCTTCCCAAAAACGACATGGGTTTTATTATAAACCTAATTTTATTGATCAACAGGACTCTTGTTGAAGCAAGGATTCGAAAATTAAACCTTAGCGTAATTTATCTTCTCCCTGTCAAGGGAGGGTAGATACACCTCAAAACCTCGGGTTGCATATTTTTGCAGCCTAACCTCGTAGCTCGGGGACCTCCTTGACATGTCTACGGTGTTTTTCTGGGTCATCAACGCAACGAGGGCCCGTGCAGATAAGATTACATGGCTCCCTGAAAAGCAAGAGTTAGGTCAAATCATGTGCAATGGCACAGATACGTATAAGTTAGCCGGCATACCGTCAAATGCACAGCACGCTGCATCGATATCAAACCCAGCGAGGATTTCGGCAGGTGAACGATACAGACGGAGAATAATCTGAATTTGGCGAGTATCGCCGGACGCTAAAATGAAAAGAGTGAGTCCTACAGTATTCTAAAAATTGTTGACGTCAGATTATATAGAGAAGGCAGGACTTACTCCAGATGGTAATGGTATTAGCGCGCCTTATGAAAACACACTGTCTCGCGAGATTGTCCTGAATCTCTCGACAAATGAATGTAATTTTCTATTGTGCCTGGAGTGATAAAGATAAATTTATAAATAAGAAAAGTGGTGCAGCCAGAATGAAACAAAAGACACTGACCTGTTCTGCGTTCATGCCGTACAGGAAAATATCCACATCGGCCTCTTTATACGCAGTTTCGAAATACTGAGATATTACTCTGCGGGTAGGCGGTAAAAACTCTTGATGACCATAGTGTTCTGTGACCGGAATGGGTTGAAGAGAGGCCAGAACGGCGCCTCCAGCCACCAAGATGTTTGACCAATCAGAAATGGTAGAGATAGCGTTGTTAGTAAAAACGTTCCACTGGCGTAGGAAGTGATCATAAGACGGTACTGTATAGAGAACGCCAGGAGACCGCTGAAGATCCCTGGGGAGTCTGAACAAGTGCTTATGGGCAAACTGCTCTTTGACAAAGCCGTCAATCGCCACCTCAAAGAGGGCCTCGTTCCATGGTCGAGGGCGTGCTTTCCTGACAATTTCAGGGACAGCAAAAATATCTATGAGGCCCGCATAAGGATCGAGCAATCGCGAGTCGATCTCCTGGGGTTCTTCAAAGGATGCGAGCGCGCGCCGTAGACGATGCTCAGACCTAAGGACGCTTTCCAACAAGTTGTTGAGAGCATCAGTGTAACCGGTCTCTGGCAACGAAATGATGGCGTCAACGAGTGATTCCGCAGTGAAGTATACGTCGTCGTCGGTATCCATCGAGTTAGAATGAATGAATGGGGTGAGAGCGGGTGTCTCTTTGGCCTCTTATACCCTAGTATTATAGAATTTCTTGAATTTATCAACAACTTGGAAGTTCAAGCACCCCATGGCTCCACACGATATGAACAATCATGTAGGCGGAGCTGCTAGATTTTCCAAACAACGAACCGACCATATACAGCCAGATAGAAGATCCTTGGGAAAATCGAATAAACATGACTATGCCCGGACTAGCCTTGGCAAATAGAAAGAGGATCGAAGAGAATTCGCTCCAGCACATGAAACAAACAACTTTGGTTAGCGCTCGGGAAATCTTGCACGGATAGTCTTATCGAGAAGAGCTTGAGCACACATGATGAGCGGCCTTAGGTAGATGCGCATGCGTCGGGCACTGGGCCACATAAAACGTGTCAAAAACTAGCGTGGAAGACCTCGGACAACACATCTGACGGATGCGCTTCAGATGCGCCTATCATGTTCACCATCAGAACATGTGGCCCGGTAGTTCTCATGACCATCCTTATTCATGGCGAATTCGAAGCAGTATATTGCTAGCGGGCCTCGATCGCTCTGATGAGTAGCTAACTTTAAGGTGAAGTTCCTTGTATATCCATTGCTTTGTTAGATTACGAAGAGCTTGTATATATACGCCGATATGGAGTGACACGTGAAGAATTCTTGGACCGATATTGTTTGTGGTGACTACAGACAAGTACCCCAAGGAGTAGGTCCAGTCGAAGAAATTTTCTGTCCCAAAGATATACCGTACGCGTGCGCATGAATGTTGAACTCGAAATGTGTATTTCTGCTTTAATGAAATCAATTACTATTTCTAGCGGTAGTATTTTGTACATTATGATCAAGAAATTGATATGTTGAAAACTTTATATACTATGTCTTGTCATACCCGTGACAGATTCTAGAATACACGCTGAACCTTAGATATCATGTCCTTGGAGGCCTGCTCTAGTTGTAATTTAGCCCTCCTAAGGTCTCCAATCCCACGAGTAGCGTCTCGCCACTTATTAGCAGATTTGGGCTGATGCTGCACTTGAGGGGCATTGTCCATTGCTTCACTGATATAGGCAAATGAGTTGCGTGATGTGAAAAGGTTATATATCTCCTCCGAAATCGCGGTCCACCGTCCATGGTCATGGCCTGAATGCTCTTGAGTGTTGGCCAGAGGATACCATGACTTCTTTGCAATCTGATCGCTTTCTCCTGAGAGTAAAGATATGAGCTTTCATTAACATGGAACCGTAAATGGAGATGGGTTGAAAGAAAATTGATGGAATTAAATTTACCTGTGTAGCAATGATAGAGGCCACTGAGCGTATCAATTGTCCAAGCATCAAGCTCATTATCAAAATATGAATCCCCGTCTTGGGTTCTAACGAGCAAGTATTCCCCGGAAGGTTCTAGAACAGGGCCTTGTAATACTGCGTCGAAACTGACAATGGGAACAGCAATTCTCCAGACGTAACCTCCTTGCATCAAGGCCGCCCGTCCAATCTTCGTGTCCCTTAAAAGTTGAGAAGCTCTTTCAACATATAGGGCATAATCGGTTGTGTCAAATACATATTTCGGAGGACGAGAAGGAATGCCAATAACATGTTGGAAGTCAATTATGCGATGCGCCTTTCTATCGTGACAATCAACGGATATATGTGCAGGCCAGGGCTTGAGAGTATGGAATGGGATCCCCCTTTGTAGCAGAAACAAAGCAATTTCGGCTTGGTTGTAATTTTCGGGCAAACGACAAACAATAGCGGCGTCAGCAGCCGTGGTTACGGCCAGCTTCCAGTCCATTGCTCCCTGAACTCCAAAATTAAACATGTACAAATGATCGTCTGATCTGTGCTTTGGCGAGGGGCCTTGTGGAGATTTAGAGGGACGTTCGCGTTCATGAGACGTTTTTTGAACTCTCTGTATGCAGGATATCCTAGAGCTTGTTGCTAAGGAATTCCTGTGCATGGGGTTGAGATCCCATTCGTCTTCTGCGATGATAGTTGGTTCGCGGCAGGCCAGACACAAACGGCGCATAAACCCAACGGCAGCAACGATAGCGGGCCTTTGGAAGACTCCAGCAGGGCAGGAACGTCCGTTAATACCTATGATCTTCAGGAAGTTTCTTTGCATGGCCACGCTTAAGACATGATGGGGGGCAGAGGATGATTCAAGTATGAGGGGGGGGGTGTAACCAAAGTGAATTCTCAAGACGTCAAGTATCTCAGCTGCTGCGTTATCTTCGACAAGTAGGTCTTTGAGGAGGCAGTTTCTTGGTATCCAGTCAGTATCGCCTTCGCTCGCTAATGAAGAAATGGTGAGTGAGGATGGAGGTTCACAACTATTAAGGAGTGTTGCCGAAACAGTTTGAAGTTCATTTTCAGGTACATCTAGGTCTGGCTCTTCCCCACCTTCAATGTAGTCAGCCTCAAAAAATCCAGTGATGATGGGTCCAAAATGTTCTGAACAATCATATTCGTTTGAAAAAGGATCGTATCTGATCTGCTCCTCAGAAAACCTGGTCAATACATTGGCGCGTTCTTTAGGCCCTACTGGCTCGCGCACGAGAACACCGGATTCATTTTCCTCCCACACAAATACTTTCGCGCTTTGAGGTGGCATTTCTGCCCTTTTTTCACGAAGCTCTCGCTCTGTAGAGGTCTCCGTAGCAGCGGTACGCTTGTTCCGTTGCTCTCTCTGGGTAAAGAAAAGTTGCCAGCTACTATCATCGATAGGATGATTTTCACTGAGAACAACCTCACGTGCAATCGGTTCTGCGTCATGAATGTCTTCCTGGAGCTGGAAATCAGGACTAAGTTGGGGTTCTGAAGGAATCACAGAGGCAGCGGCTTCCTGGAGCTGATGGGGCAATGGTGCAAGATGCTGATATCGTTTATCGGCGTTGTATTCTGGTTTCCAAATGTACCAAACGGGGACCGAGTAGTTAGAAAACCATTCCACGGGAGGCTGCCTGCGTATATCACTGTACTGAGAGCCTTCGATATCGACAAACAACCCAACTCTCTGTGTTCCGTGGTATCTGAAAATTTCTGACTCCAAGAAGGATTCCAACCACGCTGTATCACAACAATTCTTCAAGAGAACGTCTTGCCAACATGGGATAGACAAGTTGTTATATCCCTCAACGCCCTGTTGTTTTACAATCACTGTTGCGATCTGATATGATATCATTCCCATCCACATCGAAAACCAATCACGAGAACGATGATAGGCACGCCGAGCTGCATCCCGAGATTTATAAGTTTTGGTATAACCAAAGGCCCAGGGCGAAGGTGGTTTGAGGATACTGGTATTTGTGAGAATCGAAAGGTGATGGCTCACTCGACAGAGATCCCGTTCCAAGGCGGTCCATTTCTGAAGTATGTCATCGGGAAATAAATAGAGAGTACGTTCATCGGGAGCGACGAGCTCGTTTGGGAGAGGAACATAACCCAATGTGCCAAAAACATACCCTCTATATTCCGGCCGGCGAGCAAGGAAGGAAATCCATCCCCAATGTTCATTCCACCAATTGGGCGTTTTGTAGTCGGAGATGCGGACTCCAGAAAAGTTATAATGTGCATGGGGCTGGCAGCTTCCTCGAATGGAAGGGAGTTCATTTGAGCTGGAGTGGAGGTAAGTTGCCTCCTTGATCGTGGGTGTAGGTAGAAAAATATTCTCCTTGGATTGGTAGGCTGATCTGATGGGTATCTGTACGGAGCGCTTGGAATTGGGGGAATATACCAGTACTCCGTCGACTATCTGAGCTCTACCACGGGAACGGTTTACGTACTGACGACGGACAGAAATACTTTTTGCATGAATTAGCCATGATGCATCGCCGACTCTGCGAAAGAGTTGTACTTACTTCGCCATGTATCTCGAAAGATCGAATCTGATGAAGTACTAGGTATAAGGAATGGAATGAATTGCCAAGGATCGCTAGCCAATGCTCAGCAAAGGTAGTGAAATGCGTCTGAACTTGAAGGAATCCACGACGTGGTTTGGAATGTGGTTTAATGCCTAGTTGAACGCGTCTGGAGGTATCCACAACGCGTTGTAATCTTCGCAATGGCTGAGGTTGGGCTGCGTTCCGTACTGGAGTCTAGAAGGAACGCGTCTGGAGGAATCCAAAACGCGTCACGGTGAAATGATCAAGGTTATCGTGTATGCCTCGATGGAAAGTGGACTGTTAGTCTCATCACGAATTTGATCAACGATAATTATATAATTATTATGATGAGTCATACGAATGGATTAGGTGAATAATTACATAATTAGCTATCAACCCCAACACGGCTCCACCTCTGAGTACACGACCATGCGGATTTCTTACCAAAGTTGTCACATAAGGGATATGTCCCGATGTGGTGCTACGGTACTCATCATGATCCTCAACCTGCAAGCCTATCCTTTAATTTCTAGTATGTGCTATATACTAGTCTACCGGTACCACTGCGCAATCGATTACTCAGTACCGGCGCGATGCCACGGAATCATGTTATATCACATAAGGGACTTGTCCCGATGTGATATGAGTAGTACTTGGCCGCGAAACGCACCTTGGGCTATGGATTGGCCGCAACATATCCGCTTATACGCTAGGACTTACCTCGCAGTCTTACCCGTGTAATTCTCCCATTTGGACATATTCGAGATAAAGACGACGTACTAGTACTAGGCCTGGCACGCGTACACATGCATAGAACAATAGCGGCATATATAGTGGGCCAAGTGGAATCGTTATCGAATTCGAAGCAATATCATGGGGCGGTTTCACCGCATGTATGTGCGAAACATAAGAAAACTATCGCTGCATTTGTAGACATGAAGCCTAGGGTTCATAGATCGCGCAATGGCCGCTGATCGTGAGGACATGAAGGATTCGGAATGTGCATGTCGATCATGATCTATATGGCTTCAAATTAAATGTGGTTGAGATAGCGCCAGTTTCCTCACATGATCGGATGCTGAGGGACCTCCCCAAGGGTACCTATAGATGATCAAAAAATATCAAACCGAGTACATCTCCAGCCAAAATTTCGCTCCCGCTACCGCAGTCCCTTGTCAGAATTTCTCAAAGTACTCGCGACAACGTCGACTCAGAAATGAGCTCCAATCAAGATATTATCAACTTAGGTGCACAAGTATCACCCGTCTCGCTGCCCAACTCAAAGAAACCTCCATTCCCGCAATTGCCTGCATTTCCCGAGAAAGATGTTAGTTCATCGATGAGTAACGTGTGCATCGTCTCATACACATTTTTAACAGTTGTATGACCTGGATCTTTCTTTGGTTCAACGTCCTATATCCGGCCTCTCCCCTACTGAGAACAAAGTGCTTTCAATGCGAGCAAATTATCCCAGGTATATATCAAGTCTTTCTCATTCGCGTGTAACAGGTTCAAAGGTCTTCTTTATTTTAAGTAGCAGGCACACAGAAGAGAACTATCACTTATCTGCCGGAGAAAGGTTTGATCGTCCTTGCCAAATTTTATGACTATTTTACATATAAGTTCACAGTCGCAAAACTCTTACGTCCCATGTCGCCTCTGAAAATATTCGGGACCGTGGACAAAGGGTCAAAGAAGAGGATCGGGCCATTACCCCCGTTGGAGACCGAGGGTCAGCTGTCGTCGAGTAAGACTGTCTTCATGAAACTCAAGGATATATAATAGCTGACCATGTCCCTCAATATGGTAGCTTTATCAAGGCTTTGTCTACGAACGGCGAGAATCAACATTCAGGACGATATTTTGGCCAGTATTCTTCCGATCTTCGCAACAAGCAAGACAGCCTGTTTAGGTTGTTCTATCTGTTCAGACCAGATCCTCGCAAAGACGACATACGTCAATTGATAGGGCGGCTCACTGGAGACGAGACAGATATGCTCACCCTCTCCGATCCACAGACTGGTCTGATCAAACTAGCGCCATTCACAGTGCCTATGGAGATCATTGAGCAGGGATGCAAATACATATTAACGGGTGATCAAACGGGTTTAGGTATTGTAGCAAAAGTCTTGTGAGTACCCTTTCCCCCAGGCCTTCAAAAGCTGTAAATTAAATTCGAGTACAATGATCTAGGCTTGGAACAAGCAATGTCAACAACGCCGCTCACCCAGTGGGTAGTCCGTCGTCACAAACCCCCTACATTCCGGATCCTTTGCGGACCATACCATCCAATGATCTTGGACTACCTCTGCACAATCTCTCCATTAGTGCGAATGCCCGAAGGCCTAACGACACAATACCCTCGAATGACAATATCGGCTCACAAAGAATCCCCGGTCATCAGTATAGTCCAGACCCTTCACTTGGTCTCCAACAGTCCCCAAGGCCTACAGTCGTGCCTGTGGACGATCCTTTTCATTCTCTGCGGCATGCTTCACTCCAGCCAGACATTGGTTCTCATATGTCTGTTCGAAGCGCTTTACGTGGAACACCGTCTGTTCCAGAAACTATCACTGGCCCGTCTTCTAGAGCGCATGCGCAAGCGGAAACGACTTCGGTAAGTTTATGTAATGCACCATCAATTTGAACAATGTCCTTATTCCAATTTCTTCAGCCTAGAAGTCAGCCCTTAGGATTCATGACTTCGCCGGTGGCTGAAGTCGTGTCAAACGATTTGGTGTACCAAGGGCCCGCCAGACATCAGCCAGAATCCATTTCCCAGGTCATGGGGCAACAGCATTACATGTCCTCCGGAGAACCTGAATCGATCTCCCAGGCACCCGCTGTGCAGCGCCGATCAATGCAACCAGTATCCATATCCCAGGTTCTAAGCCAACCATACAACACGTTGTCGGTGGAGCCTCAGTCAATTTTGCCGGCACCCGTCGTAGGGCATCAAATGCCGCTGGCAGAATCTGTACCAGTTGTAGGACAACTCCAATACATGTCGCAATCGGCAGCTGTGCCTCAGTCAATTTCGCAGGCACCTCAGTCAATTTCGCACGCGCAGGCACCTCAGTCAATTTTGCAGGCACCTCAGTCAATTTCGCAGGCACCTCAGTTGATTTCGCAGGCACCTCAGTCAATTTCGCAGGCACCTCATTCGATTTCGCATGCGCAGCCACCTCAGTCAATTTCGCAGGCACCTGCCTCTCCTAGCACCTGGATCCATAACACTGGGATGAGTTCGTTGACGTCTAATCCCCAACCAATCTCTGCCTCTCCTTCTGTTGGACACAATCAGACATCCGTGACGCCGGTTTCTCATGATGGACCTCAGGCTCCTGTACCGTCATCATCAACTTCAACGGCCAATGTCCAATCATTAGATCCTATCCATCCCACGTCAGTTGCTGTCTTAAGTAACGCACCCAACCAAACCCCTATGGAGCCATCTGAACCAGTGACCCTGCTCAAACAGGAGATCGCCACCTTCAAGGAGGCCGGAGTCACTCATACTTTTCGCTGGTTTCAAACTCTGTCGAGCACAAAGATTAGCCAGCCCCTCCTTCCTGCACAACACCTTCCTGCTAAGCTTGGTGATGTGTACTTCCACTCAACTACCCCTGAGCAATCACTGTTGACGTCTCAGTGTTGGTTTTTCGGAAATGGTGACAAATGGCATGACGTTACTGAGATGTACGGGAAGTTTATCACACCTGGTATCTCACATCCGACATTCTTGGGGCGAAGATTGAATGCTACAGCCTCAGATTCGACGCCGAATTGGATCAAGGAGCAGACCTGGGAAACTTATAAGCGCGAGCATGCGAAAAAGGAGAAAAAGAAACTGACAGGCTGAAAGTTTTGATAATTTAACATCTAGGCTTATAGTACTCAACTGTTGGTTTAGTTCATCCTTCGGCCTGATATTTTCACTATTTTATTACCTCTGAATACCATAACCCTTTATATATATGAAAATTGACCGCTCGAAGGCGATAGGATGAGCTGTCGCTGGGGCGGGTAATAAATCTCGTCAGTTTTTTGGTAATATTTTTTATTTCAATATAGTTGTTGGCCATGGCCATAGGTTGCGGGCAAGAGTCGGCAGCATTAACAGGACTGTTCTATATCGATTGCTTTTACCATATTTTTCTAGCTGTTACCACGTAGACGTCATGGAAAGCACGTCCCAGAACCCTCGCACACGCCCAAGACGAATTCTTTGTCGCTGCAAGTCGTATTGTACCACTTTCAACCCTGCTTCTGGAAACTACGAAGGACCTGGTCATTTTGTTTCTAGGTCGACTCGAGACCAGCACACAAGAGCTGACAGAGTGTTGCTGCGTGTTCGTGAAGAAGTTCGTGCCACCAGACACTCAGGATCTGACCATCATGGATCCGGAACAAGCAGACCCTCAATAATTTTGGAGAGCAATCGGAGTACATCATGGGAAGCCTTCATCGATCTCGCAAGACAAGAGATTGACTCTTTGATGATGCTACCTATTACGAGCTACGATCGACCACTGATATTTGAAAACAACCCCGCAGATTCGGGTGATTTTATATGGCCTCAGGATTATGATTACAACTCAACACCAAACACGGGTATTTATTCTCTTACCCACGACATTGTCAACAGACCATTTCTTCTCGTCGAGAACCGTCTTCACGAATTACTCTCAATATGCCAAAATTCAGACAATTCGACCGCTTCCCTCACGGAACTCATTGCGCATATTCATGATTCTCTAGCTTCACTCATACATGAGAAGCAGTCAGAGTGGTCTCAACAACGAGGTGGATCAGGATATGAATCGGCTCGTCCTTTTTTTAACAACAGTAAGTTCTCGTTGCCAATTTTTCATCATTGTTTGAGCTCGACAAAATGACATCACGGCTTCCTGATCTTCAGACATATTCTTCCGCCCCATCGTTGTTACCAACCAGACCTTGCTAGCTGCTTCAGTACTTTGTCTTGTCATGGAAAACGTCTACTTCAGCCCGCGTCGTGCGTTAAGGGCGCTTCTTGGTGGGATAAGAAGCGTATTAGAAACCGTTCCTGCACCCTCGACAATCTTGCCACGTGTGCCGGTTGATCCTCGGCCCCTGGCGCGACAATTTCATCTTACTCCTCGTATTCGTCAATATGTGGCATGCTCATCTTGCCATTTTTTGTACCCTTACCGTCCTGAAAATGCTCAACAAGATCCACCCTATCCATTCATTAGACGATGCACGCACAAAAGAACACCTACCAGCCCTATATGTGACACCGAATTGTGGATGACCAAGGATATGCCGGACGGAACCACACATTTGTCTCCAATAAGAAAGTACATTCACCAGGACCTCAAATCGTGGGTTGGACGCTTGCTATCGCGACCAGGAATGGAGGATCTTTTGGATGAACCGATACAGCATAACATTAATCCCGATGATCCAAATCACTCAGTTGATGATATATGGCGCTCTCAAACCTTTCAGAATCTCAAAGATAAAGATGGTGAACCGTTTTTCCCTAGAGAACCCGACGGAGAAGGTCGATTGGTTTTTAGCCTGTCCGTCGACAGCTTCAACCCATTCCATAACAAAACGGCCAAGCAAACTGTTTCTTCAACTGGAATTTGGCTTGTGCTTTTGAATTTGCCACAACACCTTCGATATCTCCAGGAGAATATGTACTTGGCTGGGGTTATTCCAGGACCTGACAAGCCCTCGAAGGAGGACTTAAATCCATATATGGAACTAGTTGTTGATGATCTCTTAGAATTTTGGTTCCATGGCGTCAGGTTTTCACGTACGTTCAAGGAATTATACGGGCGAATTTTTTGGGCAAGGCTTGTACCGATGGTGTGCGATATGCTTGCAGCTAGACAGGTTGCTGGTTTAAGCTCATCCACTTCCCATGATTTCTGCACCTTCTGCAGCATAGACAAAGATGATATACATATCCACGATCGGCGGGAATGGCCAGCAAAAGATTCTCAACATTTGCGGGATATTGGACAAAGGTGGAAAGATGCAGAGAGCGAATCCATCCGAAAGGATATCTTTGGGATGTATGCAATACGCTGGTCGCCGCTTTATCGCTTGCCTTATTGGGATCCAGTTTTGTACACTGTGGTCGATCCTATGCACGCTCTTGACCTTAATATGTTGCAAAATCACTGTCGATCCGTCTTCCAAATCGATGTTAACCACGCAGGAGGGGATGGAAAATCTGATTCTCCTCTTCCCCCCCCTGATACAAGTATCAATTCTGAAGACCTTGAGGATCTTCACCGCAGATGTTCTGAGACAATTCACCAGAATCACGGACAGATGGTTGAGCAACTTTTGACATATCCACGCCGGGTTCTTTATCGCATTTGTGTTGATAACAGAATATTGGGTCCAGGAAACACGTTAGTCATAGGAACACGGTGGGTTCTTGCAAATAACATATTGAATTGGGTGCGTGAAAGTATATGTTTTGGCTTCGTCTTCGTAATGACTGATCATGGCCACATCTAACCCAGAGGCGGAGCTCGCGTTATAGTCAGGTCCTGATGCAAAGCATTGAAAGCTCCCCGGAGACAACAGATCAAAGCGAGGACGGCGATGATGATGCGGAGCAGTCTGGCAATTCGATATCAAGCCTTCCCGAACCATTAAATCCCAATATTAACATGGTTCTGGTTTTAAGGATAATACGACATCTCATTGATGCTGTCGATCCCGCTGCTTCACGCAACAGAGCGTACTTGCAAGGAAAAGCCGCAATCTTCGGATATTTGTGTGAGATCCTTGAGATCGAACATGATATCGACGAAAGCAGGAGGTCGGCTAAGCAGGCTCTATTTTCTTTACTAGTAGAGACGGTACGATTCAAATTTTAAGCTTGCTTTCACAAGTGCTAATTACTAGCGGCACATGTACATGTTGATATGTGCATGATAAACTCAGATTGACGAAGACGCAGACAAGTTCGTCACACTGGTCTCGTTTGTTGACCATGCAGCACCGTCGCGCCGTCGCCGAGCGGTACTTGGTAAAGATGTAATGGAAGCTGTATGGTCTGACATGCGGCGTACACAACTTCCTACATGGGTTACTCGCGCTCCACGTAATTGGGGAACCACCCAAAGAGGAAAGCTTAGTGCTGATAACTGGAGGGTCATTTGTACCATTCACCTTCCTACAACTCTGATTCGTCTATGGGGAGAAGGATCTGATAGAAAACGTGAAATGTTAACCCATTTCATGGACCTTGTCGCCGCCGTCCGAATTGCGAACATGCGAATCACAACGACAGACCAAATTGAACGCTACAACTATCATATTGATCGTTACATCTTAAATATCACCACTCTTTTCCCTGACCAACGTCTCAAGCCCGTTCATCATGTGTCGCGACATATTGGAGATATGCTAGGACTATTTGGACCCAATCATTCACATAGCGGGCCCCATTATGAGCGATACATCAATTTTTTCCACCGAATCAACACCAATTCAAAAATTGGTACGTCAACCTTATGACTGATTGTGAAGTCCATATTTCTTATATGATGTTCAAAACAGGACAATTAGAATCGACTTTCTTAATTGCTTCTTGCAGGAGTGGTAACACTCGCGCGTTATTGTCTGACAATGCCAACATTCGCGAGTCAGTAAAAAAACTTGTTGCCATAATGGACGGCATAAGCCTTGAGGATGCTCGTGGTTTCCGATTGGCAAGTATATTGGACCCTCACTCAACTTCATTTCCTCCGGAGCTTTCCAACCCTGGTCTCATGGAATATCTCAGCGACAAAGTTTATCTACAGCTTTGCAATGCATTGGATCGAAATATCTATACTAACGAATTGCCACGACATGCCATTTTCCTGGAGCAAGTCTCTTCGCGCGGTGTCCGCTATGCCACATCGTTGTCTTCAAGCTATCGCGACAGCGCAATTATATTCTCCTCGGAGATAGCACCCAACTTCAATGAACATGAGCACATAAAAGCCGGGGTTATCCAAAAAATATTTCAGTACCACTACACTGGGTCGGAGGGCCATCTCACCAGCGATATTTTTCTCCAAATCAAATCATTTCAATCCTTTGATGCCCAAACGGATCCCTACAGACGCTATGGACAATTTGCAGGATTTTTATGTCATGAATCTATTTTTGACAAGATAGTGATTCCTATTTCAAGGGTCACTTCTCACTGCGCTACACTACCATTGATTGAGGGACGTTATTCCGGACTTCTACACGTTTTACCGCTGGATAGAGTGAGTGTCATTCTGGGCTACAATCTTCCGTCTATCATATCCATATAACTGATATATATCTTCTAGCTAATGACTCAGTATACGAGGTCCGATATCGATATTGATCATGATGGCTCGGATGGGGAACCCTTTGAGCCTGAGCTCGACGACTAGAAGGTTCCCTGCTATCATGTGGCGCTGGTAATAATATATTATAACTACGGGTTCTGATAGGTTCTGATATATGTTAACGCGTATTAAAGCCGACTAGTAGCTATAGGCTACGAGATATAGCTATATAAGCTACGAGGTAGTATCATGCATGTTGCGATCGAGAGAAGCATACCCTAGTGAATGGATACTTATTTTCGTTAAGCCTCAGATATCTTGGCAGTGGGAAATTGTCCAAATCGACAACTCCATTATATAGTCTGCTATGGATATGATACCCGCACACCTTTGATCAAACGTACACGCCCCTACGATAGGATGGATTTTTCAAACTCTGCCGGAAATTCAAACTCTGTTACTGATAGCACTGAGTCGCACTCTAGATCTAGTGTTTATGCGGTTATTGGAGGTCAGCAGCCTGGTGTGCATCGTGCCCGGTAAGTTGTGCAGTTGACCATGCTATTTACGATTATATTGATCAGTCATCTGCATACGTGAACAATAATCCCTGTAGTCCCTACATTGAGAGTGGAAAAGTCGTTGAAACGATATGGCCAGTAGGATTTGTTTTCAGCAATGAAACAGACGCAGATACGGTTTCATATATTCATACCGTCATTCGAAACGGGATCGGTTTCGATAGACCTGTGGAAGACACTGTCGAATGGATTCTCAATAACGCCGACATTCTTCGCATATCAAACAAACCTGAGCTCAATGGGCCGTACTATCCTCTCGTTTCTGGTGGAAACTCGAGCCTAATATATCGAAATTAGTAAGTCAAACACATTGGTGTTTATATACATATCTCCAACTAATGACCGTCCATGATCACAACCTTGTACACGTACATCTTTTCCTCTGTTAGTATCGATGTCAAGTCCATAATTGTGGGACGTTCGTATGCAAGCTGGCGTCGGCTTGAAAACCTTCATGAAGCTTTAGCCTGGATGTTATTGAGAGGTGATCGCAATAAAACAGCGATGTTTATATGGACGCCCAAGCAAGAGGGCAATCGCTGGGTATCTCCTCCTCGTGAGATAGATCCTGAACCGCTTATGCGTAAGATTACACCTATTTTTATTACTTATATTTGATGATGATCCGTTCTTGCCATATACGTTACAATTTCTTAGCTACGTATACATCGAGCCGACAAGGTCGTCAGTTCAATTTGGATCCTGACCTCCATGGTGGCAGAATAGCAGTTGCTCCATCAACTACGCCAACAGCGCTGCGATTTGAATATGGGAGAAACATTGACAATACGCGTACGTGACATTTTCTTGACTTGCAACACTGTTTTTAATTTACACAATTTCTGCTCTTCGATTATATAGGCACTATTACTACGTATACCTCTAATAATATTATCCCGAACACCGGTACCGTAACGTCGTCGCCTCCGCCATCCACTCCGTCTCGAGGACTTAGAGCAAACCACCGACTACCAACGACACCTTCATCACCCAGTAGCCCGACCCAGCGACAGAGACTGGGTACTACCACGTCATCACCGCTCATGAACTTTGCCTCGCTGAATATATCTCAAACACCGGACGATTCCACCAGTACCGGTACCAGTGCTACTCCCACCATGATTTGGAGCCACATACGTAACCTATCCGGTATTGTTGGCACCTACTTCGATCCACCCAATAGCGACGACTCAGAGGAGCAGTTCTATCCTTCGTTCAATGCTGATGCAGATTGGTATTTTAAGTGTCACGGATATTCAGCGAGTTCCCTTAGGTTGATCATGACAATCCTGGATTCGCAGAAGAGGAATCGGTCAAACGTGGCTATCAAGCTTTCGAAATATGGCATGCCTCGTTTGGAAGCTGAGTACATTGCATCGTTAATTTGCACAACAACTACTACTACAAGCACAAGATGATAGCTAGGGTATATGTATGACAAATGGAATTTTATGTTAGTTGAGGTCATTCATGTGGCAGACACGGTGGCACGAATATCACCTGCACATATAAATTATTATTATTGGTACGTGGCGCGGAGTCGACAACGAGATCTCGTCGTCGGCCCTGATCATGAACTTGCGGCGGTAAAGCTAGAGGGTGTATATTATAATTAGGTTGAAAAAACTAGTAAAAAAAGAATTTTTCAAATGTACCAGGAGGGCCGCATCGTTGGTCGTTGGTGGTCAATGGTGTGACTGTACTGGCCGGCCCTAGAGTGAGTGATGTTGAATGCAGAACAAGAACACTGAAGGGTGTAGACGCGCCTGATGGACAAATTTGCACGAGCACTAAATATTTTTCCCATAACTATGATATCCAAAAAGAGTAATTTTATCGTAGTGTTGTACAAATATTATTCAATATTTACAATTACACTTTAACTAACCTACAACGCGCATTGGAAATAGGCGGTAAATTCACACTTTACCGAATTTAATCTTGTGACTATGCAGAGACAGTAACGATGTGGTATATTTTGAATATACTGATTTGTAATACACAAGTTATATTTAACCTTTAACAATAAATAATTTTATTATTTAACTAATCAGTATATAGGCCAATGCCCGCAGTGTATAAAAATAACGGTCAAAAGCTATAAGACGGTTCAATGTCCAGTCCGAATTGACTTTGATTAACTAATTGGCCCTGCACAATAGCAATAACCACGGCACCATGCCCGTCCTCCTCCCTACAGAACTCATCGATCACATCATCCACCAAGCGGTTCACACTGGACAATCACATCCCAAGGGGACATCATCCATTGCACTCCTATCACATCGTTATCGCACCGTTTCACATAGGGAGCGCTTCTCCTCAGTTGCGTTCATGGACTGGCCGACCGATTACAACAAAGGCAAATTTATATTTCGTATACTTGGACTGGCCAAACTCATAGCCGAGTCTATCCAATACCCCAGGATGCGCGGTGTACACACATTTATCACATCATTCTCACTCATTGCATGGCCCTATAGAGACATCCTCAATGACACATTGCAAATCTCACAATCCTTGATCACAATCCTTGACAACCTGTTCCGCGACCCGTCGTCACTATCATCCACCCCGTATCGCACTCTGACGCTAAGGACACCGCGTGGATGGCCCAACGACAAGGCTCTAGCTGCTTCACTTCGCTCTATGATCAAAACATCGTACATCAACGCCCTTTACGTGAACGACCGCTCAGGTTTGCCGTGTGATATCATCCTCGGATCCAACATTGAACATCTAACTATCGAACACGGCTTTTACTTGGACAGGAAACTCAACAGTGGGGTTTATGATTCTGATTTGAATCCCGTTCCTCTAAAGTCTTTGACAATCACTGGAGTATATGAGAGCAAATTGATATTTCATAACATTGCAATGGTTATATCTGGGCGGTACTCACCGGCACCGGATATGTTTGCTCATCTGACAACCCTGGCTATATACAAATGCTTTCCAGATCTCATCGCATGTGTAGTAAACAACAGAAAAATATTAGAATCTTTAACGATTCAATTTTCACAACAACTCTTACCCTGTGAGTGTCCTACACATCATTTCTGTGCGGTGTGTGACTAACGAGAATGTCAAAATTTTGAAGCAGGTGATGGGGCCAAAATACCTCGTATCCATTTCAACTCATTACAACATCTAAAAGCGCTCACCGTCTCATACTTGAGGAAAATAGACAAAGAAACACCGCCAATAACACCCATCGGATTCTTCCAACACGAGGATCCACCACCGCTTCTCGAAAAATTCACTTTGAAAATAACATTATTCAACTCTTTTCCACCTCCCTTCGGCTCACCGGAGGATGACCTCAAGAGCGCCATACAAGAAAAACACGAAATCTCACAATGGGACAAGCACCTATCTTCCCTAAAACCACTATGCAATCTTCACATAATCACGGCAGACGTGCTCATTCGACGCCTTGTATTCTTTCCTGGAGAGATTCAGTGCTACCCAAACTGGAAAGATACATGGTGCCCCTACTTTTCCGATGCATTTGTGAAGTGCAATAGGGTGTATAAGGCTGTACATGTGACAGTGCGCGCGGACACGATCTTGCATGCAAAAGTCAAGAATCCAGAACATTATTACCGGGCTTTCTGCAAGTCAAGATAAGGTGTTTATTTTATTCCATTTCTAGCATTTCTAGCACAGTGTGGTGCCGGAGAGGAATTTCAGAGGCAAGGCGAGCGCGTGAACAGTTCGGTTGAATCAAGAGCTGGCTCTGGTCCTCGTCGAGGTTCAACAGCCCCGCGCTATGCTCCACCCTCCTCATCACTTCATCTTTCTCTTCAGGTACCTTGTCGATGAATAACATACCCTCTACTGCTCTCGCACGCTCCCATCCTCTTTATCCTATTTTATTTCATCGTTGATTTTGGTTGTAATTTTGATTCACCCTCATTGCTGCCACTATCTTCCCTGAATAAGCAATATCCATGTCGTTCATACAAGGACAATGGTACTCCCGCGTTCATCATTGACAATGTAAAATTCATCTTTGACGTCGAGTAAGACACGAATGAGATTGATGGGGCGTGATGGGGTGGCGCGTTTGCGAGAGTGAGAGTCAAGATGGTGCTCAAAGTCCACCATGCGCATGTCCCTTCACAGTCCCCATACTGTGATTTCCAATTGAAATAATTGAAGTTACTGGTAATATATATATCTTATACATGGCGTTGTCATTTACTTCCCTCTTGTTACCGTCTCAAGTCGATATCGATGTTGATCAAAAAGCCGTGAACACGAAGTGCCGAATGCCGAAACGCTGTGCGCAGCAATATGTCCCACGGTCACTGTGCGTTGTGATTATCTCGGAGATATTAGCTCAAGGAAAACCAGTGTTATCTGATTTCTTATCTCACTCTGGACGATGTCGCCTTTGATGTGCGATGTTTATGTTATCCCACCTTCATGACAGTGTTAAGAAGTACTCAAAACTTATCAAGGTATTCTGTGTGTCCCGAGGTATTTGTATTCTTTAATTTTCATTAGATACTACCTAGTTTCTGTGGGCTAGCATCAAACTAAGGTACTCCCCCCCTGAATCCTCCTATGGATCTTATGTGGGCCGCATGACCTGGAAGGTGAGTCTTCCGTCCTTTTTGCGGTGGCGCTCACGCTTCTCGATTACCAGACGCCCTTGTGAGAACCCCTCAGCTAGACAGCGCGGCTGTGCTGGCTGTAACTGGGGTCTCGGTGCGGCTGTCAGGGTCGCTGCGACCCTGCTCACACTCCCCTCTTGGCCCTGTAAAACCTCGGCCTGCGCCGAGGTGCTCGTTCTACTGCCACGAACCAGTGGAGACGCTCTTCGTGGCCGTTTGGCAGCAGAGGGGGTTTTGCCCCTTGATAGGAGAGGGAAGGAGGAAATGGAATATCAGAGATTAAGGGGAATGGTAAAAGGTGTGTTATACATACTCATTGCTTTTTTCCATTGACAACCTCCGCTTCCGGGGGTATCTAGAAGTGGTGGCGACTTGTCTAATTTCGAAAGGTACAGTCAGTTTTTGTTGTGTTCATTGACTAGACAATGGATTGTCACGTACCTGTCGCCGTCCTGTGTCTCTGAGCAATGATTCGTCATTCTACATAATCAAAAAGAAGTGTTAGACTCGATCTCATGCTCTGACGATGAGAAAAGGAAACAATTTATCATACCCTCCATTGCTATGTCTGATCTTAGCAAGAGACTCGACGGGGTTACCCCCGGAGCCCTCCTCGCGGTTCAATGTCATCTTGATGGATCTTGTTTGATAATTTGTTTCCGTTTCTCCGATATTGGAGTGGAAACTGTCGGTAGCGCTCCTTGGGATGTTGGCATGGCTTCCATGCTGATAATAGGAAACCAGTTGTTCAATGTTTTCAAGGGTTGGAAGAAACTGTTGTCTTCGTTTGTCATCTTCGGTGTGCACCTTAGTGAGGGCGTGTGCCGCCTGCGCTGGTGGTTCTGGATCAGTGGCCCAGATTCCGCCATGAATAATATTGACATAGCGATCTGGCTTCCCAGATGTTGGAGCAGCACTCGTTGAAGAAGTAAAGGGCTCATTCAGGTGCCTGAAGGTAACGAGTTCTGAGTCTATTCTGAGTCCCTTGAAGCAAGACGTACCTGACGTTATTCTGGTCCACAAATTGACGCGGCTCATGACTTGTGAGGGACTGCGGTCGACTTCTGCTCGATGATGCATGAGGAGGGGCATCAGTTCTTGTTGACGTAAATCTATGTGTTGAGGAGCTTCTTGAGACCGACGGTCTAGTCGAAATGATGCCTGCACCTGGCATAGAAAGCTGGTTGGCGGGGTCGATAATGTTCATACCCTCAGGAGCAGATGAAAAGCCTAGATCTATTGATGAAAACAACACAGAAGCTATGGTTAGTCTGAAGTCTCAAATACGGGGTATCTCGGTTCTTACAGCTCATGTCATCGAAGGCTTGCGATTGGTACAATGATGATGATGCCATGACAGGCTCCTCGTTAATTTGATGGCATGACGAAGATGATGCTGAAGAGGTATTGAATGGAGGAGTCCGAGTTGACGCAGATGCTGCGTTTGTTGTGGTACGCGGCATATCTGGTATCGAGTTCAACATTGCTTCTTAAAAATTATGGTCAGTATTTTGTTTCGAAACCAAATGTTCCCATTTTCTTACTGCTCATGTCTGCTGAAGTTGAAGCAGGAAATGAAAACGGCTCGATGCCATGTTCTATGGGAATTTCCAAGTTTATTGACAATGAGGGCATGGCGGTTGGAGGGCCAGTAACGCTGTCGGTAATGAAATCCGTCGATGGATAGTCTTGAAGTACCAGTTGTGGATCTTCTGAGCGCAGATCACATATTGATCAGAAATCCAAGTCAAATGTGATAGGGAGATCACCCACCACCCAAAAGCTCGGAGAACTGAAGATCATAGCCAAAAGGATAATCGACAAAAGAGTAGTCGAATACATTGCTGGAATCCATGTTTGAGTATACTGGCTTGGAGTATCAAAGTAGGAGGGGGGGAAGAATGGTATGGTACGGGTCAATGAAGTATTTCTCATGTTTTCGGCTCTTGTAGGGTTAGTGCAGAATGACTCCTCGACTCCTCGTGCATAAAATGATGTTGCAAACCTTTTAGGCAATAAAATAACTGTTTCCCCATGAACACACACAATCGACGCGGTTCTGAGCTTACAGCCGCATCATTTCCCTGACATGCCCAGAGAAATGACCTGTCATCGACCTATTTCCACCACAAAAGATGTGATTGGTTGATATGTTACTTCTCACTTCTCATACTAATAGATCTATTTATAATACATAGCCACTGGTTACATCGAGGTTCATGTTCCTACCTCGCATTTAACCGATTAGTCGGACCTTAAACCAATCATCCGAAAGAGAAGTGATAGGCAGGCGGGATACCATCCGTGCGCATTCCACCACAATTCAGGCGAATCCAACAGCGAATCCGGTATAGAGTTGGCGTACAGTCTTACCGCGCAGTCTCATGGGTACTCGCTTTCTGAACCCACGCTGCTACCCAGTAGTTTACATACACAAATAACCGCTAATCGGTAACGTGAGCACACATGAACATCCATTGATAACCCAAACAACCCCTCCCTTTTTACATGAGTGGCATCAGGTCAGGAACACCTTATAGGACACGTTCCATAGTTCCTTCAACACGACCGCTGATGACTATGGTTCACTACACGTCCCGCAGTAATATATCGTATACACCCACTCTCATTCCGTTGACCTTCCAAAGCCCAGGCGTTTGCAGGTGCGAGAACAAGCCAAAGGTGAGCCATAACAGGTGTTGTGGGGCTCCGCGATGAGGTGGATGAGCTGGGATAGGAACAACATGCTGCTGATGTGTCTCAGATCACTACTCCCACGTCCCGTTTTGATGCACCAAGGGTATACCAAAGTCACGCAGAAGAGAATCAACGCATAAAGAGCAAATAAAGACATTCTGCACCTTTCCATTGGCAATTTTGCTGCAGATTCATTGCCCGTGAAGCAAACGTACCGAATGTGTTGCTTTCACAGTTTATTTAGGCATGTGTAGAACAAAAGGGTTGGATTTCAGCGTCAGCGTCAGGACTGTCGGCCTGCGTAACAAATTTTGCGCACATATAGCAAAGAAACCGGGTGTGGTTGTCATCCAAGGAGAATAAATCTGTGAGCGGTAGGGCTGGTATATGACGCGAACGACACTGACAAAAAGTTTGACAAAGCTTTAGAAAACTTACTTATACACCCTTTCCTGTAGCACACCGGGTCCCGCGCACATACGCACATGCCCCAATCACCATTTTACAACTCCAGTTCCCTCCTTTGGCAGTATACTGCATTCATTCTGACGACAGTATATTTTTTCAGTCTATTTTTCGTGACTTTGTCGTGAGCGTAATTGAACGAGCAGTGGCGGAAGCAGAGTCGCGTTGTTTGGACTTGTTGTTTGGAAGGGGAATGCGATATGTCGGGAACAGCCGGGAGCGCGGTTTACCGATCATAGGTGTGGGTATGTTATCTGCCATGTTATCTGCCCGGCAGAATCCGAGCTTACTCTTTTCACAGTTTTCACTATAAAACCTTGGATGAACTGCAATAAAAAAATGTATTCAAGTATGTAAAGAATGTATATACACATAAGTGCCTTTAAAATTTGAGTAAGTGCTGTCGAATCAGTAGAATACGTATGAATGTTATCTGCCACCCCCAATGTTATCTGCCAGCCGAGGTGCCGCAACACAGCCACATTTGCGCACTTCCGAATTCAATTCACGCTCGACGGCCATCTTGGTTTGATTTTTTGAGGCTCTTTGAGTGATATTCTAGATCATATATAAAGTAAATAATACCCAGGTAAAAAGTATCATATAAATTTAGAGTACAGACAAAGTAAAGGTACATGTTTACATGGACTATTTCTCGGACGCGCGAAATTTTTTGAAAATTTGCCTTTCGTTTCACACGGTATTTCATAAATTTTGTGTTTGTGACAAGCTATACATATTGTCAAGCACTTTCATGTCATTTCTCTTCAAAAATTTGACAAAAATAAAGCACCGTGAGTCTCTCTCTTTTTATCTCCATTTTTTGATCATTTCCCGTTTGGGACACCCACACCTATGAACGGAAAACCGGGAGCGCGATCTAGGGGCTCGTCAAGTTGGACGACCACACTGTTCATACAATTACATTAGACATATTTCTAGCATGAAAATTCTTTAACATTCCCAAATATTGCGAGATGTAAAATACAACAACTGTAATATATAAACACCGTAATCTAAAGGTCGTCCGCTATTTGCTCTGCCTCTGGATGTACCTCCTTAGCATTTCTGACCGCTCGGCGTGGATTATTTCGCTTGGAAGTACAGGTCTTTCCGTGGGACGGTTCACTGTGATATTGTGACCGTCCCACTGTTGGCGAAGCTTGTCTTGATCCACAATTTCCGTTGGTACGACGCTTGCCAGGCTGTCAGGTCGGTCGGGAGGACGTGGATTTTGAGATAATAATCCGGGCTGGATACAGGATGAGGACCTGAAGGTTAAGGGTTCCATGGCAATGCTATATGGTGTCTCCAATAAAGTGATATCCCTGCACAGCAATCACCAGTGGACCACCCATTTCATGGCTAAGTGGTTACATGATAGGAAATCTGTGAGCTACACCTCTTTTACGCGTAATTGATCAGGACACTCACCTTTGACCATCTACCTCAATTCCTCTACTTGAGCTAGCAATACCTGCTGTTCACACAATAGAATACGTCAGCCCGGGCTACTCAATTTATGCTTGAAGCGATAGAAAACGTACCAGTACACCTTCGACTCTGCGATCAAAGGAAGTGAGTGTAGCAATAGACAGATAAGACACAGTGCTTGAGTCTGCGTGAGTAGAAGCATGGTGGTCACTGTGGATTGCGTAGTTCTTTGCCACAGTAACATGGGTGAAAATTGGAAAACTGTGTAAGGCATTGGGGTGTTTCGCGTGACCCGACTGTGAATATGTATAGAGAGCGCAAGACAAAGTCTCTTCTCTTTGTAACCTGTAGTTGCAGCTAGATCCTTTTGCTAAATTATAAATGTATACCTCTTTATTTGCTTGCAATAGAACATCACACGGGCAGGAAATTGAAGTATCCTGCTCCACAAAGAAATATGCATTCCCCATGAGTATCCAATGCCGTGTTTGTAACGGAGTTTGCTATCGAGCGTTGCATTTACCTTTATTGTAACTATCGTGTGTTACGTTCGTTTCGATTCTCGTTGTCTCGTTGTCTCTTTGCCTCTTTTTCTGACAGACAATCTAAATTATTCCTACAATGGCAATGCCAAAAGCCTTTGGACGTTAACTGACAATAAAATCAAGTCCAAAACGTATCTGTACTTCATTTATTAAGCAATCCATGCGCTGCCTTTGTCTTACGCCTCGCCGGCGTTGTCAATTGGGTGAAGATCGAACAAAGGAATTTTGATTTTAAACTCCTCTCTAAATCACTCTGATGGCTAGTTCTTCCTTTTCTCACGCTCTCGACCCTTCGTGTTCAATCGACCAAATTCCATGGGCATTCTCGATTGGTTACTTTATCTGAGACTCACATTCGCTAAAGGAGCATCTGTGCAGAAGTAGACAGGGAATATGGTGACACGTCATGGCATAGTTACAGACAGGTACGTGCATCAACATCTCAGTTTCGTCCCCACCCAATAATTCGACTTTGCTCTCTGCCCCTTGGTCCCCTTCGACCGCCCTCTCTTACTCTTGCTGATCAATGGACAACAACCCAAACACGTTGGCGCTTACAAATAGCTGATACGTCTTCCCCCATCTCGACACGGGAAGCGGAAAACTGTCGGAAGTTAGATAGGGCCCGGGAACACCTCTTCGTAAGTGGTTTGCTTTCAGTCCCCCCGTGCTATTAACATGCGCGCACAGAGATGGAATCCTCCTTTACATCCCCTTTCCCTCGTGACGACGTCCCACATCCCTTCTCCACCTTTTAGTCATCGCATCGTCAATGATGCCTTCACTCCACTATACCGACCCCCACATCCAAACATTCGGGTACCTTCATATTGCCCTGGAGCCAGCCTCCGTATTCAAGGTTCCTGGAATGAGTTTGGATCTAGTACACCCTTTTTGTTAGCTCTGAAAGCCTTAGAAAACCCTGTAGAAGTTACTGGACGCATCAACATTTCAACCGACATCGAAGGTATGCCGCACGTGAAGGAATGTGTCTTAGGGTTGGATCCCAGTCCAATGACGGATGGAATATGGGCAGTTAGAGGTGATGGTAAGCCTTTCCTTATGATTCAATCCTTTCTTACGCCCTCAACCCTTCCTAGACGTTCATGCACGCTCGCATCTGGCCGACGTATCTCAAACTCACGCTTTCAACGTATGCAACGTAATGAAAAGAGATAATAAACCGGTGGTGCATTACACAATGGGTAGAAGTGCGTAGTTGATACTCTATGTGTATCTCTGACTCCTAACGATTCAAATTTTGTCGCCGATTTCGCCGCTCATTCATGAATGACGTCCACCATCATCCACCGTTCTGCCCGCTCAAACCATGCCAATGCAAAGATCACAGCGCCTACGAAATGCATCGATACTGCTCGTTTGAATATAATCAGAGCAACGAGCGCGAAGATTTCAAGAAGATTTCAATCACAAAGTGGAAAGGCAAATGATCTTCTCAGTACGTGTTTAGCATTGGATCAAACATTCGCTGGAATATTGTCTCTAGATGACATGGTTACTCTGGAACCCTCCCCTCCATATCAATGCCACCCACTTCATATCTCACTGGTGCACGCTTTATCAATGAAATTTCGCTTCATGGAATCGAGCCGCTCCAATTTCGTATCACCATCCCGCCAGAAGCGCTCTTACACCCGCATATAAGCACTCTTCTCTTTTGATTTTTCAATTCATTCACATGGTCCTGATATTTTGCCGCATTTTCACGACTCCACAGACTTGAAAACAGCTCGGGAAGCTAGAGAAGAGTACGTGACGCTACCGTATCGTGAATTCGTCTTATATGATATCAAACGCTGTAGGTGAAGGAACCATAATGTGTATCATGGTTAGTATTGTTCATCTTAGGACGGATCATGTACGCAGTGGAGATGATATGGGTAAGCGCTTCTCACAGACATTTATTTATTTTTGCCTTGTCTCGACGTTTCAGTTTCAGTTGGGAGAACTTGAACAAGTAAGGGCGACGGTGTATTGGATCTATGTGCTGTAGATTCGTCGTTACGAGTGTGCTGTAATGGAAGATATCATCCCCGTCATGACCTTTATTCTCCTTTATTTTTGTCCAATCTCTTCTTCCCAGCATTTGTAGCCTTCGGGCCGTCTATAATTTGTGGTTTCGGGCGTCTAGGCGAGTCTCTTCTGGATATATCTATCCCCGAGTCTCGAGGAATGCTTATAATTAGACGTTGTTAGTGTATCCCCTATGCCAGCGGCACATAGTTGCTCATCTGATGTCCCAGATGCTCGAATTCAACGTACAATACTTACATCTCGTCTCCTATTCTAGACACATGAAGACTAATAATGCCCATATGCTCATACTGAGCACATATCTCGACTCGCAAAGATGTCGTATACGAGGATTTCTCCGGACGTAAAGCTCTCCTCTGCAATTAAAGTTCCATAGAGGATCCGTTGGTGTTTGCAGATTGTTATGCTTTCAATCTAAATTGTCCAGGATTTTTTGTATACTGTGATAGGGTGTTAATGAAAGTTCACCTACAGAAACAAGCCCAATTATCTCAACGCGCCTGGCCACAAATAAACCGAAGCCAATGGCGCTTGGCATCACTTGTCAACCCGAGGCTTCTATATCATGTAAAAGTTCATCATGCACGCGTTTCTCCATATTTACTCCGAGGCGGGACGGCGAACTTACAACACTACAATTATAGACACAGACGACTACAATTGTTCTAGGTCTTCATTGTAGAAAGTCATGTTTTCCTGCAGCTCTGAAAGTGTTGCTATGTCTAAGGTAAATTGCAGAGGATGAAGAGTAACTTGAGGTTGTCATCATGTTATTGAACACTATACGTATGGGTGGATGGTAAATCTAGTACTTGCCTACAAGCGCTGTGATCGAGCCCTGCTGCCATTGACAATTGTTGTAGCACGAGATACAATAGTACTGCTTCTATCAACAACATCAGATCTGTACCAACATATATCGACATACACATCTTATGATCAGATCATAGAAACACGAAGCGTCACGCAGGTAAGTCCATAAAGATTTGTATAAAAGGCTACACATTTCGTTGAAATCTTCATTCAGCCCCACAGCTGTTTACTTGCTCTTCTTTGATTGAACACCATCGCATCACCTCACCTATTTCACAATGAAATTCCAATCCAGTTCTATGTTCGCAGTCGCCAGTATCCTTTCCTCTGCATATGCAACTGCAGTACAAAGGGCGCCCGCCGTCGCCGACAAGGTAGGGCAAAATATTCATTGGCCAGTGAAATGTGACTTACTGGTTTTGATATTTTAGTGGATTTCTGTAGAGACTGGAATCACTATGCCAGGCGGTAAGACTCTTCTTTCCAGCTGGAAGCGTAGTGGGTTTTCCCTAGCTTACCTCTGATTCTATAGAAAGCATTCCTGGTAATTCCACCTTGGAAAAACGATACGGTACAGAGGTTGTAGCTTGTTACAACATCGGAACAAAGGTATGCTCAGCAACTCACTCTGAATTATCAATCAAACCATTAAACTGTGTCTTCAATTCCAGGTTGACCGGGCTCCATCTATTTCTGTGATTGATGATTGGTGCAAGTAAGTTAAGCTACACTTTATATTTCTTTATGCTGACGAGACGATACCACACAGCAACCACGCCATTGGTCAAGTCGTCAACAACGGACAGACTATATGGGTAACGGCATTTCATGTCTCATGTTATGTTACACTAACGGAAATACCCTGCATTGTCTCTCGTAGGCACGCTACAACTATACGACATTCACCATCCTAGTCAGCGGAGCAGCAATAAACGGGTGAATAATCAACGCGTTCAAAATTCTTACCCCTGCTAATCTCTGATTCATCTTTCAGTTGCTCATTCAAAGTTGATGGGAACTGCAACAGGCTTCTGAGGCTCCCACTCGACGGATGCAACACTAGTGGAGAAAATGGAAAACAGGTGAGTGTCCACTAAGTCGTAATCAATAGACACTCATGATATAATCTCTAGGGAGGATTTGAGACTGACCTGTGCGGTCAATGGCGATACGACCCAGGCTCCAACGGAAATGATTACTAGGTTTCCAATGTCAAATTCGCAAGTCTCATACATGCAATATTTGGGGCAGGTTCATTTCCGCTTCTTAATTACTATCTACATAAATATGAAAAATTGTACATGTTTCTCAATTCCAATTTCCTGATGTAATTTCCGGATGTTGATTTACACATAAACGGTTTATTGGTAAAAACCTTTCATTATAAGTAGTGTGATTTACAACAAACATCTTTTACACGCTTTGAACGCGTGTGTGGTGTTCCACAAAAAGCTCGGAAAATTGACCTACATTAGCACTGATCCTGGAGTAATTGCACCATACTCAATTAGGTCCATTGAAAGTTGAGGGGCAAAACAAAACATGCGGCCGAAGAAACCAGTGTTTGTCTGAATTAGACCGTTGTGCGGGACTGATCGGACCTTGAATTTTTCTCACGATAAATCTGATCAACATTAGAGGATATTTTTCAGCTTAACTATATGACATCCAACGTCCAGTAATCAAACGAAGCCGAACGAGATTGAACACGCCACACTCCTAATATACCATGACGATGTCGACCTCAACAGAGCTTCCCATAGACATTATCAACTTCATCATGGTGATCGCAGTTGGCGCGCTTGATGCCCAATCCGTGTCATCGATAGCCCTTCTCTCACACCACTTTCGCATTGTAGCCAACAAGCAACGATTCTCTGATCTTACTTTCTACGGTAGACCCATTCGGAATAAGATCCACGTATTTGCAACTCTGATCGAAGAATCAGCTGGGTACGAGTCGATGCGTGGCATACACACATTCATCACATCTATCAACCTCGACATTCCAAACACTTGCGATGCAGACAAATTGCAGCCCTATACTACAATTTTCAAGCATTTATTTAGGCATGACGCAGTTCTGTGCACACCTATCCGAGCCATGTCACTATCCATGTACAATGTTGCAAAACTGCTGTCTATGGACCCCGCATTGGATATTTCTCTCAGGTCGTTGCTCAGGGAGTCACACATCAACTTTCTGGAACTGTTTCAATCATTCTGCGTACCGTGTGACCTTCTACAAGGGTCAAAACTTGAGCATATCTCCCTTCTTGGCGTCAGCATATTGTCCAAGTATCCCGTCATCGAAAAATTGGAGCCAGTGTATCTCAAGTCTCTGTCGGTAACTTGGTATAGCCATCCCCAGTTTGAGATTATCAATCTCATGGAATTATTTGGGGCCCATGAAGCCGGCCATTTTTCAAATCTGACTTCGCTGACCATATCAACCTCATCGGGAGACTTTGCAAACGACCTGCTGAAATTATCACCTCGTTTGGAGACACTGACACTGAATTTTTCAGAGGGACTAAACGAAGGTAAGTTGCTAATGTGTTGTCCTGTGCATTCCATGACATAATGTCTCCCTTATAGACACCAGACACGATTCTGGGAATCCTTTGTTTAATTATCACTTACTTCTACACTTGAAGAGTCTCACTATAATTTTCGAACTGGAAGTAGGTCGTCATATACCACCAGGGACATCAAGGGTCCATCTGATAGGATACTCGCTTCCTTCCCACCTCGAAAATCTTTCCATATATATGAGATTCAGAGATCACGTAGAAAGCACCCTGAATGGTCCAGATGACGGCCTTCTGGATGCAGATATCCTGCTCAAGGAGGCAGTCTCCTGGGATGAGCATCTGCATTCGCTACTGTGCGGAAAAGAAGATCACCTGCACCTGGTTCCTCAAGTCACTGTTCGCTTAGTCCGTCAATTCGAGGAGAAAACGTATAAATCTTCCATCTGGGAAGATTGCTGGCGGCGTCGCTTTACAGATGCATTTTCAAGGTGTCAAACATCTGTTGTGAACTTCTTCCTGTACATTGATACAGTGTCGATTGCATATGATTCGGATTAGAAATTAATGTCCCAAATAGCTAAAGACTTGTTTCTCTTGACCTGTATTGCTACTAGAACATACCATTTATCCCATCAGAAAATGTGCCTGTCAGATGAGCGCAGTACCAACAAGTGACCGCACCAATATGCTATTATGCAGTGGTTTAGCCTGAGGTTGCATTCGACGTCTAAGTGATTGAGTGGGAGGCCCACCTTCACTGGGTGCGGACCAGATATTGAACACGACTTATGCAGCACACAAGAAATAAGAAATACTGAGAGTAATGAATACTGACCATGGGTATCTGCACCTCCGTGTTTGGGAACTTATCCCGTTGAGATGGTGAGATAGAGCTACGGCGAAGGAATGCAAGAAGACGATTTGGATTCGTGCAGAGAGGGTTGCCAGGAGATACAGACAGAGAGGCTCACCAATGATTTTCCCAGCCAACTGCTCATTGACATTCTGAATTATTTGGGTTGCGGGGAGGGGATGCACTAGCCAGACAAATGTGCCGTTGCCTCTGAAGGCAATTCAAACTCCGCTTCGATTCGTCCCGTTTGCTTCCGATGAGTGTCGAGCAACTCGGTCCTGCCATAATCTCTATGTGTTCCAATGAATGCATCTCTCTCTCAGGTTGTAGACTCGGGCGGTATTCGGAGTTAGATATTTGATGGGTAGTGCATATCCAGCACTATCAATCACACCGATAAGCGCTCCACAGAAACCTTGAAACCATATTCAACTGTGCACCCTCCTCTCGTCTCCAGTCATTATGTAACCTATCTCCCAGAACCAGCGCACCCAGCTCACCAATCCGAGTGACACCTTCCCTCAAGTATTTTTCTAGCTCATCGTCGTTGCAGAGATTCCCCGAGGAATCATGTGTATGAGAGTTGTCATGGAGTTCGGGGAGCATATAGCGGTCTCAGACAGGGCGACTGGATCATTCGTATGTCCAGGGAATTCCAGCTTATAGCCTCACTTATAGAACACCTAAGTAAATACGGGTTTACGCTGTGCCTCGACATGGTACTATTCCTTGAACTCAAGGTACGGATTTGATATCTTAGGTAGGAAGCCCATGCACTCCAGGCATCCATCAGACATGTTTCATTATATTGACGTCCACTAACCTCCCGCTCACGATTATCTGCCAGGTAAACAAGAAGACATGGATTATTTATGTTTTCATCAAATGTCTACCATCTTTGTGGAAACGTGCCAGCCGAGGTAAAAGACGCCTGAACCGGTATGTGTTATGTAGCCGAAGACGTGGTAAAGGAAGCGTATGGGAAATATAATAGCTATATGTCATATGATTTATGAACAATGAGGAGGTTTTATAACTGTAAGATGATAATCTCGGGATCACTAGGCAGATGAGGATACAAAGGGATTTTGATAAAGGCATCCGATTGTAAATATAACCTGCACTCCATCGTCAATGTTCTACCAGATGCGCACAATGCTTTCATCTACAATGATTCCCCACTGCTCATACACGGTGCCTACGTACCTCGGCTGCGCATCGTTATCTGTCTATTGCTACACCCCAGTATCTCGCGGATATTGCGAGCTATAGACTGAGCTGTGACCAACCGTAGAGTGTAAAATTCACGGATAAGCAAATCAGTAAGGCTTTTCCCGCCATTTCCTGCTCGTTTAACCAATGTGTTCTATTAAATCTGGTAGATATTCGACGGTATACGGCATTTAAATTTGGAAGACACCTGGAAGACCCCCAATTCATTAGCTTGAAGCAGGGGTGGTACGTACTCATTCGTGTCCATATAGATTTTTTTACTTGTTCACTTATTTCCCTTTTCCTTCCAATAGGAACCGTTGTATTTTCCATGGAGGGTTGCCCACACGGAAACACACTGAAGAAATCATGGAGGAATTAGCCAAATTTAGGGAATCCCATGATGGACGAATGAAGATCTGTGACAAAGCCTTGCTCGTACGGCGCCAACCATCACCGCAGTTCTAACATATGTATCAAAGACTGTATACATCTAGTGTATGCGTAGTTTATTGGAATCTAATACTGCACATTACCTCCTCAAAAAATTTCATTTGAGAATGCATCTTTGATACATGTCTATACATGTATCATTTTGACACATGCAACCCATTAATGAAAAGACGTAGAAAAAGCCCACAAGGACCTAAGCGCACAAACAGGTGGTAATTAAATCTGTGTCATGAAGAACCACTGGTGAAACAATCACTGAGATTTACACGGACTTTGACTACACAGGGTTGTGCAGATGTGCGGGTTGTTATCAATTTGTATGTTATTTAAGCTGTATGCTCACCGTTTACCGTTTGTGGGTTTCTGGAATACCTGATTCTTAAAGTGTTGACGGACATGGATGCTTACCACTGGACTGTTGCATTATCGTACCTCACTGTGTACCGTGGAATCAAAGCAAGGCTGAGATAACTAGTCTCCATGACGCGTTGATGAACCAGCTACAGAGAAGCTCCTGTGCTGAACGAAGTGTTGGTGGCCATGGAATTGCATTGATCAGGCGTATAGCATTCAATTTTATCATGGTTGATGCTGATGGTCGCTAATCACAATGGTTCAGCAAAGTGAAGCCGCGTTTAAACTCCGAATCGGCACTCTGTGTGTTGGCCGCATGTGATAATGCCGAATCTTGGCTGACTTTCGAATGTTTGATTCTGCCTCTCGCCGTACCGCGCCGAACTGAGGAAACGGCCATCAGCATCAAAGGTCTTATCAACTGGGAACAATGTTAGTGAAAAACGTCAACATAATTAAGAGGGATGATAGAGTTGTACTACAAAATAAGGGTCATCAATCTAATGTCTTGATCATTGCTTCCCTGATGTAACAATGACGACTGTGGTGTAGATGGTAATAAAATATGACGGATTCTGTGTTAGATTTCTACCTTCGTGGATATATAAATGAGAAGTACGAATCAATGCAGGTATCACATACATTCACGGACACTCGAACAACATGTCTCATCAGTTCGATGACATTATTATCACACCCGACTTTGAAAAGAAAATCTTTTCCGCCAGTGTAAACTCTGCAATGATGTTTAACCTTCTCATGGGTATGCATATCGTCTTTTATACATGCATTGATTGTCATTGGACCCTTATCTTAGGCACATACACTTTGGTCTACGGAAGCACGATGTTTCTCTACAGTGCGTGAATGTGGTAAAATCTCTCAATGTCTACCAAGTTTTGCTTTCAAAGTATCAAAGAAACCAGCCGGAAAAAACAAACTCTTTGTGCTATTTCTGATATCTATCCTCTTCCTATCGTCGTGCTATACCTTTTGGCTTCAATGGATAATTGCGCAGTGTATTGCTTGGCTACCTGTAGTTCCCACCGGCGTAATGGGAGTGGGAAATGAAATGGTTATTTTTATGAGAATTCTTGTTGCGGATATTTTGTTGGTGAGCGCTCAATACAGATAATTGATAGGGGCTTGACCAGGCAATTGACGGCATTATTCAAACAGATATGGAGATGTTATCACGTCTGGGCACGGTCAATACAATCAATAATCGTCCCGTTGACTCTTTTTGTTATTGAATTTGGTGCGGTGGATGGTTAGAACATGGCCTCTCTGTGATTAACAATTCTCTCATTTTGCGTAGCCCTATACCTTAGCCATTCCTTTTTCTTAATTAAGTTTGGCAAAGTCAACCTTTCACACGCTGTGGCAACCACCGACAACAGCATTGCCGGAGCACTGCTGTTTGTTTCCGTTGCAACAACTGCTTTAACCTCATTCCTCATAGGCCACCGGATACACACCGTATCAAAGGAACGTGATGTGTCATCCTCTTCCAGACAGACATTCAAACACATCCTTTTCATAATCATGGAGTCAGCCGCTATATACTCTGTATTCCTCCTGGTAGAGGCTCTTTTGAATGTGCTGCCATCAAACAGCGACCCGTTAAATGTCTCAAAACGACTGGATGACTATACTCAGCAATATATGTACTTTGTTACGGTGAGAATTTTATATTTTCTTTCCGATATATTTGCTTGATAATAGTCAAAATTTTATGGATATTTAGGGAATAGCCCCGACAATTGTGGTCGCTAGAGTGGCCATGGCGCAGATAAGAACTGAAGAGACTTGCGAAAGCTCAAATGTCGGTTCTCATTGAGTACCATCGAGCAATTCAACCAGTTCTTTCATAAACGTAGCAGGTTCCCAACACGGTTACAATTCAAAGTGTACAAGCTCTAACTAGTAGATAATTTCAATCATCTAATTCACTCCTCTTACCATCATACTGTCGAAGTCCGTGAAAAGCATTAAACACGACGTGCCGAAAGGCCGTTCTCAGGAGATGTCCCACGGTCACTTCAAATCTTGATTATCTCGGGGATACTAGCTCGACGCAAAGTGTTATCTGATCCCTTATCTCACTCTGCGACGACATCGCCTTTAATGCGCGACATCTATGTTACGCCACCTACACCATGACAGAGTTGCAAAATGCTCCAAAAATCCTCAAGATATTCAATGTCCTCCAAGGTACATGTGTTTTTCAATGTAATTTTTATTAGATACTAACTATGTTTTAATGGTTTGTTGCCTGCCTATATAGAGCCTTTTATGGATCCTATGTGGGCCTCATCACTTGGAAGGTGAGCCCTCCGTCCTTTTTTCGGTGACGCTCACGCTTCTCAATCACCAGACGCCCTTGCGAGAATCCGTCAGCTAGACAGCGCGGTGGCGCTGGCCGCAACATCGGCCTCGGCGCGGCCGTGTGGGCTACCGCGACCGATCCTGCTCTCGGGCGTTTGACGGCAGAGGTGAATATGCCCCTGAATCAAAAACGGAGGGAGGAAATGGGATATCAGATATTGAACAAAATGATAAAAGGTGTGTTATACATACTCATTGCTCTCTGCCGTCGACAGCCTTCGCTTCCGAGTATATCTGGAAGCGGCGGCGACTTGCCTAATTTTGATAGGTAAAGTCAGTAATCGAATCGTATTCTTTGACTAGATAAATGGATTGCTCGTACCTGTCGCCATTCTGTGGTGCGGAGTGACGGATGCCCATCCTACAGAATCGAAAAAGCGTCAGATTCGGTTTTTCACTCTGAAAATGAGAAAAGGGAACAATTTATCATACCCTCCATCGCTGTGTCTGAACTTAGCGAGAGGCTCGACGGGGTTACCCCCGGAGCTCTCTTCGCAGTTTGATTTCGTCCTTATGGATCCCGAATGATGAATTGTTTCCTTTCCTCCGATATAGGAGTGGAAACTGTCGGTAGAATCTCCTGGGAGGGTGGCATGGCTCCCAAGCTGATGATATGACACCAGTTGCTCAACACTTTCAAGTGTTGGAAGCCGCTGTTGTTTTCGTTTTTTATCTTCTGTGCCTACCCTCGTAAAGGGTTTTGCCACCTGTGCGCGTGGGTCTGAGTCGATGAGAAAGATCCCACCATGAAGGATGTCGATGTATCTATTTCCTTGCACATTGTCTGGGGCCACACTCGTGGGCGCGGTTGACGGATAACTGGGATTCCTGAAGAAGAACATTAGTTTGAATCAAAGTTTGGGACAATGAACACACCCATCAGCCACGCCCACGGATGGATATTGCGCAAAGTTTTGGAGCGGTTGAGATTGGCATCTGCTCGATGACGCCTGATGAATGGTGAGTGGGTGAGTTGCAGGCGCAAATAACCCGACAGATGATGGGGTGCATATATTAGATGGGTCGTTCATAGAGGTTGAACTGAGCCCAAAAGCTGTCGAGGGTGATTCAATCGTAGAGTCGGGAAGGATGTTTATTTGATCGGGAGTCGGCACAAATTCTGAAGTTGTTTGAGGGAAATAGTCAGGCGACAACCTAAACAAGGCTGTTGGAGGATGTGTAGTTAGCGGGCTGAATTGAAAACGTGTAGCATTAAAATCTTACAATTAATGTCTTCAAAACTTTGAGGAGGATAATTTGGTAATGATTCCGTCGTAGGCTGCAGGAAGGGCTCAAATGAAGAAGTCGAAGCTTGTTGATAACCGCTTATTGAAGACCCCTGAGTGGATGAGTTGGAAAACGGTGGGTAAGAGTCGAATCCTGCATCCCATTCTGCGAATACTATTGTTTATAGCCATTCAGTCAGTGTCGTACAGAGAAATTAATCTAATCCGTGGCTTACTGTTTACATCTCCCAAATCTAGAGTGGGATAGGAAGACGACTCGACAAATGTTGGTTCAACAGGAACATCATGGTGTCTTGAGAGGAATGGCGTCTGTTGAGAACCAGTGCTGGAAGAGCCTGTGGGACTATCTGAACCGAAATATGACGACGGTTTGCTCTCGGATGATATCCTTGTACTGTCTGAGAAAAGGTCAACGATCGATAAGAAATCCAACTTGATTACTTGGTGGGAGTATATTCACCGGAAGAGAGTCCAGAGTTCAAAAAGTCATAACTGGAAAAACTGTACATATTACTGGAGTCTGGAGATGGATTGTGCTCTGTGGGGCAGGGCTTGGGGGTGACAATGTGGAAAGGAAGAAAGGAATCGTTTAATTCGATGTGAAGGGGTATTTCTCATGTTTTCAGCCCTTATTAAGCTAGTGCAGGAAGACTCGTCGACTCCTCGTGTATAAAATGACGTTTCAACCCTTTAGGCAATAAAATACTATGGCTTCTCATGAACACACACAATCGACCATTGTCTACGCCTATGGCCGCACCAGTTCCCTGACGTGCCGAGAGAAACGAGCTGTCATCCATCCACCTCATGTCCTATTTCCATCACACGAAATGTGATTGGTTGATGTGTCATTTTTCTTAGGTCTAATTATAATACAGCCACTGGTTACATCGAGGTCGATGTCCCTACATCAGGTGTACCTATTAGTCGGACCTTAATGTCCTAGTATTGCCATTAAACCATTCGTAGGGAAGAAGAATAAAAGGGGAAATGTCATACCATCCATGTGTGATTCACTACAGCTGCGGTGATGTCGATCCACATTGGAAGGCAACTCCAGATAAGCAGACACGAGCGGTCTTCCCGCGCGCTGTTAGGGGAGCTCGCAGTAATTGTTATTTACATTTCTGACCACAGCATACATACACACCCGTTCATTTGGTCAGGCAAGAAAACATGTAACAAAGATATCCCGCCGTTCCTTCAACACGAACACGACCTCACTGGCATGCCAGAAAGTACCTCAATCTCAAACATTCACTCAGTTCCAGATTTGCACGCACGCTTTTGCTTCCTCAACCGCATGCCGCCCTCACAAGCTGCTTGCAGCAACAGGAATGCGTAAACGGTGCTCTGAGCGTGTTGTATGAGTTCCCACTCGCTATTGTTGGCATTGTTGAAATGCGGAACGGGAGTGGGGAGAGAGGGACAGAATGGTGTCAGCGTGTGTCCGTGCTGTTATGGAGGACGTGTTGGGTACAAGTAGCCGTTGTAGAAGACCTCTAGGGAGCCGTAGTACAACTGTGGGTGGTATGAAGAGCACATGTTGATATTCCAAGGAAGCCCACAGAATGCACACAGGATACGAAGACAATACCAGAGTAGACAATTCCGCGTACAAGCCTTAAACGCGCATATATCTGATTGATTATATCCAAAATCCAGAGATAGCAGCGATATCACGAGCAGAGAAATGCAGATACATTTTGATACCAGTATGATATCCCAGACGTCTGAAACTGCGTGCACCGTAGCATCAAGCTGTTACGCAATGAAAATGCCAATTATCTGCGACACGTCATTTTTTGAACTGCATTTGGCATCTTGAACGCGTAGGTTGGACTCTGGCGTTTTGTTCAAGGTACCGTGGAACAACTGTTCATGGATGAACAGAAGAACACAAACGCGTTGGGGCGAGCAAGGAATTCACCCCCGACTGCTTCTTACCGACGTCCGCATGTTCCTTGGTCATGGTGGGATATGGTCTACATTGACCACCAAGCTGGGGAGAAACGGGTTGCCGATCATGCAGGACAGAAGTGGGGAACATAGTGTTTAGCATAGAGTCGCAGGAATTGGGAAATCCAACAGGTAAAGTGTCGGTGTGTCTAGGATTGCGGAATTCAGAATCACCGCTGTCGAAAGCAAAGAACCACAGGCAAGGCTTTTCAGTGGTGGGTGTTAATAAAAGAGATGGGAATTGGTTGTAACAGTGCTAGATGTGGTATATGGCAGGTCAAACGCTAGTAGAAGATCTCAAATGACTTACTTTTGCACCCTTGTACTAAATCCACACAACCCCTCTGGTCACTCCCTGCGTCCAACTCATGACCTCCAAAGCACTGGTTTTTCCTCTAAGTCACGAGAAGTCGTTTCTCTGGTACTGAATGCCTCTTGTTCAGTTTGAACGTCGACTTTGTACGCTATCGGACAAGCAGGTGGTGGTAGAAGACTAGAAGTGAAGCGGCCTTTATTTGGCCTTGTTGTTTGCAGATGAATTCGATAGGCCGGGAACAACCGGGAACACGATTCAGGGGCTCCGAGTCGTCAAGTTGTTGGAGGTCAACTTGAATTGACCCCTCAACGCAGCCGTTGAAAGCTAAACACACGCATATATTCAATGTTGAACTGTACAGCTCAATACTCAGCAAATTTATCGAAATATTGTGTTTTGTATGTTGCGTGATATATAACTCATACAATTACATTGTAAATGATAGAAGGTTACTAATGCCGGTTTCAGCATGGAAATCTTTGAAGGTCTCTCGACATTCGGAGTTTTAAGATACAGATACTTTATATTATTAACACTAACGTTACTGTGCAGCTTAAGGTGAGGGAAATATCAATTTCACGGTTGCTCACTAGTTTCTCTGCTCCTGGATGTGCCTCCCCAGTATCTTTGACCGCTCAGCATAGATGATATCATTGGGAAGTACAAATCTTTCCAAGGGAGTTTCCAATCAATTGGCGTCCAGAATATGGTCAATTCCCGTCTTGATCTAAAATTCTGGTTGGTAAAACACTCACCAGGCTGTCAAGTCGGTTGAGAGGATGTGAATCGTGAGATAATCGTCCAGACAGGTTTTGCAATCAGTATTCTCAATACTATGGGAACGCTAACACTGCCACCATTCGCTGAGGTACCATTTACCTGTGATCCACAGTCCTCAACATCTTCCATTGAGTTCAATACCGCCACTTAAACTCAGCAATGGCAGCTACTCAAACAATGAAATACATAACAGCATTGAGAGCTGAACGGAAGCTTCTATGGTCTAGTACATAATATTCCGTAACTTTCTACATCCGCTTGACAGATTGAGATTCCTGAGCTTGGGACTCCCTATTTTCTTGGGAAACCGCTGCATCAATGAAAGAATTGGGTTGGATACCAGATGAATCCAGAGGAGGCCCAAAGTCTGAACCATAAGACACATTATTTTCCGCTTTGTTCTGTTCCATAAGAACTCTGGCAACCATTATTGTCGGAGCTATTCCCTGAATTTGCATCATATATTAATTACCCTCTAGGCAATATATTTATTACAATGAAATGCGTAGCTCTCACCGTAACAATGTGCATAAACTGCTCAAAAAAGCTCCCCATTTTAAAAAATATGTTGTCTGGATTGTCGGCTCCTGGGACAACATTCTGGATGGCTACCTCCAGGGGAAATATAGAGTACATTGCTGCAGACTCGAGGACTATGAAAATGATATGGGTGAAGGTCCTGCTAGAAGAGGAAGACAAGCTATGTTCCTTCGATACAATGTGTATTCTGTAGCCGATCATGAATGAGGCTGACGCCGTTGTTGCGACAGAAGTGAGAATCAGAGCTCCCGTGATGTCGTTCATAATCACTGTGGCACTGTTTGAAACCTCGAATTGACTGAACTTGATCAAGAAAAAGCAACGTCCAATGTTCAGGCCTACATGGCGCCACAAATCGAGTAATCACAGAATATTAGTTATCAAATCGTCCAACGCACCACATTCAGCAACAAAAAAAATCAACGGCAAGATTGTTGATCGTATTGACCGCCCCCAGACATGATAGCATCTCCATATCTGCATGTATATCCCAGTAAGCCAAGTGGTCAAGCATCCACAATGTAGTACGAGCTTACCAGCAATATATCCGCAATTAAAATATTTATAAAAATCAGCATATCGTGAAACACTTCAAGAGATACCCCATACACCGATGGGGATACGAAGTCTACCCATTGAAGGAGAAACATAACAAGTGTAAATATGTAGAGGATAGATGTAAGATAAATTACAAGGAAATTGTTTTTGTTGCTTGATTGCTTCAACACTATTGATTCCGAGTTAAATAAGAATTGTAAAAGTATAACATCATCCACGGACTGTACAGACACACAGTGTACACATAGACCAAGGTGTATGCGCCTGCAAATATTGATTTATTATAACATCTTTAGGAAAAGGAACAACTTACCTGTAAGAATACTAAACATCATTATTGCATTGAGATTGATGGATTCCATTGTGTGTTGCATTTCTATTAGTTTTTCGATGTCTGGTAAATTACTGTCGGGGGGTAGGATGACAGTTACATTAATAAGGTTAGACATGTTGTCTTGCTGGTGTTAATGTACGTGGCATCATCAGTTTATACTCTGCTTTATATGCATCTAAGGCAGATATACCCGCATGATCCGGGGAATACTACAATCTGTCCCACAGTTGGCATCTTGTTTCATCAAGAAAAGCCTGATCAAAACATGAAAAATGCAGAAGAAGTCTGTACCACTTCTTTGATGAAAACCTCGCGGAAGAGTGTATATCTATATCTCATACCTCTTATTTCTGACTGTGTTTGTAGCGACGCTCAAAATAAGGTGAACAACTGATTCTGGGGGGTGATCATATTATTTGGAAAGGTGTTGTCGAACGGGAATCCATCCGCATCAAACAAGCGTGTGATCACTGCAATCAGCATCATCACTGAGTTAGCGTCTGGGTATCCTTCTTCTTTAATATTAGTTTCAGGTGATATTGCTAGCGAGTTTCCCAGATTGTAAACTCCGCTTCAATGTCACAGGCATGCTGCCGGTTATCCTCATATTCTCTGGAATAGGAATCGAGGCCAGTCTTTATCAAACATACCATCCCTAATTCCTCTAAAATTAGTTTTGGAATCTCCTATTTCAAATCTACAAACTTTCGCTATATTTTTCTGTTACTGACTAACCGGGACTATGAAATTTAACGACCAACTTATACAAATAATCAGTCGATGGAAATGACGAATGAAGTGCTTGCCAGACAGGAACAAATGCCTCAGGATTGAGGTCCTTGTACATACAGTAAGTTTTGGATGGCTTTGTAGGAACCAGCGCGACTCGTTTCAGCGGTGGCAGACTCCGACCGGTTGGCGGAATTCTCGTGTCCGAGCGAGTTATGGAACCCGTAAGGCATCGCAATGGGAACCGGTGTGGCGACTGCTCCAGCAACAGCAGTGGCCGTCTCAGAACCCTCGATCAGGAGATCGACACAGGCATAGAAAGCGTTCGGGGTATCGGCAATGGTCCATCGCGCAAGGACTGTCTGTCTCCCTTTAATCCCATTCAATGGCACTAAATGGGTGAAGCTTTGCGGAGGTACCGCGCCGTGACCTGGGTCTGAAAGCAACAACGCGTTTTCCTGTGTGATGACGAAGTACTCCCAAACAAGCGTCCTGTGCGGCGCGGGTAACACCCAGGTAAACGGGAGTGATTCGGTTCCTTCTGGGACGGTGAAGAAAAGGTTTTCAAACAAGGAGTTGTCGTTAAGCTCATGGAAACGATGACCGTCCCCATTGCAGGCAAATGAACCTGCTAAAGCTTCGACGCTCTGTGGCTCGTACTCGACGCCACCGCAGCGGGTAACTTCTCCGTTGTGACAACGGGCTTGACGACTGGGGGGTACGGTGACATATCCATGACCTACAACTGGGGATACCCAGTACAGTGCTGCCAAGGCAAGTGACGCGAGAGTGAAAGATTTGAACATCGAATGTGCGTGCTGTGTTAAATTATATTGTGATGAAGGTGAACCTCGGGAAAGTATTCACTGTGATGATAAAGGCTTACCAGGATTTACGAAGCACAAGTGTTGGACGGGTACGTATATTATAACGATGTTTGGATTTTATATGTTTCAGACGTTCAATGTTTTTTTTATGAAGTTGGAAATTATATGACCCGAGCCGAACAAGACAGAATACTAGTTTGAAGCCCTTGCGCCTGGACAGCACACGCTACTGATACCTAGGGTCCTCCCACATCCGTGAGAGAATCATTTTAGCCGAGTACGGCCTAGAAGACAGTCATTTATATTATTTAGAATCACCATTCACTCACAGGTAGTCATTCAACCGTGTTGTTTCTTAACTCCTTGTATAACATCGACCCTCTGTTCAGAAAAAATTTACACAATACCCCAAAAAATGAACACTTAACTTCATAGCTATCAGTAATGAAGTATTACATACGTTTCCAAGTATACATTTCGGGAGCAGTTATTCTCCGACTCTGCAAGCGGTACAAGGCTTCTATGGAACACGGTGCATTTCTGCAGATACTTTTAGAAGTTATACCTGACATGCTTGTTATCAAAATGAAGGGTTCTTCGGATCGATTGCATCATGATCGCTAATTGCAGCACTGACGGCTTCTGTCGCAACACCATCATTGGTTTTACCCATTCCGCTGACCAGAATAAAAATTCGAAGTCAGGTACAAAGTGATTTTGCAGCTGTGCCTCCAAGTTCCCGGAAGGTGGTTCGCTCACAGGCCTTTAATATTAATGAAATTGTCAACAAGTGTGATGTTGGACATTGAAAAAATTCTGCGTCCTTCTTCAGGGTCAGACATCTGATGTGGTCAATTTGAGTCGAAGGAATAGGGTCGTCAATAATTCTTCAGCCCCTCGTGATAAAGTCATGCATCTTCTTTTCAGAGCGTAGTTATTTTGGAATGTAATCGTTGCATCTACTTACAAGCTTGAACATGGCTGGTCAAAAATTTGTGCATAATAAATGCCCAGTCCTTGATAATTAGGCGAGTTCCATAAGCTAAGCTAGACTGCTTCGAATGAAAGGGGGATACTGACAACAGCTACCATGATGTGCGACACACATTGTTCTCCCATAATCCTGCGCCCGTTTAGTCCAAATGTCCATATTAATCAGGGCGGTCCTCCCAGAAGTCATTTTATATATAAAAGAAAGGTATTCGTTCTGAGTTTGGGAGGAAGAGATGGCGTAGCTTACCAGAAAAAGTTGTGTCTTCTGATGGTGGTTATTGCACGCCGAGCACGTCCGGCTGTGCCGAAGCGGAGTTTCAAATGCTGTGAGGACAGCAAGGACAAACACTGACAGACGCGCCACGTTGTTCTTTTTCTCCGACGTCAGCCGCCATCGCTTCTCCGCAGAAGAATAACTCACAGGAAACAAAAGCTCAAAAATAACTCTGGTCTTGATAAATCTGTCAATGCTGATTCTTGTTGCTTGGAAATGCCATAAGTATCTGAACGGCGCAGGAGGACAAGAATCGGGAGTCTAGGGACGAGCAAATTGATTGTGGAATCGAGGGCGGGGACGCGAGTCAGCACGTTTCTCTCAAATTTCTCTCTTCCTGTGTTATATATACATATAACTGGCCCAAAGTTGACGCCAGAAAGGCACAGGAATTGGAATGAGAGAAAAGTTGCGAAATGGAGGGGCAATAATACTGAATTTCCGGTGTTCATCTCGGTAAGTGTTTTGCTTTGCATGCCTAGGCATGCCTCTCTCTGATCTTTGGTTCCCCTGCACTAGCTCGCTCTTTTCGTCCATGCAGCAGCAACGTCATAGGTTATATATCTTCACTTCAGCTGGATGCTACCTCGAAATTCGGCCTCTACATCGTAAATCAACTATTCGAGCTTCGCTAGGACATGTAGCATTTCATTTGGTCGCTCAGCGGGTGTGATGGTCTGTTATCCATTGCTGTAACTTTTTTGATGATATACCGATGGTGCGCTGAAGGAGATGCAAATAAAGTTATGGGTTAGCACTCACGGTAATCAAAACAAGTGGTGAGCATTTTACATGCGACGACTTTTCACTGTTCGCCTCTGCGTTCTTTTCTTGTCCTTTCACAATTCTGCCTTGTTTGATTTACGGTGTCTTTCCCCTTGGCATACCTCATTAGGATATTGTTGTCTCATCACGGTTCGCGGTCCTTTGCATTTGCTTCATACCACGGTCACCGTGCTCCCATATATTTCATCGACTTTTCTATTGGCATATCCTGCCTTACGCATGCCTTTGAAGTTGCAAGTGTCCATCTTAATCCGCCCGCTGTTCCTCAAGGCAAATGATTGGATACCCACTTGTAATTCTACCCGATGGTGCATCGGCGCCGGAGATTAACTATGGTCAAAATCATGCCTTCCCATACTGCTCCTGCTCCTAATGCTACCTCATCACTCATCCCAATTCAACGAGAGAAGCGTTTAACAAAGGCTTTGAGGCAAGTGATAACCTCTACGTCTATATGTGCTCCGTGGGGGTCGCTATTGTTGCCTGTATGGTGCTGCTCTTGCAACCATCTTTGTGGTAAGTCCCCATGGACATACATTTTCCGAATCAATGTCATCGTTTCCAAGCACTCTACCAGTGAATCGATGGCTTCAATGTCAGTCTATCTCATCGATATGTGACATTTGTAACATGTATCCAGCAATCTAGTACATAATCCTAATCCTAATCATACGCTTTCGACGTTGTATCGATGGAGAGAAAGAAGTGTTTCATAGAAGTTCGACATGTCGAAAAGGCATTCAAGAAATGCTGCCTCCAACAGTCTTTCCAGATGGGCGAGTGGTACTGTGTTTCCATGAAGCGACGATGTATGTGGATATTGATATGTACAACAGGATGCTTTGCTTTCCCGCGGACCAGCGAAGAAAGACGTTCGTCCCAGGCAACTGCCTCCTGGAGCAGCGCACCTGATTCCACAAGGCCATAGTCTGGGCCGTGTAGGTGGTGGTCCACGACATCCAAGAGTCTGATATCTATGCAAAGCTTGTCAAGGTGAGAAGGGAGCAAGTGTCCCACCAGGCAATCAGTTGACGACGCTAACGGATAAGTACAAGAAATATCCAGTGCGTAACTTATATTGAGATTCTTCAAATGGGGGAGTAAGTGGTAATTGAACAAAGAGTTTCCAGAAACGTGACTGGGGGCTATGAGGTAGGCATTATTAATATGTTATTGAGATAAAGATTGTGGAATACAACGAGGGACGTACTTTGGTACAGCTCCTCTGCACACTTTATTGTCAGTGTCTCCAGGCACTGTGTTAGCTCCAGCAATTTTCTCGCAAAGTGGACAAATGAGGTTGATATGGTCAGAGAAGTCATATACGAAAAACAGCTGGATTCGAGCGCTCCAAGCAGTGTCATCAGATCGGTTATTTTAAACTGAGACCCATCATACAAGGAGATAGTCAGCGACTTGAGATTTACTGGATTCAAATTTCGGGTGACGAAATGTTTGGACAGTCCTCCCACGCATAGAAGGGACAGGTGTTCGATTTTTGACCTGTGTAAGAGGTCATAGGGTATTTCCCATGATTGACACAGTTCTAGGAAGTTAACGTGGGACTCGCTGAGCAGCGATCTGAGAGAATAGTCCAGTGCAGGGTCCACGGATAACAATCCTGCAACGTTGGTTATGTAAAGTGACAGCTTTCGAATAGGTGTGTGCAGTATAGCATCATGCCTGAATAGATGTTTGAAGATTGTGATATGGGGCTGTATCTCGTCGTAATCACAGTCGTCCTCAATGCGGATGTAAATTGAGGCGATGAAAGTTTGTATTCCTCGTATCGCGATTCCAGCTGCTTGCTCGAAAAGAGTTGCCAATCCATGTAACTCGTTCCAACTGGTGTCACTGTCGAAATTAAGATGAAAAAAGCGCTCTTTGTTGACCATGACGCGGAACTGGTGTGATAACAGTGTTATCGATGACACTGATTGAGGATCCAGAGTATCAATTGCAATCTCCATGATGTTGTTGATAATCTCCATGGGAAGCTCTGCTGCCACAGTCATGGTATTTTGGAAGTATTCAGGAGTATTGCGAGATTTTTGAAGTTGTAGGTAAAGGGAAAAAGATCAGCGCTTACTCTTTGTCCGTTTAACCGTGGGACAGCCAATACGAGTGACGGTGTACAAGAAGTTGTTGTGACGACCAGACTTTCTGTGAGCTCACGGGCACAAATACCGTCAATCAATCAGTCCCTCAACCGTCATCCCATCCAGCGTGGGACAGGTTATTCAGGCTGCGTCAGTCGCCACCCGTTAGCACTCCGCAACGTGCGGCTGATTTTACTGCGGACAATTGGGAAAGCATGTTTCTACATATTGAAAAAGGGTCGACCACACTTGACTGTGGAAAGGAGTGACGTTGGCTGTCAATGTAGATATTTTTGTAAATGCATAAAATGGCAGACAAAATCAGGGGAGATCTATACGGATATCAAGCTAGTAGGAAATGAACAAGATTTTGTTGTATATGAAATACTCCTAAACACTCCACATTTTCTTTGCAAGTCCAAGAACATATTTTTTCCATCTCGAACTCCAGCAGCTTGATAGGTACTGAGAGAAATAATCGGATTTCGGAATGGAAATACATCAGTACAGGGCCATGTAGGCCTTGTACCCCATGTCGGCCTTCTCTTCTCCGGTATAGGGATCAAAAAATACAACAGTATCCAAGTCTTCGTTTAAGTAGAAGTTATAGGCAAGAGCACCGTCGTCGTTTCGGCTGAACATCAATCCCCAAAGGAGTCCAAAATCCTGCAAAGAGAGTGTTGTTAATGATAAATCAAGATGTTGGAACTCAAACGTACATCGGCTAGAAGGTTTGCAATACCCCACTTGGCAACTTCTGCCTTGAGAACAATGGCATAGTCGTCGCCTGGTTGGTAATCATTAAATTTAAAAATTCAACGAGTTTGCAATCGGGTCGGTTACTACTCACTGTCAAAGAGCTGACCGCGGCCTTTCATAGTTTTCAACCTGGAGCTAACGTATATCGCATCACGGACACTCTGGGGAAGCACAAGATATCTGCCAACAGTAAATTTACCAGTTTCCGAAGACTAGGTTGAAGAACTTGGAAAAAATACATACAACCCGTCCTGACTGAAACCCTGGAAGTCGGGCGCGTTGTGCGTGTCTTTCGCAATGATGCCGCGAAGCTCAACATCTGTGCGGCTTACGCGGCGCAGGGACCAGTCTTGAGTCTCTGTCGCACTCCATTCCCAGCCGTGAACTTGCGTGTCTGGCGGTTACGTACAGAGATCAGAGCTGCTCTGTGGAAGGGGATGTGGTAAACTCACCGGGTGCACTACTGCCGTTGAGCAAGTCAAGGTAGGTACCACTGGCAACATTTTGAATTCTGTAAAACAGTTCTTTGGTAAGCGTGAGTTCATTTACACTGCAGAGAATCAGACAATACTTAGTATAGTTTCCGTTAGGAATGATTCTCCACTGCTGTGCAGACTCCCATTCTGTTCCAGGGAGAAGCTGCCACCCTACGACGAGCGCGCCATTATTCTTTGAACCGTCACGCAGATCAAGGTAGGTCCCGGTACGGATATTTTGGAATGTGTAAATGTCGCACTTTCCGGGGACTGTCTTGACAAGCCATTGCTGGTTAAACGCCTCCTCAGTGTTGGATTGGTTGTGCACTTGACAAGGAGTGGCGTTGGCAGAATTTGCTGTAGTAATAATATCACCATGATTAATTTATTTTCAGATGTCAACTATAAACCATACCTTCAAATAGGGCCAGGAACATATTGTTGCCATTGTCCTGTTTCCTGTTTGCGATGGTATAGATTTGGTTTGCAAAGAAAGCCATTGTATGCTCAGATACAAATGATGAGGAATGCTTGATATGAATGCGATGTAGCTTACGGACTCGGTAAGTGCACCTTTTATACAATTCAGTAGAACCTTTAGAAATCTAGAGCATGAGCCATCCCTCGTAGATCAGGTACAGATTGGCTGTGAGTGATTGACGGATCGTTGCTCTAGTGGCATGAACCAACCACAGTAAGCGCACACTAAATTTTCCTTAAGTGAATATGTTAGCCCAATCTATCCTGAAATTCTGATTGCACCATGGTAGGCGCAGATGACTTCCACATGTAGACAAAATGCACGCCAAATCATTGCTTGCTTGTTCCAATCTGTTCATTTACCGTATGGACAGCAGTAATGGGGTGCATTGAGATACATTGACCCGCCATATGGACTCCAAGGCTGTCGCTATAATGACCAGTTTCAGCAGTTATTAATGACATACAAACCAGAAGATGAATTATTTCATACCAACAAGGATGTGTAATACCAAAAATTGGTTTCATCTATGAAACACAAATTCCTTGCTTGATACATCTGGGGTTATACAAGTCAACTTTAGTGAAAGAAGAGACCAATAGATACGTACAGCACTATGTGACAGGAGTTCTTCAGTGTGTGAAGCAGAGCTGTACTTCTCAGCAGAACGGGCAGATTTTTAGACCTGTCAGAGGGGTCGGTTGCATCCCATCAACAACGTCAAGTACAAAGGGGAAGCTTATGTCAGCTCCAGCTCATTTCGCGGCCCATTGGACTTCTTAATCACAGTGTGACAGCGTCCTGGAACTGTCTGCGCAAGTACAAACCCGACGTAGAGGAGACTTGTAAGGTGGGCCGTTGCTACGCACGGCAGATACGAGTCCTTGTGATCAATTCCTTTGGAATTTATAAGAAATGTATTTTAGGAGGGGCTGCATCCAGTAAACTATAATATTGTAATAGTTTCACTGGCATCTGACTTGAAGACAAAGACTGGACTGAAAAGAATGAAATCACTAATGTTCAAGTTGTCCTATTGTAGATAAGCTACATAAGTAAGTAAGCCATGAATGCAAGGGTAATGAACAACTGGTGAATTTCTTAGGTCTACATAAATAAGTAGGCCTTTAATGATATGGTCATGAATAATCATTTAGTTGTTGTAGGTAACTAAGTAGGCCATACAATGCTGGAGCAACAAGAAACCTTTGAAAATTCAAACAGATTTTGATTGATGTCGAGTGGCAAGATATTTAAAGTTCCGACTTCTCTGCCGAGCCATTGCCGGCTCAAAAAGCGTTTCATTCCCTGCCAAAAGCCTGGATTGACAGGCTTTTTGACAGCAACTGAAATTTAAACACCGACATTGAGCTGATTAGTGTTGCCGCCAGAGTGCAGTGCAGTGACAGTGAAGCCATTTTTGGGCGACTGTGACACGCTTCACAGTGATCACAGTCCCTGTGAAGTGCTGTGAAGTGTTTGTGACGTCATTCACCGTCTCGACCTCATAAAATGGTCGACGAAAGGTTGACGCTTTGCAAGTCATTTTGTCTATATGTATTTGCTCATTCAGTGTCCTAATAGTCCAAGACACTTCAATGTAGCAATTTTTTTGACTTTTCTCAACAAATCCGGCGAAAACCAAGCAGAATTTGCGTCGACGACAAGATCAAAGGGATCTGGACCACGTGAACTGTTGAATACTTTATTGCAATCTTATCTAGATAGATAAAGGTCATGTGCAATAAATATCCTCCATATATAGTAGGTATCCCGGACATTCTCATGTATTCGACAAAAATGCATGTAATACTTCCATATTTAGTCTAGATTATCTGACGCTGCAATTTACGGCACACTTTGCAGAGCACTTCACTGCGACTTTGTTGCGCTGTGAAGTGTGTCGGAGAATGAAAAAACAGAGTGCAGTCACAGTCACTGCAGAGTGACTGCGCTCTGGCGGCAACACTAGAGCTGATCGATCGCCGGCCAATCAAAACAGCGATTCTCGCGCACGTGAACGGCCAAAATCGCTCATTCAATCGCCGATCAAACCCTGCCGATTGATCGCCGGCTCATCAAGCGTTTCACGATTTCGGATATACGTCGAGTTCGATATAAAAACGATTCCTCCAAGGGAGGACTCGTAATGTTCCTGGGGTTAGAGTGATTGAATGGTCCATCTTCTGGTTCGTCTGTCATGAATCATTGCTACAACTGATCATTATATCCCCTTAGCGCATATATGATCCATTTTCACCTATTTTCAACTTGTTGGCCCCCGCGGCAGGCAACATATAAGAGCTATTCATAATACTCTGTCCGAACACTCGCGCAAATACACATGGATTACCTTTGACAAACTTGCATACATAAACGCAGGAAAGGGAATGCGCATATATGTGGATGAGAGCTGGATTCGGGTAAACAGGGGACAACAGGAAGCCTCGAAGGAGTGCGCATATGCGTATTTCGAGATGTTTGGGTGGATTGTGTGAGTGCATTTGACCCTGATGTTGACGCGGGTGCTGAATGTTAATATGTTTCAAGGCAATCTATGCAACACCTGATGTTGAGGAAGACGAGGGACGACGCAAAGTGGTAAACCATACTTAAGCAGCATGATCTACGCCCATGATCGACGCCCGAATCATTGAGTCATTATAGACGTCGACTATGTCATCGAATACATCGGCGGATTGACGAAGAGGGTTGTAATGGGGTATGAGTCACACAAGGAGAAGATTGAATATATTACGTTCGTAATCACTCCTCTTATTGGTCGTCATCGTGAAGGTCGTATCCAAAATCTCTACCTTCAACCCGTAAACCCCTCAACCCGAGTCCAGGGTATCCAGCATGTCCCATTCTATCAGCACAAGCATGTTATAAATGAGAGAATACACTTCTGAGACTTTGTGTTTATTCACATCTTAATTCTTGGGCCTAAACGGGGTGTTCTTCTGGGGTGCAACGAAACCGCCCTTCTATATCTGCATATTTTTATACTTTTTTTCCCGGCTATTCCTAACTTGTATCGTTTTTGCTATTGAGACGTACGGGAGGATTACTGGGATGCAGTGGCGACGAGTGTCGATTAACGTTGCCGCTTGTTGAACAATCCATTACACGTCCAAATTCCGCAGTCACTTACTTGTTCTCCTCTCACAATCACCTTTACCTCGTGTTTTGTTACTGAACATCCTACCAGTACTCTCCTTCTGAGGGTTATCTGTGCGTCCTGGAACATAGGATGTCTGTTGCATCCATCAAAATGTCTGTCACTTTCAATGACTCTAGTATAGTTACTGCTGAATTTGTCAACTCCCTCGTTATATGCACGGAATATGGATATTACAACACGCTCACCCCTTCTCATACTTGACTGCTTGATTGACACTGGTACGACTCGGTTCCCCGGTTCATTCGCCCCGCCATAGTTGACATTTTTTTAATGTGACCAATATCTCTTGTACCATGGGTAATCGTGGGATCTCCTGCTGGGTAGATAAATCCCCCTCGAGATCACAATGTCATTTATTTCAAAAGTCTTCGACACTGACATTGGCAAGCACTTTATAAAACTATGTCAAATATACCAGGCACAGGGGAAACACCTTCGTTGATCGAGTGTGGATGCAAAAATAGATTCCAACGTGAGTTCGGCAGACGGTAGCTTTTATTCACCGGATCAGACAGAGCGTAGCTGTCTGCCATGCGTCATAAAGCTGGAAACGGGAACAGACAAAGTGATTGTGGTCACTGTCAGTAGTCTAAACACTGCATTTCATTCTGATAATTGATATATGCTAATCCAAACTCGATCACCGACTTTGAGAAATAAATTCCCTATCCATATTGTGTCTTGCATTGGTGGCAATTTTGTCAAAATACAACTTCATTTTTACCTGTCAATCAATCACGTCGGGAGATATAGTCAATTTCTGACTCTTATCTATGATGCACCTAGCTATGATGGTCTACTTAAAGCTCCATACAGACCGTCGAGTAAGGTACCAAAAAGTTCCCAATAATCCTTACACCATCTATGTCACGCCACGAAGAGCCATTACCAAATATTTCCATCCAGAAATCAGATATTGATGCTAATTTAAACTCTAGAATGTTGGGGACGCTCATGATGGGTATGTACAGTCGTCTTCAACAGCCTGAAAATACTCAATCACAAAATTTTCTATGTGATAATAGGCATGTACAGTGTTGTTTACCTTGGAACACTATACATATGTCGTAGGTTGACTGGCTTGCGAATCGTAATGATGCCCTGGTCCTAGATGCTCATGTTTTTTTGATAGTGACAAGAACAAAAACGCCAAAGAAGTTGGTGATATATGTTATCAGCCTTATGTACATGTTAGGAATGGCGAATTGCGGCTTCGAATGGTCGTTTATGCGATGGTTCTTCGTCGAGAACGGGGATACTAGAGACAGTATATTTAATGCCACCCTGGTACTACCGAGATGGTTGCATGTACTAAACAATCTCTTTGTATTCATCATGCTTACACTCGCTGATGGACTTTTGGTATGTCTAAAAACACACACATGAGCATAAAATAAACAACCTTTTGTCAGATATGGAGATGTTTCCATGTGTGGGGACGCTCAAAAAGAGTCATATCATTTCCGCTGCTCCTATTGTTTTCTGAATTTGGTATGCTTTCCGCATGTTTTCTCGTTCCTCATAATACACTTACACACTTGATTAGGACTGTTTATTGCGGCCATCATAATCCTGCTGGCCACTAGGGCCAAGCCAACGCACCGCCAGGCACTGTTTGTGGATAGATTGGAGTCTTCCGGATACATCTTATCAGCCGCAACCAGTCTCGCAGCAACCTTCCTCATTGCCTACCGCATAACCCACTTCTCCCATACCAACTCCGAGTCTATTTCCCCAGATAGGAAATTCAGACGGATTATTGAAATGCTTGTCCAATCCGTATTCTTCTATTCGATGGCGCTGTTAGTCCAGGCCGTGTCAGTTGCTATCCCAGCTGCCATTGGAAACTTGCCGTTGACTTCGTTGCAGGCATACTCGGCGAGTGTGCTTGTTCCAATTGCAGTGAGTTCCAACATAGACGACAGAATCCAAAGTTATTTACACCGCACGCTCTTGACAGGGTATGGCGCCAACAATCATGGTCGCGCGTGTCAATCTCGCGGCATCAGCCACGGACCTGTATCCCCATACACACAAGAGTCCTGGAACGAATTTACGGTTCCAGTCTCAAGCAACCGACACGGCACATGGCAGTGTATGTCAGGTATTTGATGGGATCAAGGTCACGGGGGAGCTTGAATCAAAGCAGAGTGTTGTAATTGGGCCCTAATGTATGCAAGAATTGAGAACCCATATCTATACACCTAGCACAAATTGAACCACGGGAAGCTGTCAGAGATGAGTTAGACTCCAGGTTAGCGATTACTGAACTGGATAGGATTGTCTTCGACTTTTAAAATATGATATGCTTCCTTGTTAAACATATAGAACGTGATATGAATTAAAATGGGCAGATTTTTACAGATATCAAACAAGTAGGAAATGTGCAAGATTGCGTGGTACATGAAGTACTTCTACACAGTCCACATTTTCTTTGAAAGTCCAAGATCGCCGCTTTGGCGCCTTGAACTCCACCAGATTGACAGATAGTGAAAGGAGTGATGAGTATGCGAGATAGAGATATGTCAATACACGGCCATGTAGGTCTTATATCCCATATCTACCTTCTCTTCTCCAGTGTAGGGATCAAAAAATACAATATTATCTAAGTTCTCGTTGAGGTAGAAATTGTAGGCGAGACTACGGTTTCCGGTTGTGCCAAAAATCAGTCCCCAAAGAATTCCAAAATCCTAAAACCAGTGCGTTGGTAAAATTATTTCAAAATGGTGTTCTAAACCTACATCAGCTAGAAGGGTTGCAATACCCCACTTAGCAACTTCGGCCTTGAGAACAATGGCATAATCATCACCTGTTTGATTGTCAATGAGCGTCAATGTAACGGGTTCGTAATAGGTTTGGTCACTCACTGTCAAAGAGTTGACCGCGTCCTTTCATAGTTTTCAACCCAGATTTGACATAGATAGCGTCACGGACACTCTGAGGGAGAACAAGATATCTGAAACAATCATCGTTTGACTTCCCAACGCCCAGGTAGATAAAAAAACATACAGTCCATCTTGTGTAAAACCCTGAAAGTTGGGCGCGTTGTGTATGTCTTTGGCAAGAATAGCTCGGAGCTCAACGTCTGTGCGGCTTACACGGCGCAGGAACCAGTCTTGAGTCTCTGTTGTATTCGAAGCCCAGCCGTGGACTTGTGTTCCTGTTGGTAACGTATAGAGGTCAGCACTGTACCATTCACTAACTGTGGATGAGTTATGGGGACGTGGTACACTCACCAGGGGCACTACTGCCATTCAGCAAGTCAAGATAAGTTCCACTAGCAACATTTTGGATCCTAATGTACAACATTACTTTGGTAAGCGTTAAATCAACTATACTTGAGCGAATCAGCAAATACTTAGTATAGTTTCCGTTAGGAATGATTTTCCATTGTTGTACCGACTCCCATTGTGTCCCTGGGAGAAGTTCCCAGCCTACAACAAGCGCTCCGTTCGCCTTTGATCCGTCGCGCAGATCAAGGTATGACCCGGTACGTATGTTCTGAAAAGTATATATGTCGGACTTTCCGGGGACTGTCTTAATCAGCCATTTCTGGTTAAACGTCTCCTCAGTGCTAGATTGGGTATGTACTTGACAAGGAGTGGTGTTGGCGGAATTTGCTATGATGATATCCCTATGGTTAATGTTATGTTTTGGAGTGTCCATTCTAGTCCTTGCCTTGGAATAGAGCCAAAAGCATGTTATTGCCGCTGTTTTGTTTCCTGTTCGCAATGGTGTAAACATGGTTTGCGATAAAAGCCATTGTACGTGCAGAATGAAAAGATAGGAATTGATTGGTATGAAAGCTATTGGATTTACAGGCTCGTCAAGCGCTCCTTTTATTCTGTTCAGTGTAATTATTGACTTCTAGATTGGGAGCTTTGCTTTGTATTAGTTCAGAGGTAGATTGGCAATGTGCTCGACTGGTCGCTCGTGTAGTGTCTTAAACTAAGCACTGTTGGGAATACACCGGTTTTGTTTAGGTCATTATATCAGCACAATCTACACTGCAATGCCGACTAGTGTAGCTATCATGGACACGAATGCCATCCAAATATAGACAACAAGCGCATCACCTCGCTCGCTCATTTCTATCTGTTCATTTCCCACATGGACAGCGGTAATGGGTCAGGCTACGATATATAGACTGGCTATATCGAATCCAGAACATTCGTTATACTGACCAGCCGCAGCAGTTATTGTGGTCTAGAAGGGTATTTTACTCTCGGTTTGAGAATGGACCATCCTGACGGGACTCACTTACACATCTGAACAAGAGCAGAAGAAGCAGATCTATGTTTCGTCGCCATCTTCTTATTGAAGCATCAACTGTATTTCTACTCAAAACCCTCGCTGTTTTCTGGAGACTCCACCATCCTACCGACACATACTTTTTAACCACATTTATAGTCGAGTAGTCGTTTGTTGTGTTCAACTTTTTACATTTGGTTAATCTGCATGGTATGTGTGCGCGATGCGATACAGGGTGATTTGGGGCTGATATGCACCAAGCTAAGGCTTGAACCTCAATGTAGCCAAAAGCTAACAGGTGTTTTTTTACAGGAACATATTCCATTACATGTCCAATCCAAACCTTCGCTATTTGCCCTATCTTTTGTTCCTTCTAATCGTTGATGTTTCCGTCTTCCACCCCTTTGTATTGATTTGACAACAATGGCATTAAGCATCTGCATCTTAAGCAATATTCTGTGAATACATATTACAATCTTAAGAAAGCGCATTGATGGCGTCTTGTCTTGCTGCATCAACCCCGTTGAGCATAGTGTTTGCTTCGTCGGTCATAACGGGCTGCCGGATTTGTAAGTTGTCAGCATCACAAAGCATGATCAAAATTAAAAAAAGTGCTCACAGGAATCATTGCCATTAAACTTTCTCCGAAGTGGATGCAAGGCGCACCAGCACCCATTAAATCTAAGAATATTGTATTAGAGGATGCCGAGCCGAGGGCTTTAAAGTCAGCGGCTTTATCCGTGATGCCGTTGAGATACTCCAAGATGTTTGGAGTAAGATCGTTGTATGTAGAAAATATTTTGCGGGCATTCTTGTCTGAGACTGGTCTCGGAAGGGCCTGCGAAGCACTAATTAATCGGCCAATTGGGTTCATTGTATCTCTGATGCACTTACGTCTAGATTATCATTAACATTTTGAAAGAGTCCGTCAATGATGGTTAAATCATTATGTATGTCCTATACACAAGATTTTAGTAAGCATTTTCTAAAATTTTCTTGACTTACCTGAACGCCCTCAGTTCCTGTTTGAGGGAACGCATTAACATCGTCAACAACTTTCGCGTACTGTTGTCCAAGCTTGGAGAAGTCGCCCATGATGGCCTTCATCGTTGTTGCTGTAGTGCTCGCAATGGTGGACGCTGAGGCCACAGCAGCCAAATATACGGCAACTGACAGTGCAAGTTTCATTTCTCTGGGATGTAAGGTTGAGGTGATAGATAGAGTAAAGCAACAGATTGCCTGCAGTATTATTGAGATTTGCTCTCCTTTAATACGTTGAAGGAGTGTGGACGTGTCTTGTCTTCTTTATGCACACTGCTCTTTCAAAGGAAGCAGAATATTTCTAAATTATCCATAGACAGCGGATGATTGATAATAATGAGGATTTGATGCTTTATTTTGGAACATAAAATCACAAATCTGGGTTACAAGATACAAACCTTCACCGCAAAACTAGCCATACAGTGCGTTACATATTATTATAAGTCTATCCAAGTTTTCTCCCACCAGCACGTTAAGATTAGTCATATGCGCAATGATCAATGCAGAGAATTGAATAGTTTCGAATCTATATGCGAGCGCATATAAGAAAGAAGATCCAGAAAGAAGCTCCTACTTTGGATTTCTTCCTCCTGATACTAATGCACATACTTAAATCGAAGCCAATGTGTTTTTACCCATGTCGAGAGGATGTCCTGAAGCACATGATATTGACACAAGAACATGGATATCCCTATGTATGTGGAATAGATAATCTTCTATGACTTCCAGAATCTAGAATGGATTTGTGTAAATATAAATCCGCGAGCATACTTACTTATCATGATACAGCACATTGTTCCTCGGAGTACAACAATTAATGTATCCTCATATTGTACCACGGGCATACAGAAATCAGCGTGGCTGCTCGCGTGCGTGCGTTTTTGCGTGTGCCTGCGTGACACGCATTTTTGCGCAACAACTGTGTTCTGCACGCATATTGATATGTTCTGCACGCAATGTCACAGCTGTGTCACACGTAGGATTGTAACGTAACAGTGGTCGTTAGCGTTCATTTATAATTATTTGGTGTGTAATAATGTATTGTGAGTATGCCCTTGTATTATACTAACTTCATGTGCAGCCACCACCACGGATATCAAGCAGTTAGGATGTAGAGATTATTACATGTCTATACTGTATTTGAATTAATCAACATATATGTCTTTAACAGTCTACAATACATGGTAAGTGTAGGTGTTTGGCTCTCGGAACCAGTAGAACTTCAATGAAACAATTTGGTGTTTAGAGGGGCCATACAAACAATGAGCTTGTGGGACGGCTTGGTATGCCGTGTCCCTCGGCGTGGCCTCGCAATAATCTCCGACTCCGCAACCAAGATTCGGCAATAAAATCGGCAACGGTTTATGATCGGTAATATCCGATCAAACGGTGAACTTGGAGAAAAACAACAATTTTGTCAATTTGGGATGCAATTCATGTTGTTGAACGACCACCAGCGTGACACCACAGCACGCTAGGTGCACTCAATTGCACGCATTTACCACGCAGGCAGCACGCGACCCACTTTCCCACGAGAACGCGATGGCACGCGACGGCACGCGATAGCACGCGACCCAATTAAGTGCGTGCAATTGGCACGCAAACAACTGTAATCTGCACGCGATGGCCCCGCAAGCAGTTTATTCTTGCACGCTAGTACAAAATAATGCGTTTTGGGGTAGTTTAATGCAAAAATACGTCCGGATGTACCATTAGATAGATTGAACTTTGATTTTGGCATTAATGTTGAATGTTTGAAAGATCTCAAATAAATTAAAAGGTGAAACTCAATGAATTCGTTAAATGAGTATCTTGTGGTATGCATTTGTGTTCCTGTTTGGGATCTATGTGTCTTGTTCCTCGAGTTTCACTACCTGATAGCAGACAAGTCTCTGAGTGCAGGTATAAGCTCCACGCTCAGTTTTTTTACACTATGAAATGACAATGCTTTATTTTGAGCGAGATGGAAGATCTTACTCTTTCAAAGAAGCCTTTACACAAACGAATTTGACGAGGAAGAGGAGTTTTGGCAAAGCATGGATCATTCTGTTATCCCGCTCGTTTAATTCATCTGAAGAACAACGAGGATTTATTTGGCATACGCTGGTGGCGAGGTTGCCAATTCAGGATCCTGGAGTAAAACCTGATACTGTGAGATTTGTGGGTCAATCAAATATAGTTGACTTTTTGTGGGGTGATAGATACAGACTTTGTGAGATCCAAGTCAGGTCAATTTGGGAACAAGCATGGAAGATCCCCACAGACAATGATATACTGTCTGATCCATCATCAACTCTTTATTCATGTGAAGTAGACAAGGCTCTTACACCGGCAAAGAAGAAAATGTATGACCTTCTAGGCGACCCAGAAAAAGTTTATTCAAACCTTGTTCCTGCAAAAGGTTGGCTGGAAAGCAAGAATAAGGACATCTTCAAAACCATTATGTCATACAAAGTAGGATGACCATTAATTACTTAGTCCAACTGGATGCGTAGCATACTACAATTCTTGCAGAAAATAGCTTACTATACACTACTCTTCATGTGAGTTTTATACGGAATTTTGCACGCAAATAGCACGCTACCTCAATAACACTGCACGCGTTTACGTTCCATGCACACGCAACATGTAGCATTTCGCACGCAAAGTCATGTGAAAGACACGCAAATTTGCTGATTCGCATTTATGCGTGGCACGCAAAAATAGGTCGCACGCGGGCTAACCACGCTGATTTCCTGGTGCCCTTGTACCACCGATACCATTTCTGTCAGGCGTTCCGAGTTCTAATAGGCAGTGTACTTGATGCTGAGCAACTACATAATTGCAGAAAATTGGAACACTGAGACACTTTCCCAGTTAGCCAAAAGAAAGCGGACATGTATGGCCCAAACGTACACGAACAGGAGGAGCCCCGACTTGGACAGCAGAACTGGAAGAGGAGTTGGTAGTGGAGGCGAACAAGAACCAGCTAAATAGGTCAACAACATGAAACGTTAAGCATCCAGTGATAAGGAGATTACAAAAGACTTCCACGAGCACCGTTCTTATCCTTTCCCGCTATTATCTTTCATGACAGGGCATTAAATAACCTCAACAGTTGGCCTGAAGAGAGGCGATTCTCTGTCGGGAGGGTTCTATGGGCATGTGAAGAGAAAAACAGCACTCGGGTTACTATTAGTATTAGTGGTAGTAGTCGGTTCAAGTTGATCTCACTGATTTGAACGCGCTGGACCCTGAATCGTCTTCTCGGGTTACCGGCCTACCCGGCCCTACTACACCCTGCAAACAAACACGACCAAATAAAAGTTATTTTCTGTTCTCCCGCCACCACCTCATCCAATCGCCGTGAACAACGAGAAAAACCCCAACAAGAAACATTCAAGCGCCAAGAAAGCAAATCATGATGTTGGTGGAAGAGCGACTGCGAGCAGATTGAAAGCATGTCCGGCATGAAGTGACGCCGGCTGACAGAAACGATCACATCTACTCGCGAAACGCTGAACTCGCGAAACGTTGCTTGTCTTTTCAACTCCTTTTCTTACACTTTTCGCGGCGTTGAACCCAATTTATACAGGTAAGATTTAAATCCTCATGCATGCCCTAAGCGATGTTCAGGTTCTTACTTTAGCTACGGACAAAGGTAATTCGATATAGGACATGCTGAAAACGGGCGTTGGGTCTGGTGCGCGGTCAATACGAGGGTTAAAATGCCAGTCTATTGTTGGGTGTTCCAGAAAGGAAATTTCTCTGCATAGCTGTCTGAATTGTGCAGTAATGATTGGAGATGAGGCCTATGACATGTAAAGTGGGTTCAGCATAGTTCGACGTGCCCCTAGCCCGAGCAAGAGTGAGCTTTGCAACATTTCCTTGTGTTTCCTATCCTTATCCTTTCCTTACTATTCGGTTTATATATATCTCCATTCGCTCCAAGGATCACTGAGCGGTGAGAAGTCGCCTCTTTTACATCTATTCTGCTTTTCGAAGGATATATATGGGGCGCAATTCTTTGGCTTATCATCCAAAGGATGTGTATGCTTATTTGATCAATTGCACTCCTGCTCTGTGCGGTCTTGTGGTGTTTTTGGCGCACATATCGGTGTTTGAAATGCACAGATGAACTTGGGAACACTCTTTTCACGCTCTAGTTCTGGGGAATAGCTATGGATTTCCCTGTGGGTGTGGTTTACTCTCTTACACGCCCCAGGTCCTCTTTTTCTTGGATTCAGGTGCGCCTGAAAAGCTTATTGATGAGATATGGGTTGTGTTTTACAGATTTGCAAACATGAATCACAGCTAGACTTGGCCTCTGTAGTGATGATGGTGATCATATATGCTCTCTACCGCCTCGACATTCCGCAATTTCTACTTCTTGGGCAGCACGCGCTGTGCATACACTTCAAACGATCCCAGTATGACTTCCTCATTGGCATTTCTCCAGTCTATTTCGATTACCTTCTTGGTAACTGCTGTTCTGGTACCAACGTCGTCCCCTCCCATCGCAAATTGCAAAGCAGTCGCAGAGAACTAGGCGACGTGACCCTCTTTGCACTTCATTTTGCCAAAGGGACTTGGGTTCAGTAGTGTTTCCGATGACTTGATTGCCAAGAACGACGAGCTATAACGGACAACCGTGGGTCGAAGATACATACAATCGAATAACATCAGGAACTCCCTCTATCGACTATGATGAAAACAGCGCTTCATCAATCTGCCTCGACTGGAATATACTGCGGCGCTATATCAAGGACAGGATCATCCTCTCTGTCGTAACTTTCCATGGGGCATAGGAAAAAATAAGTGCAGCGTAAGTGCGCAAGTGCAAAACGTGCAAATGCAAGTGCACGGTGGCTGTGCTGCAGTGCAGTGCAAGTGCATGCGAGTGCATGCAAGTGCACACGCAAGTGCAGTGCAGTGCACACGCAAGTGCAGTGCAGTGTGCGCGCAAGTGCAGTGCAGTGTGCACGCAAGTGCAGTGCAGTGTGCGCGCAAGTGCAGTATAATGCACACGCAAGTGCAACCAAAAAAAAAACGCAAGCGTGCAGGCTGTTATGTAGTACATAGCGTCTTGTACTTGATATACATGACATGTACGTAGCTAATCAATGTAGTACCTACTAAATTGAATACTATTACTTTGTTTTTGACTTCGCTGCCTTTGCTGCGGTCCTATTTTCCGGGATAGGTCGTGGCCTAAGGATTCTCTTCTCTTCTACTAGTTTTGGCTCGGTGGGTTGTATAAATTTCACAAAGTTTGGGCCAGTCTGAGCGAATATTTTTGAGATTGAATATTAGCAATAGTAAAAGATAAACATACCATTCCTTCGTCACTGTCTATCTCAATGTCGCCATGGTTGTAATAATCGGGAACTCCTGCATATGGAAACCAACCTTGCGGCTCTCCAGCATCCAGACCCCACTGATAATTACCTGCAAGTCCGGCGCGGCTTGAAACCTCAAACATCTCCTCTTCCAACGATGCCAACGCCTCTAAGTCAACATCCAGTGTTCGGATCGGGCAAGGTATATCATTTTTTTGTGCTTTCCAAGCCTCGTCAAGAAGCAGATCTTCGCTGAGATTGTTATATTTTGGGTTTGTCTTGAGGCGATGCGCAATATAAATCGTATACGTGTGTGCGAGTGGTAGACGGCTTGCCCAGTAGATTCGTAGATTTTTTTGACCATCACAAACTCTTCGCTCGACCCAGTTTCCAATTTGTGCCTGCTCGGTGATTGAAAGTGAGCCGCAATATTGAATTATCGTCTTTATGGGGTCCTTTCCGGTATCTTCAAGCCAATTTCTAGCAGGAATATGATGTTTTCCGGTCTTCTCACCCAATAAAAGTTTTTGCAGAACGGGTATATAAGGCGAGAGGATGGCATTCATCTCTTTGGTGAACGGAATTGACATTGGGTTAGACAGGATGTCTTCAGCATCTTCAACGAGGTCAGATCGGGTCCATTTTCCAAGCTGATTTGCAAGATACGTTACATATATCTCGACAATTAGATGTAGATTAGACCACTCACCCTAATTTCTCGGCGTCCAGCACGGTCCTTCCAGAGAGAATCACGGATATCAGAAACAGGGACTACTGTAATGTCCCCAACTTCAATTCCTGGTGTGAAATACTCATTTTTATGCCACCATTTAACACGCCAGCCTGCTTCCAATTTCTGAATAAGCCGCACAGGGTACCAGAATTCTCCATGGCGTGCAAGAGCTCCTCGTCCGGCTCTATGAGTAATGGTTAATTTTATTCCATGATTAGTTTAATCTCACGCACATAAGTCTTTCCGATAATGGCTTTTCTGTTTCTACCCGCTTTGCAATATTGTGGCTAAGTTAAAAGAATTGGTAAGCAATCTGCTGTGTTATAGTGATATAGAACTTACATCCGTGCAGAGACGCGAGTACCCCGGGACAGTTTTTGATGAATGTCACAGTTATCGCAGATAAAGGGTTCTTTTTCTGCAAGGCAACTTGCCCTTCCATCACGCTGACAGGCTATATGCGACCAGTCTTTACACTTGTTGCATTGAACGGCACGTCCATATATGTCGTCTAGATAGTACTTGTTTCCATCTCCAGTAATCCCGCAGCGACAATTGAGTGAGAAATCAGAGTCTGGCTTTGAAGAAATAGAGAGCGCAGGGGAAATAGAGCGCATAGTAACATGGTGAGTTGTCTCCTCTTCGGATTCATATTGATCTTCATTATCACCATGTTGAATCGGGCGAATATTCCAGTGCGAGGGAAGCGAAATAGTGGAGACTCTTGAGACATATTCCAGGGTTTGCTGGCTATACGGGTTATTGAACCAGGTTCTACTGGCTGGATTCATAGCCACCATATTGCTGGACTCGTAGGTGAAGGTTGGACGCATTTCAAGACTATCCACAGTAGCATTTATATGAAATCTTGTCGAGATTGTCTGCATTCGCTGTTTGAATAATGATTGTTGTGATGAGAGGCCACCACGAAGCATATAGAAGGCAGAATACACCACAAACCCATCTGGGAGCTGCGGATAGCGTCCAGACATGTGGGATTCCATGGTAGCATTGATTTCTTCAATGCAGTACCCGTTATTTTTCATCCCATCATAGGTGTAGATTGTATTGTTGGAAGAGAAGCGAGATATAAAATGGTTAGTAGCTCGGTTATAGAGAGCAAGACCAGATAGATCATATAGAGGCCCATTTTTGTTGACAGTGTCAGGTTTTAAAACAGAAGGAATATCCCAGGTGTCGACAGTAGAATCATCATTACGCATGTCCGATGCGTCATTTGTAAAAACAAGCATCAAGATAACTGGAAGTGAAACGACCAGATTATGAACATCATGCCTTTTTCCAGAGCAGAGAACATTTCCCTCCTGTGAACGCCAGCATTTATCCATTAGAATATGTTCTTCATGCCCGTCTTCGAATAGCTCTGATGTAGATGATATGGTTGGCTCCTTGTCAAGCGAGATGAAGTCTTCAAATGCGACTGAAAGACTTCCTTGAAATTTGGCATGGGTCAACGAAGTGAAAACCAAATAGGGTTTGCGTTTCGGAACCGAGTCGATTTGTATATGAGGGCCTCCAGAAGCCCCAGATCCTGAACAGATGTTGATTGACATGAGGTGCGTTGCTAGCGCACCAACGATTCTGTATGAATTTGAGATATCTTCCTTGAGCACAAGTTCTGATAACCATGACTATATTTCCAATGTAAGCCAAATAAAATGGATGCATAAACCTAAACAACGTACTAGAAGTGCGTCACAGCCATCTAAGGAATTGATAATTTTGTGCTTGAATAAAAGTAGCCGGTATTTGTCACAAAGACTTCCTAGACTTTTCGAGTGCATTTTTGTAGCTTTGTCCTCGCATTCCATTTCGTATCGCGTATGAAGCATAGTATATAGTGCCTTCAGGGGTGAATCAGCAGGAAGCTTGTCGAAGATCAAAAGAAACTCGGGTGGTGATTCCTCAAACAATGCATAGAGCAACTGTAATGATGTATCCAGCCAACATGAATTTTGCGACCAGGGATACGAGACTATATTCTGTGGTGCTTGAAGTATCGAGATCTTCTTCAAATCCGATTTGATTGGCTTGGTTTTTTTAGGCGCCCGTGAGCGTGCAGAAAGCGCTTGTGAAGATGGACCATTCTTGAGCACAGATTTCAATGGCTTTGATCTTGAAAGTGTGGACGGAGTTTGTAGAGAAGGCTTCAGTTTCAATTTTTTTGGCCGTTTGGATGGCGGTTCTGCATTGGATTGCTGATTCGAGTCTTCTACAGAGGCTTCCTTTTTTCGTTTGCGTGCAGAGGGCTTATTTAAAAGCTCCTTAATCGTGTCAGGAGGACGACCATCATTTTTTTTCTTCTTGCCTTGGGCTGAATCGCGATTCCGAGATGGTTTGGTGAATCCCAGTTTTGCAGATACGAGCTTCCATGGCTCTGGTTGCCCATATCGGATCTTTATACCCTCTAAAAGTTACAATACATAAATTAGAACCAAAGCACACATTAAGGAGCGGCCAACTTACGTTTTGCACCATCATATAAACGTTTGAAATAGAATGCAACTCCGCGTAACGCATAAAGACCTTCCATAAGTTCATGATTTCGGCCACATGTAGAGTAAAGCTTCCAGTGCATGGCTTCTTCGGCATTGTTTGTGTCTGGAAGAGATTTCCACAAATCTATATCCATAACTCTAGCTGACTCAAAAAGCATGGACGCGTGGGCGGGACGAGTCCACCATTCCATCCAGGGAGCTAATTTTGGAAAGTCATTGACAAGAAGCGAGGATTCGTCTAGAAAGGCTGTAGAATCCGGCAAAGAAACAAGTCCTATTGCGCGTGATTTGAATTCTTCACTTTGTTCTGGAGGAATTAATCCGGAAATTCGACTAATGCGAGTAACTCCAGCACGGTAATGTTCTCTGCATCCCTTGAGCAAGCGTTCAGCAGCATGCTGAAGCTCGGACGTAGTGCGTGAATTTCCAGGACGTGTTTCCCAGAAATGAATAAATGCATTAATAAATCCATTTCGTTCAGCTTGACTGAAATCCATAACCTAGTAAGATATTTAGCATTTTTGCAAATAACAGATAATCTGAACGCTTACTCCAGCAAAGAGCTTGTCTTCAACTTCGTGCGATCGGGACTCGGCCTCATGAGCAATGCTGCGACACCTCTAGTGGCCCTTTGAAACCTTCATACCCTGGCAGTTGCCAGGTGTATGGTATATATCTATGGAGGCAACTGCCAGGTGCCACATTTGATGTGTTCACCTGTGCGGCACGCGGTTAGCCAGGGGTATGAACAATACGACCAAACAAAACGTCAACAACAGCGAGCGGGGCCCCCGAGGGCGCGAAAAATGCGTTGCTCATCGTCCGGGCGGCCGATTTTGGCGGGAAAAAATTCGTCGGGACCGCCTCGACGAGCAGATTGCGTCGGCGTCGTTTGCGCGCGGGTACGGGCACTGGGCGGGATGGATTGGGCGGGTCGACTCTGGATGACGCCCAGCATTAATTCTGCGCGCCTTCCGTTTTAGGTACAGGGGTTGTCACGGATGTATTAGTTACACGCGTGCAAATTCATGGGCCGATCCAGGCCAATCCTTCATTGATGGGAATGATGATCAAAATGATCATCATGCCGCGTCGCGCGCGTCGCGCACCGATACCGTTGGACGCAGCCTGCACGCCCCCGCGCCTTCAAAACCAGGGGTTGCTCGTCGTCTGGTCGGCGAATTTTGGCGGGACAAAATGCGTCGGGATCGCCGCGACGAGCAGATTACGATGCCGTCGTTTGCGCCTTGGTACGGGTAGGGGGCGGGATGGATTGGGCGGGTCGACTCTGGATGACGTTTGCATTACTTGTGCGCACCTTCCGGATTAAATCGACGGATCATAGACGGATGCACTATAATTAGATACACCCGTGGCGCACACGGGTCCGTTCATCCGATCAACACTGATGGGAATGATGCGTGAAAGCGCATCGCCCCCACGCCTTCAAAACCAGGGTTGCTCGCCGTCCGCGCCACCGTTTTGGGCAGCGAAAATGCGTCGGGGTCGCCTCGACGAGCAGATTATGCCGTGGTCGTTTTCTCGCAGGTACGGGCACTGGGCGGGATGGATTGGGCGGGTCAAATCTGGATGACGTTGCATTAACTCCTATTAACTCTGCACAGCTTCCGGATTAAATCAACGGATCATGGATGGATCCACTATAATTAGATACACGCGTGGCACACACGGGTCCGTTCATCTGATCGACGCTGATGCGTGAAAGCGCTTCCGCATGCTGCCCCGCCGCCGTCAATGTCAAGGGCTGATTGGTTTCTGGAGGGCCATGTTTTGTCATGGAGTTGATGTCTCCTCGACGAGAGGTCCCAGAGTACTGGTATGGGATAGGCATGGAAAGGATTCAGTGCATTATTTAGAATAATCATGTTAATGTTCTGCTTCCCCGAGTTGTATTAAACCATTGGGCGTTATATACCATTGAAATCAATTGAATGAAACAAGTGGACCTTATTAGACCTTAGTCGAGCCTAATGAAACACACTTTTCATTATAATCTCAACAAAATTTCACATTGGCAACAACAAAAAATCTACAACATGTACTCATACAAGAACTACATCGGCACACTCCCCTCAACTCCTGTGACAATCTCGTTCCCAAAAGCATCAAGGCGCTCAGGCGGAATAATATTTCCCTTGGCGTCAATACGACGTCCTTCTTTGTCGACGAGACGTCCAAATTCATCCTCGTAATGCCAGCTGCAAATAGAAAGTATAATTAGTCTGCTTTTAGTGGAATTATATAAACTAATTCTTACGAATGCTTTGTTTTCTTTTTAGGAGGCGGAGCACCACCAGCAGAGGTTGAATCAGCTGTCGCAGCGGCAGCCTTGTGCTTTGGACGGTCCACCTTTGAAACAGTGGGCTTGGCCTTCTTCCTCCCTTTCTTGGCCTTGGTGACACCCTTCGCCGCAGAGGAGGCGGCAACTTGACTGCTTGGTGATTCCACACGTGTGTTCAATGCTGACGAGGGCTGCTCCGATGAGACTTGCGCAGCAGAGGGAGGTTGTTGTGGGGGGGATGGTGGCCTACTGACGGGAAGCGAGAGAGCTGGTGAGGGGCCACGTGAATGTGGCTCATCTGCACCACCGTTACCCTCATCGTCGGATGCAAGGTCGACAGGGAAAGGGTTGTGATCCGCACGATCATCTGCCGCCGCCAAGCGCAAAGGTGACGTGGACGCAACGTCTTCGGTGACTATGGCTCCGGTGCCGGATGCCTCTGAACTTTGGTTCCCATCAGCAAGAGTATGAACTGTCGCGTTTGCCTCATCGAATTGAAGGTCTGCCATTGGCAGCAGTCCTTCCTCTTCTGGAAGCGAACGGGATTGACAGTCTTCTTTAGCTGAACACCATGTAATGAAATAGTAGTAAGATAAATAGAACAATAGATGTGTTTTGACAAACTCACAGTAGCACCTGTGGAGGAAGCTTCCAAAGATAGGTATGATGTGTTTCTTATAACCAACACGTTCTGCCTGGCCAAAGTTCATTTTAACGTTGAAGATCGAAGTTTGTGATTGGTTATAAACTATATGTAATCCAACAAACACAAACCCCAGGGAAAGAGTGGTCCAGACTGGATAGGACGAAACCTTCTCCTAAGTTTCTTAAGGGAGGACTCTGCCTAGGATTTAAGTAGATTAGGATGGTGTGGATTGTGAAGGGTAATGAAAGCGAAATAGTAAGAAGAGGATAACCGGGTCGTCTGGGTACGATAGTAAATAAGCCTTCCGAAAATGGGATGGAACCGTGGAATTGGATGGCGGGTGTATATGGAAAGCGTGAAGAAGATGCGTAGATTGCGTATGAGAAATCAATAAATGTGAATCTTAGAGGGGTTGTCTGAAGTGAGTGGGGAACGTTCCGAGGGGAGATAAGAAGATGACTAGGAGTCGGAATGTCGTTAACGGGCTGAATCTTGAAGAATGGTGAAAGTGTCTTTAAATTGACAATCTTTCTGAAGCTTGGAATGAAGCTATACGTCGCAGGAGTATTGACTGAATCGAGGATGAAAGACTAAGTCTGTCTCGAATGAAATCGCTCCAGATGAGTTGACGGAGGGAAAGGATGTCTTGAATACACTCCTAACGGCGATGGTTGGAAGGTGTAGAAAGAGTAGGAGCGGTGACGGATTGAATGGAGGAGAGGAAGTAGGGAAGTACTGGAGGTCTGGATAGAAGTTGGATATTCAATGCTGAGAAGAAGAGGCGTTGGATGAGGAGGATGACTGGTCTCGGATGAAATCCTCTCTTAATGGAAAGCGAGATGACTTCGGATGAATGGAAGTAAACTTGGTCTCGACGGAGGGTGGAACTGATGACTGAATTGGACTTGGGTTTGGGCTTGGCTTGAACTTGAGCTTGGAATTGAAATGAATCGATGTGGATTGACTTGAAATTGACTTGACTTAGATGAAAATTGACTTGCTTTGAAGAAAGTGGGGACTGGGTGTAACTTTCCTATCATTTCGTGTAATTCTACTACAGCTTTTATACTAAAAGCTACGTGAACGAAATACCAATCTAAGCTACTGAAAACCGAGTCATATACTGTACAAAGTGTCAAGAATGAGGCTACGCAAGTGTAACAATAAGCAAGAACAATAAGACATGTCAATATCGACACGACGACAGATAAGAAATGAATAGGATGAGTAAGAAAGAAGTGTATGACGAAGGTGAATGGTAATACAGATTAGATAAAAGAAGCAAGGATGAGTCAGAAAGCATAGAAGATTGGTAAGACAAAGACAATAAAAGCGCAATAGACAATAGAAAAGATATAAATAAACACAAAAGGATGAGTAAGACAAACCAAAAATAAGTTGGAATGAGTAATCCGCAGCCTGACGCTGAGTAAGACCATTGAATTGATAAAAATAGAGTTGACAGTCCGGCTGTGCAAGGCAGTGTAGAAAGCTATGCAGTTTGATGGTTGACTGATCCGTCGCATAGCCTTGATGATCTGACGAAGTGACATGATCCGGAATAACGTGGCTTCCATGTGACAAGTGTTGATAAGATAAGATGTGTGGATGACTTATGGAAAGAATGACTGCTTGGGTTGAGGGCGTCGTGTGTAGATCCAAAATGAACATCTCATCTCCAATCAGGATTGGGGTATGATATCCGTCCCAAACTTGAGAAATCAACCGTCCCCGGTTGCGGAAGGAAGGGGGGGATAGATTAGAAATCGTCCATATCGTCGCTCCATGTGTCTTCATCTTCCTCACTCTCGTGTCCAAGTTCTCTGATCATCCGGTCTAGCTGAGGTCGAGGAATGACTGAACCGTCTCGTGGAAAATAGCGAAGAAGTCGGAAAGCAGCTACGCCTTGAGCCAGTTGTGTACCATTAAGTTCTCTAAGCACATATGATCCTCCTCGTGTCTGTCGTACAACTTCGTAAGGTCCAAGGTATCGTGGCTTGTGCTTGCGATTCATCTTCTTCTCGACTTGACTGTTCCTAACGAGGACTAGATCACCAAACTTGAAGCTTTCTTGTCGAAGACGTCGAGCAAATCGTCGTTCAAAAGTAGCTTTGGATTGAAGTCGTGATTGTTTCAGAACGTCGGCTATGTTGGCTAAGTCTTCATCTCGTTCCATGAGTTGTCGAACACGGAGAGCTAGGAGATCTTCGGAACTCATTCCTTGTCGGAATCCATCAACTAGAAATGTGGCTTCAAGGAGATCAAATGGAAGAACAGGATGAACACCATGCATGACGTAGAAAGGGGATGTGGCCAGTCTAGAGGTCGGTCGCCGCAAGCTTTGAGAATGGATTCACGGAAGTCAATGTGACCACGTTCAATAGATCCATTGGCTTTAGAGTTGTAAGGAGAAATGCGAACTTGAGGAATGCCGTACTTTTCCATCAAAAGACTGAAAGCGCCAGAGACTTCTACTCCATTGTCCGTGCGTACAATAGCAATAGCACCATATCGGCATATGACTTCTTCCCAAAAGAAAGTGGCCAGCTCTTCGGAACGTAAAGACTTGAGGGCACGTCCTTCAGGTGCACGTGATAAGTCGTCTCGGGCTAGGACTACGTATCGGAAGCGTCCAGACTTGGGCATGTACATGACGTCGACATTGATGATAGTGAAGATAGTTGGGGTAGCTGTGATAGTGATAGGAACTTCGCTTTTCTTGGTGGATCTGATCTGACATTCATGGCAAGTAGCGAGATGATGCTTGATATCCTGAAAAAGAAATGGCCAGAAAAACCGAATGCGAATAACTCCAAACACACCGTATACTCCTCGATGTCCGAGTTCTTCATGAGCTTGAGTAAGAATGAGACGTCGCTTGTCTGGATCTAGAATAACCAAGAGTGGAGGTCTTCCTTGTCGTCGTCGATAGAGTTGATCATCTTTGAGATAGTACTGAGTAGCGCGAGCAAGGAATCGTCGTCGGGACTGCAAATTGGGAAAAGGGGGTATAGTTTGGTCTGTAAGAAATTGAAGAATTTGTCGAAGTGTCCGTTCTTGAGAAGAAGAAGAAGCAATAAAAGAAGGAAGCGAGATAGAGTCATACGATGGCATAGAAGAGGGAGTAAAAAGAAAAGTAGGGAAAAATTTGACCGTATTAAGAAGAGCAATATCGTCGAGCCAGTCATCGTCTTCTTGAGGTTCTTCTAACTCTTCAGAAGTTGGTTGTCGCCTTGAAAGTCCATCAGGTCCACGATGATTACCGGCCTTTACATGGATGAGCTTGAAGTCAAAGAGAAGAATGCCTTGTATCCATCGATTCATACTAGCACTAGGCTGCAAGTCAGGCTGATTGAGCATGCCTTTGATGTACTTGGCGTCGACTTCAACGTAGAGGTTCTTGACTCCAATAAGATAGAGGCGGAATTCTCGAAGAGCACGGAAAAGACCATATAACTCAAGCTTGGGCTGACTGTATCGTGCTTCTCGTGGATTAAGTGAGATAGAACCATAGCGGACAGGTCGTCGGATGCCTTCTTTGTCAAGCTGATAGAGAATAATACCAATAGCAATGTGAGAAGTGTCCACGGCAAGAATAACTGGGCGATCGGATGAATAGTCAATAGAAGTGAGAACAGGAGGATTGGAAATGATTTCTTTGAGAGTTTGGAAAGAGTCTTCTCGTTGTTGAGTCCAGACAAAGGGTTCGTCCTTACAATAGAGTTCTGTGAGTGGTCGGACAAGGGCTGAGTAATTTCTGATCCAAACACGCATTGTTCCGCATAGACCTAGAAAGGATCGGATGTCGTGAACAGACTTTGGTCGTGGCCAATCAGTGACTTTCTGTATCTTACTCTGATCGGGTAGTCGTCCATCCGGAGTGCATAACTGTCCAAGGATAAGAACTTTAGGCTGAGCGAGCTGAGTCTTTGGTCCAGAAAATGTAGCACCAGCACATCCCATGCGGTGCATAACTCGATGAACATCTTGAGCGTGTTCCCAGACAAATCGTCGTATTCCTGGATTTTCTGGAAGTGTTTCTGGATTGCCGTCCTCGTCTAAGTACTGTGTTGGAGGGCCTTTGATAGGAACATCGTCGATAAAGACATTGGCTACGTGAGGGATCTCGTCACGAAGGATGAAAGTTGTACAGGCTTGAAATTCCGCTACTGCATTCGTATATCCCATAGGCATTGAAGTAAGTCGAAGAGGTCCAATAGGCGACTGGAATGTGGTAAGATCTCGGCTCATAGGATGGATTTTGCGTGCGTCATATCCCCAATATAAGTCAAAGACCGTGTAAATAGAATGACCAGCAAAGGGAACCACAAAGTCGTCAAGAACTGGAGGAACTCCTGCGTCGCGATAGGAAATAGAGTTAAGAATCTGCAGATCATGAACTAGACGGATAGCACCAGATGTCTTCTTCTTGACCCAGAAAATTGGAGAGCGATACGGAGCTTGGCTTGGTTCGTATACTCCAGCGTCTATCTTTTCACGTAAGAGACTGATAACTTGATCCTTGATGCCGGGTGGAATAGGAATATTTCGGACTACCCAGGGCTCGTGATCCTCAACAGGAAAGATGTATGGAGAGAAGTATTCTTCAGAAAATGTTCCACGTTCGGACTGATGAAAAGCGAGTGAGCGTTCATTGAGTTTAAGAATATGAAGGAAAAGCTTTTCTTCTTCCGGCCATAGGAATTTGTTGGCGTTAATGTTCATTGATTGTATGCGTTCAAGAGTGAGTCTGGTTGTTGGCGTAAAGGCAGGGGGATGGAGTGGGAGAGGTGGGAGAGATAATAAGGGATCAACAGGAATTCGTCGTATAACTTTGGCCGATTCTGGAGTAACCCGATTTATAGGTCTAACTTTCCGATCGACTCGTTTATAGGCTGTATTGGCAGAAGAGGGGGAAAGAATAGGTGATATGAATTGATTCATGGAGGCTCGGAAGGTTGATAGTGTCGATCCTGACGCGGCAGTGAATACAAAACCAATTGTAGGAGAGCTTGACGACCTTGCCGAATTAGTTCGGTTGACGGTGGGTTTAGCAGTAATATCTGAATTAAGTGACCATGATCTTGCATAAATGCTTTGATCTATCCGAAATTTCTGTAGGTCTTGACCCATCAGAGGTAATGGAGTGGTCGTCCTTCTTATCTTGTCCGTAAGCTTGATTTTTCGCTCTTTGTGGATAAGATGAAGCCCTTCCCGATTCTGTAGGAGTTCGAGGTGTATTGGAGGCATGATGGTGGTGTATATTGGAGATAGAGATTCCGTATAGCATTCCTTTGGGAGGTTGCGCGTGTTTCTCCAAGAACTCTGCAATAGGTGACCTGAGGATTTGTTTGCGGACTGAAGTGGTAAAGCGGGGGTGGAACAAATAAATAAAAGGGAGGAATAAATAAAGGTTAGTTTAACGACTTTTCGGTCGACGTACATACAAATGGATAAAGTGGAAAGAAAATGAAAATAAAAGGTAAAGGAAAAGGTTGTATGGCGTGGAGTTGCCATTGAGAGTGTGAATGTGAGGAAAAGGCGCATAAAAGAAAAGTGGAGGCGTTCAAGAACTCGTTGCACAAATGAAAAATCTACATAAGTGTCCATGAAATGGAAAAGAGAAACGCAAAATGTGGAAATAAAATGGGAGGTGGAATAAAGGCATAACAATGAGGAAGAAGAAACACCAGCAACAGCAAAGGTGACAAAGAAAAATTGAGGGGATCGGAGAACAAAGAGAGGGCGTTGAGGAAGCAAGCTGATGTCCATGCACCGTCCAGATAGTCAGTACAATGTGTTGGCGTCCAAGGGATGCTCTTCCGTGTTGTCAATACAAAAGGGACTTTCTTCTCCATACTGATAGTACCATTCGTTTCCATCGTCCATATTTGAAGCTCGCGATTCGTGCATTGTGCTGGTTATTGGAAAAGGTAAAAGGGAAGAATTGTGGTCGACCTCTTTGCCATTTTGAGCGATTCGTAGCTCTTCTTCATCCTCGTTTAATGGCTCCTTCGGACTGTCGTGGGCTACTCGCAGAGGATGTACCAAAGCTTTTGGGCCTCGATGATGCTCGTCTACATTTGCGGTGACCGTCGATGATACACGTGTTTCTTGGTGAATCATAATCGAAAGAGGCGTCTCTGGAAGAGCAGAATTTCGGGAATGAGGTTGGGGAATAGAAGAAGCGTTTTGAGAGCGAATGGATTGGGGAATAAAATGAGTCCAGGATGCTGAGTGACGTTGGCCCATTGGATAGGCACTGACTGAAGCAGAGTGGTTAGATTGAGACGAGATACCAGTGCGACTGAAGTGTAGAATAGTTGGAGTCGTCGTCAAGTTTATATGGCTGTCTCTCTGCGGATAAACATAATGGACAAAGGCCGTTCCTGTTCGGTCAGAAACAACACAAGTAGGAGAAGAATAAGTGGCGTCGTATAGAATCCAGTCTTCAAAGCGCAAGTGGGGGTTGAGCATTCCCATAGCCGTAAGGTGAGTATTGTCAGAAGAGAATTGAATAGCTTCTACTTCGGGTGAGCTCAATTGTTCCATTTCTGGATCGTCGTCAGCTGGTTCTTCTTCATGTGGGTTGTTATTGTCTGAAGTGTGGGATTTGATGGACGGATTGACAGATGGTGATGGTGGCTGTTCTATTTGTGGGGCCTCATGTGTGGAATCGTAAGGTGGTGTGGAAATATGACCATAATGGGCTGTCGCATTGAATTGAGAAGTTCCCGAGTCATCTTGATACATTGAGTCATAATCGGAAGCGTAGAGACCGTGAGAGGAGTCCTGAGTCGAGTCATGTTCGCAGTTGGAGTCAGAGAAAGAGGGTGCATCTTGTGAAGTGGATAAGTCCTCATTTGGGTTAGCAGATTCGTCCCGATTCAGAGATTGTTGCCTAGTAAGGATAGATAACTCGATCATAGAAGGGGTAGGTGATGGATAGCGAAGGTCGTCCAATAATTCACCGGATTCTAGATCTTCTTCAATTTCACCTTCTTCGGCATCCGGATTAGCTAAGGAGAGGTCGTTGTGTGCTAACATTGTGTGGGGGGTCTTGTCGTAAATGGTATCCGTGAAGTAACGCCGGTCGTGCTGAGTATCAGGTGTCACAAGGAATTTCTGCTCACGTGTAGGATCTTTGACATCATAGAAGGCAATGAAGGTCCCTTCGGGTCGTTCTAGAATGTCCACATAGTTGTCACGGGTCCATGGACGTCCCAAGAGTATATCAAACTGGACTTTGTCGGATACATAGCAATGAGCACGCGTCCTGACTGTACCAATATCAAGTTGAACATTTCCAACGAATCCAAGCATGTGGGATTTGCCGCCATGAATATCGACCATAACAATAGTATTCCGGCTGTCCATCGGCAACTTGACAATCTTCTTCCAAGCCTGTTCGCTTAGAATGTTCTGCGTAGATCCACTGTCAATCAAGGCATTGAGTTCGTGACCATTACACATTAATGTGATTCGAAGAAGGGGCTCGTGAGCGCGAAGGGATTCGACTGAATTGGTCTCGTGCATGTATTGAACAGGTACGTCCTTTTCGGCACTGCGAATGATGTCTAGAACTTCCTTATCGGAAAGCTTTAAGTTGCCGTTTGCCAATGAAGCTTTGAATTCGTCGACAGTAAGGGTCTTGCCTTTGATGCTGTTGATAAGAAGGGTCCTAAGGTCCTTTGAAACTCCAAGTAGCTCGCCGAACGTCGCATTAACGGGTTGATTAAGGCATCGTCTGAGAATGGCCATAGTGTCGACAGTTTGGGATATGTCAGAGACACGTTTCTGAGGTGCTGCACGTGGCTTGGTAACTGATTTGCCTCGTTCTAGACTAGGAGTGACATCTTCCATGATTTGATCATCATCGGCCGGATCAAAAACCTCGTGTCGTTGGGCAGTCTCGGGATGTTCCGTTGGATTTGCCCTAATCGGGACATTGGGTTGAGCTTGTTTGACAGGAATTGATGGATTCATTTCGGCAGAAGGTTGATTAATTGACGGGATTGGGACAGGTTGAATGGAAGTGGAGCTAGGCACATTGTTCGGCAATCCAGAGTTAGCCGGACGTTTAAGAATAGATGGGATCTGAGAAGAATCCTTAGCTTTACTCATTTCCGCTCGCTTCCCTTTCAGATACGCGGGTTCCGGAGGTACCACAGCGTCCATGACCTGTTTGCGTGCAGCACGTGTTCGCTTTTCAGTTGGGATTCGATTACCAGGACCTGCCAGCGTAAACTCAAACTCGTCTTCTCCATCCCAGGTTCCAATGTCGTCCTCTTCTTCTTCTGCAACCATGGCTCTGTAGTTCTTGAACATCTGACCATAATATGCTTCGGATACGGCTATGCTTGTGGTAGCAACTTGAGGAGGAGGAGGAGGAGGCTGTTGTTGACGAAGGACTGCTTGTGCGATTGACTCTCCATTCTGGCGAATAATGCGGGATCCATCAGGGAAGACAACTCGATTGCTACTGTCTCTGGAGATGAGCTTGCGGTTTGTAAGATCAATGAGCGTCGGGCAGTTGTTGATTCCATGGCCTTGTTGGTGGCAACCATAGCAGATGATCTCGGATGCGGACTGACGTGGTGCTCGTGGTGCTGGAGGTGCTGACTGACTTGCGATTGGGACTGGCTGAGCTGGCTGTGCACTTGGATTCATAATGGCCGGAGCAATGAGCATGTTAGCAAGAGCGGGTTCCAACTTGATGGCGCGAAGATAATAAATGGCGTACGAAGAATCATGGATGGTGAGCTTCGACATCTGCTTGATCAAGTTCTCCACTTTGTCGTCCTTGTGCGCTTGCTTCTCTTCCTTGTCTAGATCCTGAAAAATGCGCTTGGTCTCTTCCGGGGGATTGTATGGACGTTCACGGGCATCGCGTGTCTCAATGTTAGGAAACATCTCCTGTAAGTACTTCTTGATCTCGTCAAAGACTGATGAGCGCTCTGGATACGAATCCTTTGGAGGAATAAGAGACGTGAAGGGGCGTGCAGAAGGATTGTCAAAGATTCCAACGTCAAAGCGGTCTCGTTTAAAGATGATTTCAACTGCCTTGGTGACGTCTTCAATGGAAAAAGGTGAGGAGAGATCGATATGAGGATTAAAGACCATGATCTTGCTTTCGAGCGCAGGTCGGAGGGATTCATTGATTCCTAGCCAGAAGTATTGATTGTATTCCGTCTTGGATATCTTGTTGTTGTTGAGAAGCCAACCAGCGATGTGAATGTATTGCTTCTGATACTCGCGGAAGTCGTCGAGAGAGCGCATAGAAAGATTGGAGTGTTGGAAAGCGTAAGCACGAAGAGTACTCAACGTGAACTTCTGCGTTGTCCTAGCATGATCAAAGATCTTGAGCATATCAGTCTTGAGTCGTTCCCATTGCTTGGCATGGTGGCTGGGTAAACCTTCAATGATTTCTCTGCTCTCTTGGTTGCAGCATTGAACCATGTATCGTACTTTGTCATCGTCGAGAGTGACATTGTACTGATCAAAAATGCGGTCGCAGTGATCCAAGAAGTTCTTGACGTCAATGTAAGATCCAGTGAATTTTGGAGCAGCACTAGATTTAGGAACAGGCATATCGACAGGAGTACGTTGGATGATGGTAGTAGCCATAGTGGGAGTAGAGGATGGAAGCGGATTGCCAGAATCAGTCATAGCGTAAACCAGTTACAGAGTCAGAAAGTGTCGCCTAGAATTGTTGCCTAGAGTTGCCTAGAGAATAGACCAGCGAAGCGAAGTAACCTGTAAAGAAAAAGAGTCGAAATGGATGGAATGGAAGTGATAAAGTGGTAGATTGCTGTGTTCCTAATACAAAATCCTAATTAACCCTCCCTCGCGGTGGGCTCCAGATGAAGATCGAAGTTTGTGATTGGTTATAAACTATATGTAATCCAACAAACACAAACCCCAGGGAAAGAGTGGTCCAGACTGGATAGGACGAAACCTTCTCCTAAGTTTCTTAAGGGAGGACGCTGCCTAGGATTTAAGTAGATTAGGATGGTGTGGATTGTGAAGGGTAATGAAAGCGAAATAGTAAGAAGAGGATAACCGGGTCGTCTGGGTACAATAGTAAATAAGCCTTCCGAAAATGGGATGGAACCGTGGAATTGGATGGCGGGTGTATATGGAAAGCGTGAAGAAGATGCGTAGATTGCGTATGAGAAATCAATAAATGTGAATCTTAGAGGGGTTGTCTGAAGTGAGTGGGGAACGTTCCGAGGGGAGATAAGAAGATGACTAGGAGTCGGAATGTCGTTAACGGGCTGAATCTTGAAGAATGGTGAAAGTGTCTTTAAATTGACAATCTTTCTGAAGCTTGGAATGAAGCTATACGTCGCAGGAGTATTGACTGAATCGAGGATGAAAGACTAAGTCTGTCTCGAATGAAATCGCTCCAGATGAGTTGACGGAGGGAAAGGATGTCTTGAATACACTCCTAACGGCGATGGTTGGAAGGTGTAGAAAGAGTAGGAGCGGTGACGGATTGAATGGAGGAGAGGAAGTAGGGAAGTACTGGAGGTCTGGATAGAAGTTGGATATTCAATGCTGAGAAGAAGAGGCGTTGGATGAGGAGGATGACTGGTCTCGGATGAAATCCTCTCTTAATGGAAAGCGAGATGACTTCGGATGAATGGAAGTAAACTTGGTCTCGACGGAGGGTGGAACTGATGACTGAATTGGACTTGGGTTTGGGCTTGGCTTGAACTTGAGCTTGGAATTGAAATGAATCGATGTGGATTGACTTGAAATTGACTTGACTTAGATGAAAATTGACTTGCTTTGAAGAAAGTGGGGACTGGGTGTAACTTTCCTATCGTTTCGTGTAATTCTACTACAGCTTTTATACTAAAAGCTACGTGAACGAAATACCAATCTAAGCTACTGAAAACCGAGTCATATACTGTACAAAGTGTCAAGAATGAGGCTACGCAAGTGTAACAATAAGCAAGAACAATAAGACATGTCAATATCGACACGACGACAGATAAGAAATGAATAGGATGAGTAAGAAAGAAGTGTATGACGAAGGTGAATGGTAATACAGATTAGATAAAAGAAGCAAGGATGAGTCAGAAAGCATAGAAGATTGGTAAGACAAAGACAATAAAAGCGCAACAGACAATAGAAAAGATATAAATAAACACAAAAGGATGAGTAAGACAAACCAAAAATAAGTTGGAATGAGTAATCCGCAGCCTGACGCTGAGTAAGACCATTGAATTGATAAAAATAGAGTTGACAGTCCGGCTGTGCAAGGCAGTGTAGAAAGCTATGCAGTTTGATGGTTGACTGATCCGTCGCATAGCCTTGATGATCTGACGAAGTGACATGATCCGGAATAACTTGGCTTCCATGTGACAAGTGTTGATAAGATAAGATGTGTGGATGACTTATGGAAAGAATGACTGCTTGGGTTGAGGGCGTCGTGTGTAGATCCAAAATGAACATCTCATCTCCAATCAGGATTGGGGTATGATAACGTCCCCCGACGTCACCCCTGAATGTAAACTAGGCACATACATTGAAGTGACTCGTGAGTAAAGGTTTACAACTAAGCAAACAAAGAAGAACTGCCTACCTAATCACACTCAAATGACCTCCTCTCGCAGGTTCTGGACCCCCAGCGATGAGCGTAGCTTTCCATCCCGTTGCGGCACATATCGCATCCAAGATAGGCTGAAGAATCTGAGGCAAACTTTGAATCGATCTACGTTTACAAATTAGCAAATATGTTCAAGATTTTACAATAATGTATACCTCTGACGCTCTCTTGGATCAGTTGAAGGGGGAGCGCCTGATGATTCGGCTTTGAACTTTGCCATCGCAGCATCGTGTTCTTCTTGAGCCACTTTCTTCCAGTAGGCCTGCTCGCCAATCGGAAGGGCTTGAAACATGGATCTGGCAATCCTATCTCGATCCGCTGCCTTGTTTGCCTTTGCCCTGGTCTCTCCTTGCTCTTTAGCACGCGCAACTTCGTCCTCATAGGCCTTATCAATTGCCTCACGCTGAGACTTTCTCCACACATTAACTGGAGCTTTGAGTCGAGGACGCTGTGATTCCTGACCCGGATTATAAATTCGTTGAAGAAGACCGGCGAGCAGAGTAATGTTGGCGTTCATCTTGGAACCATTTTCACGGGCATACTGGTAGGCAAACCATCGTCTCAATTGCTTCATTAAAATGTTATCAACAGACATGAATTTATTGTTTTGAATGAATCTTACTCCTTTTCGAACAACAAGCACAGTCTGCCTAGACTTGAAAGCAGCCATCTGCGCATTATACTCGTCTTCGGATAACAAGTCCCGGTCCGGTTCCACAATGTCTTCATCGGGGGCGTCATCATTTACTGCCGCCAGAGCCTCTGAAGTTGGTTCTTGGTCGAGAGGCATTTCGACGGGGAATCGCTTGAAATACCGACGTTGGATAGTCATCAGCGTCTCAGCGACATGCCCGTTCTTGACAGCATCTGCGTATATGCCCTTTTGTGTAAGCAAAAATTCTTTGCGAGCACCTTTGAATATTCCAGGGTTTGGCATTGGATCGACGACACTAGCTGAATATAAGAGAGGTTTTTTAGAAAGCACAGCAGCGAAAAAATTGAACAATTCCCCGAGCACAACGATTAAAAATGAACAAATTTTGAGAGACCTTGACTTTTTCTACACATCAATGCATAGAATGACCTTACTTTGATACAAACATGGCAGAAATATGTACTTTAGCACTCCTTTTTTCTAAATAAATCCGAGGATCTATTGAAATGAGTATGTTTTTGATAGATTTGCAGAGTTATCCTCCATATCTACCGCTCAAATCAAATAATTTGCCAATACAGCCAAGGCATGCTATCATACCCCAATCCTGATTGGAGATGAGATGTTCATTTTGGATCTACACACGACGCCCTCAACCCAAGCAGTCATTCTTTCCATAAGTCATCCACACATCTTATCTTATCAACACTTGTCACATGGAAGCCACGTTATTCCGGATCATGTCACTTCGTCAGATCATCAAGGCTATGCGACGGATCAGTCAACCATCAAACTGCATAGCTTTCTACACTGCCTTGCACAGCCGGACTGTCAACTCTATTTTTATCAATTCAATGGTCTTACTCAGCGTCAGGCTGCGGATTACTCATTCCAACTTATTTTTGGTTTGTCTTACTCATCCTTTTGTGTTTATTTATATCTTTTCTATTGTCTGTTGCGCTTTTATTGTCTTTGTCTTACCAATCTTCTATGCTTTCTGACTCATCCTTGCTTCTTTTATCTAATCTGTATTACCATTCACCTTCGTCATACACTTCTTTCTTACTCATCCTATTCATTTCTTATCTGTCGTCGTGTCGATATTGACATGTCTTATTGTTCTTGCTTATTGTTACACTTGCATAGCCTCATTCTTGACACTTTGTACAGTATATGACTCGGTTTTCAGTAGCTTAGATTGGTATTTCGTTCACGTAGCTTTTAGTATAAAAGCTGTAGTAGAATTACACGAAACGATAGGAAAGTTACACCCAGTCCCCACTTTCTTCAAAGCAAGTCAATTTTCATCTAAGTCAAGTCAATTTCAAGTCAATCCACATCGATTCATTTCAATTCCAAGCTCAAGTTCAAGCCAAGCCCAAACCCAAGTCCAATTCAGTCATCAGTTCCACCCTCCGTCGAGACCAAGTTTACTTCCATTCATCCGAAGTCATCTCGCTTTCCATTAAGAGAGGATTTCATCCGAGACCAGTCATCCTCCTCATCCAACGCCTCTTCTTCTCAGCATTGAATATCCAACTTCTATCCAGACCTCCAGTACTTCCCTACTTCCTCTCCTCCATTCAATCCGTCACCGCTCCTACTCTTTCTACACCTTCCAACCATCGCCGTTAGGAGTGTATTCAAGACATCCTTTCCCTCCGTCAACTCATCTGGAGCGATTTCATTCGAGACAGACTTAGTCTTTCATCCTCGATTCAGTCAATACTCCTGCGACGTATAGCTTCATTCCAAGCTTCAGAAAGATTGTCAATTTAAAGACACTTTCACCATTCTTCAAGATTCAGCCCGTTAACGACATTCCGACTCCTAGTCATCTTCTTATCTCCCCTCGGAACGTTCCCCACTCACTTCAGACAACCCCTCTAAGATTCACATTTATTGATTTCTCATACGCAATCTACGCATCTTCTTCACGCTTTCCATATACACCCGCCATCCAATTCCACGGTTCCATCCCATTTTCGGAAGGCTTATTTACTATTGTACCCAGACGACCCGGTTATCCTCTTCTTACTATTTCGCTTTCATTACCCTTCACAATCCACACCATCCTAATCTACTTAAATCCTAGGCAGCGTCCTCCCTTAAGAAACTTAGGAGAAGGTTTCGTCCTATCCAGTCTGGACCACTCTTTCCCTGGGGTTTGTGTTTGTTGGATTACATATAGTTTATAACCAATCACAAACTTCGATCTTCATCTGGAGCCCACCGCGAGGGAGGGTTAATTAGGATTTTGTATTAGGAACACAGCAATCTACCACTTTATCACTTCCATTCCATCCATTTCGACTCTTTTTCTTTACAGGTTACTTCGCTTCGCTGGTCTATTCTCTAGGCAACTCTAGGCAACAATTCTAGGCGACACTTTCTGACTCTGTAACTGGTTTACGCTATGACTGATTCTGGCAATCCGCTTCCATCCTCTACTCCCACTATGGCTACTACCATCATCCAACGTACTCCTGTCGATATGCCTGTTCCTAAATCTAGTGCTGCTCCAAAATTCACTGGATCTTACATTGACGTCAAGAACTTCTTGGATCACTGCGACCGCATTTTTGATCAGTACAATGTCACTCTCGACGATGACAAAGTACGATACATGGTTCAATGCTGCAACCAAGAGAGCAGAGAAATCATTGAAGGTTTACCCAGCCACCATGCCAAGCAATGGGAACGACTCAAGACTGATATGCTCAAGATCTTTGATCATGCTAGGACAACGCAGAAGTTCACGTTGAGTACTCTTCGTGCTTACGCTTTCCAACACTCCAATCTTTCTATGCGCTCTCTCGACGACTTCCGCGAGTATCAGAAGCAATACATTCACATCGCTGGTTGGCTTCTCAACAACAACAAGATATCCAAGACGGAATACAATCAATACTTCTGGCTAGGAATCAATGAATCCCTCCGACCTGCGCTCGAAAGCAAGATCATGGTCTTTAATCCTCATATCGATCTCTCCTCACCTTTTTCCATTGAAGACGTCACCAAGGCAGTTGAAATCATCTTTAAACGAGACCGCTTTGACGTTGGAATCTTTGACAATCCTTCTGCACGCCCCTTCACGTCTCTTATTCCTCCAAAGGATTCGTATCCAGAGCGCTCATCAGTCTTTGACGAGATCAAGAAGTACTTACAGGAGATGTTTCCTAACATTGAGACACGCGATGCCCGTGAACGTCCATACAATCCCCCGGAAGAGACCAAGCGCATTTTTCAGGATCTAGACAAGGAAGAGAAGCAAGCGCACAAGGACGACAAAGTGGAGAACTTGATCAAGCAGATGTCGAAGCTCACCATCCATGATTCTTCGTACGCCATTTATTATCTTCGCGCCATCAAGTTGGAACCCGCTCTTGCTAACATGCTCATTGCTCCGGCCATTATGAATCCAAGTGCACAGCCAGCTCAGCCAGTCCCAATCGCAAGTCAGTCAGCACCTCCAGCACCACGAGCACCACGTCAGTCCGCATCCGAGATCATCTGCTATGGTTGCCACCAACAAGGCCATGGAATCAACAACTGCCCGACGCTCATTGATCTTACAAACCGCAAGCTCATCTCCAGAGACAGTAGCAATCGAGTTGTCTTCCCTGATGGATCCCGCATTATTCGCCAGAATGGAGAGTCAATCGCACAAGCAGTCCTTCGTCAACAACAGCCTCCTCCTCCTCCTCCTCAAGTTGCTACCACAAGCATAGCCATATCCGAAGCATATTATGGTCAGATGTTCAAGAACTACAGAGCCATGGTTGCAGAAGAAGAAGAGGACGACATTGGAACCTGGGATGGAGAAGACGAGTTTGAGTTTACGCTGGCAGGTCCTGGTAATTGAATCCCAACTGAAAAGCGAACACGTGCTGCACGCAAACAGGTCATGGACGCTGTGGTACCTCCGGAACCCGCGTATCTGAAAGGGAAGCGAGCGGAAATGAGTAAAGCTAAGGATTCTTCTCAGATCCCATCTATTCTTAAACGTCCGGCTAACTCTGGATTGCCGAACAATGTGCCTAGCTCCACTTCCATTCAACCTGTCCCAATCCCGTCAATTAATCAACCTTCTGCCGAAATGAATCCATCAATTCCTGTCAAACAAGCTCAACCCAATGTCCCGATTAGGGCAAATCCAACGGAACATCCCGAGACTGCCCAACGACACGAGGTTTTTGATCCGGCCGATGATGATCAAATCATGGAAGATGTCACTCCTAGTCTAGAACGAGGCAAATCAGTTACCAAGCCACGTGCAGCACCTCAGAAACGTGTCTCTGACATATCCCAAACTGTCGACACTATGGCCATTCTCAGACGATGCCTTAATCAACCCGTTAATGCGACGTTCGGCGAGCTACTTGGAGTTTCAAAGGACCTTAGGACCCTTCTTATCAACAGCATCAAAGGCAAGACCCTTACTGTCGACGAATTCAAAGCTTCATTGGCAAACGGCAACTTAAAGCTTTCCGATAAGGAAGTTCTAGACATCATTCGCAGTGCCGAAAAGGACGTACCTGTTCAATACATGCACGAGACCAATTCAGTCGAATCCCTTCGCGCTCACGAGCCCCTTCTTCGAATCACATTAATGTGTAATGGTCACGAACTCAATGCCTTGATTGACAGTGGATCTACGCAGAACATTCTAAGCGAACAGGCTTGGAAGAAGATTGTCAAGTTGCCGATGGACAGCCGGAATACTATTGTTATGGTCGATATTCATGGCGGCAAATCCCACATGCTTGGATTCGTTGGAAATGTTCAACTTGATATTGGTACAGTCAGGACGCGTGCTCATTGCTATGTATCCGACAAAGTCCAGTTTGATATACTCTTGGGACGTCCATGGACCCGTGACAACTATGTGGACATTCTAGAACGACCCGAAGGGACCTTCATTGCCTTCTATGACGTCAAAGATCCTACACGTGAGCAGAAATTCCTTGTGACACCTGATACTCAGCACGACCGGCGTTACTTCACGGATACCATTTACGACAAGACCCCCCACACAATGTTAGCACACAACGACCTCTCCTTAGCTAATCCGGATGCCGAAGAAGGTGAAATTGAAGAAGATCTAGAATCCGGTGAATTATTGGACGACCTTCGCTATCCATCACCTACCCCTTCTATGATCGAGTTATCTATCCTTACTAGGCAACAATCTCTGAATCGGGACGAATCTGCTAACCCAAATGAGGACTTATCCACTTCACAAGATGCACCCTCTTTCTCTGACTCCAACTGCAAACATGACTCGACTCAGGACTCCTCTCACGGTCTCTACGCTTCCGATTATGACTCAATGTATCAAGATGACTCGGGAACTTCTCAATTCAATGCGACAGCCCATTATGGTCATATTTCCACACCACCTTACGATTCCACACATGAGGCCCCACAAATAGAACAGCCACCATCACCATCTGTCAATCCGTCCATCAAATCCCACACTTCAGACAATAACAACCCACATGAAGAAGAACCAGCTGACGACGATCCAGAAATGGAACAATTGAGCTCACCCGAAGTAGAAGCTATTCAATTCTCTTCTGACAATACTCACCTTACGGCTATGGGAATGCTCAACCCCCACTTGCGCTTTGAAGACTGGATTCTATACGACGCCACTTATTCTTCTCCTACTTGTGTTGTTTCTGACCGAACAGGAACGGCCTTTGTCCATTATGTTTATCCGCAGAGAGACAGCCATATAAACTTGACGACGACTCCAACTATTCTACACTTCAGTCGCACTGGTATCTCGTCTCAATCTAACCACTCTGCTTCAGTCAGTGCCTATCCAATGGGCCAACGTCACTCAGCATCCTGGACTCATTTTATTCCCCAATCCATTCGCTCTCAAAACGCTTCTTCTATTCCCCAACCTCATTCCCGAAATTCTGCTCTTCCAGAGACGCCTCTTTCGATTATGATTCACCAAGAAACACGTGTATCATCGACGGTCACCGCAAATGTAGACGAGCATCATCGAGGCCCAAAAGCTTTGGTACATCCTCTGCGAGTAGCCCACGACAGTCCGAAGGAGCCATTAAACGAGGATGAAGAAGAGCTACGAATCGCTCAAAATGGCAAAGAGGTCGACCACAATTCTTCCCTTTTACCTTTTCCAATAACCAGCACAATGCACGAATCGCGAGCTTCAAATATGGACGATGGAAACGAATGGTACTATCAGTATGGAGAAGAAAGTCCCTTTTGTATTGACAACACGGAAGAGCATCCCTTGGACGCCAACACATTGTACTGACTATCTGGACGGTGCATGGACATCAGCTTGCTTCCTCAACGCCCTCTCTTTGTTCTCCGATCCCCTCAATTTTTCTTTGTCACCTTTGCTGTTGCTGGTGTTTCTTCTTCCTCATCGTTATGCCTTTATTCCACCTCCCATTTTATTTCCACATTTTGCGTTTCTCTTTTCCATTTCACGGACACTTATGTAGATTTTTCATTTGTGCAACGAGTTCTTGAACGCCTCCACTTTTCTTTTATGCGCCTTTTCCTCACATTCACACTCTCAATGGCAACTCCACGCCATACAACCTTTTCCTTTACCTTTTATTTTCATTTTCTTTCCACTTTATCCATTTGTATGTACGTCGACCGAAAAGTCGTTAAACTAACCTTTATTTATTCCTCCCTTTTATTTATTTGTTCCACCCCCGCTTTACCACTTCAGTCCGCAAACAAATCCTCAGGTCACCTATTGCAGAGTTCTTGGAGAAATACGCGCAACCTCCCAAAGGAATGCTATACGGAATCTCTATCTCCAATATACACCACCATCACGCCTCCAATACACCTCGAACTCCTACAGAATCGGAAAGGGCTTCATCTTATCCACAAAGAGCGAAAAATCAAGCTTACGGACAAGATAAGAAGGACGACCACTCCATTACCTCTGATGGGTCAAGACCTACAGAAATTTCGGATAGATCAAAGCATTTATGCGAGATCATGGTCACTCAATTCAGATATTACTGCTAAACCCACCGTCAACCGAACTAATTCGGCAAGGTCGTCAAGCTATCCTACAATTGGTTTTGTATTCACTGCCGCGTCAGGATCGACACTATCAACCTTCCGAGCCTCCATGAATCAATTCATATCACCTATTCTTTCCCCCTCTTCTGCCAATACAGCCTATAAACGAGTCGATCGGAAAGTTAGACCTATAAATCGGGTTACTCCAGAATCGGCCAAAGTTATACGACGAATTCCTGTTGATCCCTTATTATCTCTCCCACCTCTCCCACTCCATCCCCCTGCCTTTACGCCAACAACCAGACTCACTCTTGAACGCATACAATCAATGAACATTAACGCCAACAAATTCCTATGGCCGGAAGAAGAAAAGCTTTTCCTTCATATTCTTAAACTCAATGAACGCTCACTCGCTTTTCATCAGTCCGAACGTGGAACATTTTCTGAAGAATACTTCTCTCCATACATCTTTCCTGTTGAGGATCACGAGCCCTGGGTAGTCCGAAATATTCCTATTCCACCCGGCATCAAGGATCAAGTTATCAGTCTCTTACGTGAAAAGATAGACGCTGGAGTATACGAACCAAGCCAAGCTCCGTATCGCTCTCCAATTTTCTGGGTCAAGAAGAAGACATCTGGTGCTATCCGTCTAGTTCATGATCTGCAGATTCTTAACTCTATTTCCTATCGCGACGCAGGAGTTCCTCCAGTTCTTGACGACTTTGTGGTTCCCTTTGCTGGTCATTCTATTTACACGGTCTTTGACTTATATTGGGGATATGACGCACGCAAAATCCATCCTATGAGCCGAGATCTTACCACATTCCAGTCGCCTATTGGACCTCTTCGACTTACTTCAATGCCTATGGGATATACGAATGCAGTAGCGGAATTTCAAGCCTGTACAACTTTCATCCTTCGTGACGAGATCCCTCACGTAGCCAATGTCTTTATCGACGATGTTCCTATCAAAGTCCCTCCAACACAGTACTTAGACGAGGACGGCAATCCAGAAACACTTCCAGAAAATCCAGGAATACGACGATTTGTCTGGGAACACGCTCAAGATGTTCATCGAGTTATGCACCGCATGGGATGTGCTGGTGCTACATTTTCTGGACCAAAGACTCAGCTCGCTCAGCCTAAAGTTCTTATCCTTGGACAGTTATGCACTCCGGATGGACGACTACCCGATCAGAGTAAGATACAGAAAGTCACTGATTGGCCACGACCAAAGTCTGTTCACGACATCCGATCCTTTCTAGGTCTATGCGGAACAATGCGTGTTTGGATCAGAAATTACTCAGCCCTTGTCCGACCACTCACAGAACTCTATCGTAAGGACGAACCCTTTGTCTGGACTCAACAACGAGAAGACTCTTTCCAAACTCTCAAAGAAATCATTTCCAATCCTCCTGTTCTCACTTCTATTGACTATTCATCCGATCGCCCAGTTATTCTTGCCGTGGACACTTCTCACATTGCTATTGGTATTATTCTCTATCAGCTTGACAAAGAAGGCATCCGACGACCTGTCCGCTATGGTTCTATCTCACTTAATCCACGAGAAGCACGATACAGTCAGCCCAAGCTTGAGTTATATGGTCTTTTCCGTGCTCTTCGAGAATTCCGCCTCTATCTTATTGGAGTCAAGAACCTCTACGTTGAAGTCGACGCCAAGTACATCAAAGGCATGCTCAATCAGCCTGACTTGCAGCCTAGTGCTAGTATGAATCGATGGATACAAGGCATTCTTCTCTTTGACTTCAAGCTCATCCATGTAAAGGCCGGTAATCATCGTGGACCTGATGGACTTTCAAGGCGACAACCAACTTCTGAAGAGTTAGAAGAACCTCAAGAAGACGATGACTGGCTCGACGATATTGCTCTTCTTAATACGGTCAAATTTTTCCCTACTTTTCTTTTTACTCCCTCTTCTATGCCATCGTATGACTCTATCTCGCTTCCTTCTTTTATTGCTTCTTCTTCTTCTCAAGAACGGACACTTCGACAAATTCTTCAATTTCTTACAGACCAAACTATACCCCCTTTTCCCAATTTGCAGTCCCGACGACGATTCCTTGCTCGCGCTACTCAGTACTATCTCAAAGATGATCAACTCTATCGACGACGACAAGGAAGACCTCCACTCTTGGTTATTCTAGATCCAGACAAGCGACGTCTCATTCTTACTCAAGCTCATGAAGAACTCGGACATCGAGGAGTATACGGTGTGTTTGGAGTTATTCGCATTCGGTTTTTCTGGCCATTTCTTTTTCAGGATATCAAGCATCATCTCGCTACTTGCCATGAATGTCAGATCAGATCCACCAAGAAAAGCGAAGTTCCTATCACTATCACAGCTACCCCAACTATCTTCACTATCATCAATGTCGACGTCATGTACATGCCCAAGTCTGGACGCTTCCGATACGTAGTCCTAGCCCGAGACGACTTATCACGTGCACCTGAAGGACGTGCCCTCAAGTCTTTACGTTCCGAAGAGCTGGCCACTTTCTTTTGGGAAGAAGTCATATGCCGATATGGTGCTATTGCTATTGTACGCACGGACAATGGAGTAGAAGTCTCTGGCGCTTTCAGTCTTTTGATGGAAAAGTACGGCATTCCTCAAGTTCGCATTTCTCCTTACAACTCTAAAGCCAATGGATCTATTGAACGTGGTCACATTGACTTCCGTGAATCCATTCTCAAAGCTTGCGGCGACCGACCTCTAGACTGGCCACATCCCCTTTCTACGTCATGCATGGTGTTCATCCTGTTCTTCCATTTGATCTCCTTGAAGCCACATTTCTAGTTGATGGATTCCGACAAGGAATGAGTTCCGAAGATCTCCTAGCTCTCCGTGTTCGACAACTCATGGAACGAGATGAAGACTTAGCCAACATAGCCGACGTTCTGAAACAATCACGACTTCAATCCAAAGCTACTTTTGAACGACGATTTGCTCGACGTCTTCGACAAGAAAGCTTCAAGTTTGGTGATCTAGTCCTCGTTAGGAACAGTCAAGTCGAGAAGGAGATGAATCGCAAGCACAAGCCACGATACCTTGGACCTTACGAAGTTGTACGACAGACACGAGGAGGATCATATGTGCTTAGAGAACTTAATGGTACGCAACTGGCTCAAGGCGTAGCTGCTTTCCGACTTCTTCGCTATTTTCCACGAGACGGTTCAGTCATTCCTCGACCTCAGCTAGACCGGATGATCAGAGAACTTGGACACGAGAGTGAGGAAGATGAAGACACATGGAGCGACGATATGGACGATTTCTAATCTATCCCCCCCTTCCTTCCGCAACCGGGGACGGTTGATTTCTCAAGTTTGGGACGGATATCATACCCCAATCCTGATTGGAGATGAGATGTTCATTTTGGATCTACACACGACGCCCTCAACCCAAGCAGTCATTCTTTCCATAAGTCATCCACACATCTTATCTTATCAACACTTGTCACATGGAAGCCAAGTTATTCCGGATCATGTCACTTCGTCAGATCATCAAGGCTATGCGACGGATCAGTCAACCATCAAACTGCATAGCTTTCTACACTGCCTTGCACAGCCGGACTGTCAACTCTATTTTTATCAATTCAATGGTCTTACTCAGCGTCAGGCTGCGGATTACTCATTCCAACTTATTTTTGGTTTGTCTTACTCATCCTTTTGTGTTTATTTATATCTTTTCTATTGTCTATTGCGCTTTTATTGTCTTTGTCTTACCAATCTTCTATGCTTTCTGACTCATCCTTGCTTCTTTTATCTAATCTGTATTACCATTCACCTTCGTCATACACTTCTTTCTTACTCATCCTATTCATTTCTTATCTGTCGTCGTGTCGATATTGACATGTCTTATTGTTCTTGCTTATTGTTACACTTGCGTAGCCTCATTCTTGACACTTTGTACAGTATATGACTCGGTTTTCAGTAGCTTAGATTGGTATTTCGTTCACGTAGCTTTTAGTATAAAAGCTGTAGTAGAATTACACGAAACGATAGGAAAGTTACACCCAGTCCCCACTTTCTTCAAAGCAAGTCAATTTTCATCTAAGTCAAGTCAATTTCAAGTCAATCCACATCGATTCATTTCAATTCCAAGCTCAAGTTCAAGCCAAGCCCAAACCCAAGTCCAATTCAGTCATCAGTTCCACCCTCCGTCGAGACCAAGTTTACTTCCATTCATCCGAAGTCATCTCGCTTTCCATTAAGAGAGGATTTCATCCGAGACCAGTCATCCTCCTCATCCAACGCCTCTTCTTCTCAGCATTGAATATCCAACTTCTATCCAGACCTCCAGTACTTCCCTACTTCCTCTCCTCCATTCAATCCGTCACCGCTCCTACTCTTTCTACACCTTCCAACCATCGCCGTTAGGAGTGTATTCAAGACATCCTTTCCCTCCGTCAACTCATCTGGAGCGATTTCATTCGAGACAGACTTAGTCTTTCATCCTCGATTCAGTCAATACTCCTGCGACGTATAGCTTCATTCCAAGCTTCAGAAAGATTGTCAATTTAAAGACACTTTCACCATTCTTCAAGATTCAGCCCGTTAACGACATTCCGACTCCTAGTCATCTTCTTATCTCCCCTCGGAACGTTCCCCACTCACTTCAGACAACCCCTCTAAGATTCACATTTATTGATTTCTCATACGCAATCTACGCATCTTCTTCACGCTTTCCATATACACCCGCCATCCAATTCCACGGTTCCATCCCATTTTCGGAAGGCTTATTTACTATTGTACCCAGACGACCCGGTTATCCTCTTCTTACTATTTCGCTTTCATTACCCTTCACAATCCACACCATCCTAATCTACTTAAATCCTAGGCAGCGTCCTCCCTTAAGAAACTTAGGAGAAGGTTTCGTCCTATCCAGTCTGGACTACTCTTTCCCTGGGGTTTGTGTTTGTTGGATTACATATAGTTTATAACCAATCACAAACTTCGATCTTCAACGCACAAAGGCGTCCTTGTGGACACGGCCTGGGTCGTAGACACCCAACCACATGCTTTAAATTTGAAAATACGCGAGTTTCCACATTGCAAAATTTTTGGAACATTATTTTAACATTAAAAAGATCCAAGCTTGGACTTCTGGCCCACTATGGATCCTCCCCCACCTTCGCCGTCAAGCTCTCGAGAGCCACCCATGGGTGGCTCTCGAGATCAACCTCCTGCAAACGACCCAACGTCTTTGCCGGACTCTTCTCAGCCATCCACTCTTTCTTCGACCAACTCTTCTGTGTCGCAGCAAGCTCCTGCTCCCGCATCGTCCGCGCAGCAAGCTCCTCCCGCACCGTCCGTAGTCCCTACTGCACCTACCCACATGGATTCTGCCACCTCCGTCAGCGCTGCCTCTCAAACTTCCATGCCAGCCACTACGGATCTGTCTGCCCTCCCTTTCTATGGGGTGAATTTTTCCTCTAGTCGTGTCCCCCGCCCCATGGAGCTTGTGTCGCCGGCTATGATACTTCTGGTTATTACTGTAGGCTACATTGTGGGTATCTTTGATCGGGAAGAGTACGTATTTACACGGTTATTTTACTTCTTAATATCTGATTATTTGTCTTCACACACACAGTCAAGTCGACATGAATATTTTGTTTTTGGTCCCTGGATATGCCGTTCGGCAATTCTTTTCGTGGGCAGAGGCTATTGCCTACTACACGGAACGGTTTAATGCGGGCGATGTCCGAATTGTGCAGCCTGTCCGGCCCCCAGTTCCCACGGTTTCATCATTGGCGCCCGCTCCTTCATCATCGGCGGCTATTCCTCCCAGCTCAGATCCACCACGACGTACTGCACCCACTGCATCTGCTGCCCATTCCGCCACTTCTGCATCGAACAAGGCCCCGGAATCTCTGGCCTCTACACGCCCTGCATGTTCCAATGCCTCTCGATCATTGGAGTCTTCGAGGTCTGCAGTAGCTTCAAGTTCAGCAAAGGTATTGGATCCCACTGCACGGTTTGGCACAGAACCGAATCCAATCCCTATTGGATTCGGTTCTCCACTCACGGCTCGTGCAATTCGTCTGTCACGACAATATGTCAGCCCGACACGCAGCTCTACATCACGCATCAGGGCTCGTGGATCTCTTGGTAGTCCTGTTCGGCCCTCCAAAAGGCTCAGGATCATTAAGTCCCGGAAGCATACTACGGAAGGCAAGGCCCCATCTTGGGATGATTCGGACGACGAGGCCCCGGTCATTAAGTCTCGTCAGAACAAAGGTAAAGCTCCCGTTCGCAACAATGACAACGATGTATTTGGTACAGGAGCTCCTCCCTCGTATTCTGCTGCAGTAGCATCAAGCTCGTCAAACCCTCCCCCACTTCAATCTGATGCACCCTCCACTTCTTCCGCACCGTCTGATGCGCCGGTATCCGCGACGCCTTCAAGTCCTTCGGCAGCACCAACAAGTTCCGGCTGGGGTCAAGTTCCTTCGCGTCCAGCAACTCCTTACCCCCCCTACAGTGAAGATGACTTCTATTCGGGTCGCTGGAGCTTCACCAGGGAGGACCAGGCTCTTTTCGATCGTCTTGGAGAGGTTATACGTCATCAATGGGCTACAGCGGCAACCCCTGCTGATTGGCCAACTCTTTCGGACGAGGCGCATGAACGTCGACGGAATCTTCTCCGTGCAATTGGGCAGCACATGGTGGCATTGTATCCGAGAAGACCTGAGGCGTCCTCATCATCCTCGACTGGGGCAAATGGGCATGGAACTGAAAACACAGGTATTTTTTACTTTTTCTTAGCTTGTTCTCTTGCTTATCTCTAAACACAGGTGCAGGCTCTTCTTCACAGAGTCAGCCAGCGGATACTGAGTCTTCAGTCATCATGGACACTTCTGGAGATGGCAAAGTCTTGGGCAATGGCTTGGACAGGTCGGGTGAGCCTGGGTCTGGAACTCAGTAGGTACAAAATATGTAGATTACATGTGTTGTTCTGTACCGCCCTGTGGTTGAAATTGACTTGTGGTTCTGTTTTTTGCGCTTGGGTTGCAACAAAATTCCAATTGCATGATAAGATTAATCACAGGCAACATGCACCATAACTTTCTAGAAGTTTACCCTGCCAAATTGAGTGAACAACAACAGAAAAACATGTGGTCTGAGCTGGTCTAAGGGCATAATTACTGTATTTACACATCTATACCGCGTGGTAACAAGAAATAGCATTCAATAAGCTCGGAAAGCTCTCAACAGGCGTCCAAATGGCCATCTGTACCTGCGGAGCCACGTCATAATGGCCTTCCGTGCCTGCGGAGCCATTCCTCCTCTGAAATCTCTTCGGCCATGGCACTCAATCGGATCCATTCTGCTTCGTCGTCGAGCTCTTCTTCACTCTCCTCCCCCCTTTGCGCCTTTTCAGCTTTAAGTTTACGTCGTCTGTTGCATAGATTAGTATTTGTAGGACAGTCTTGTTAAGAAATAAAATACCTGTAATATATTTTTGCTTTTGCATTGAGAAGTGTGCGGTTTTTGGCCCTGTAACGAGCCTGTGCTTCTCTATGCTTCTGTCGAGCAGCGGCGAGCTCATCTTCAGGCAAATTTTTACGCCTAGAACAATGTCAATTTCTAAGTTTGTAAATTTAGCACTAGTTCTACTCACCTACGCGATCGTTCTGCTGACTTGCGCTTTTCGACATCTCGATATCTGAAGTATCGTACATCAACATGCAGTCGTACTCGCGTTGAATAAGTATTGAAATACTTACGCCTCATAGTATGCTTGTCGACGCCTTAAATACAAGGGACGATTGATATGTTTGAAAGCTTTGGAGGCAGCACGTCTTGCCATGGCACTATTTCTGTACAATTAGTGGTCAAGTTGCTTATTTCTACCGATATCCTAAAATAGAGCTCATCGGCGTCTTTATATTTGCCTTTATGCGCGAGAGATGAGAGTCCAGCATTCTAAAATATTCAACAGCTACTTATTCTGATGATCAACCACGCTATTTAAGATGACCACAAATAATGTAAAATAGTAATGTGTCGATTTTCGAAAGAAAAAAAAAAAATCAGATTCAAAGGTGTGCTTTGAGCCCGAAAGGTCGATGTCGTTTTCCAGAGATTCTGTAAAATGGTCCACAGAGATCACCTTTGCACATATCAAGTGGCTCCACTTAAAAGCATTACTTATTTGTTTGTTATGAAAATGCGATCAAGATGATGCAAATTTTATCACTCCTGGTTGAAAATTGAGCTCAGAAAGTTGAAAATACTCTCAAATTTGCGTCTCCGAGATCACCAAAGAGGATCCATCAAGACATATAACTAACGCTGCGAGTACAAATGATCCTATGCAACAATAATACATGTATGTAACATTTATACGACATTCATATTGTATGTTAAGAGTCCTATTACAGTACTCCCTCGTTCATATGATTGTTTTTCAGTACATCCGACAGTAATGACAGCCCAAATTTCCATCTGTTCGTATTCTTCTCAACATCCTCTTCAAGTTGGGCCTTCGACAATGTTGACAGATATTCTTCTCGCGATTTGAAGCCGTTCTCCACCCATCTGAAAATCCCGCCAGCAGTATATTGTGCAAAGGAATATCGACGTTCATGTTTTGAGACGGGTACGTTGGAATGGGTAAGCAAGGCCGACGGAATCAAGATGGTACACCCAGCCGGGAACTCTATGACCAGTTTGAGCTCCCAGAGTATCAAATGACCGCCCTTGGTGTGGTCAAAGTCTCCTAAAGCGGTGATCGCGCACATTCCAAAGGCGAGGTTGGCAAAGTCCTTATGAGGAAAGCATGCGGTACATGGTCCGAGGTTGTAAGATACGGCGCTGAATATACTCTGAGGAAAAATTCGCTGAAGAAGTGGGTACTCGGTATGAAGCTTGTCGAGCGTCGAGGCGTAATAATTGTACAGATCCTTGAACCATGTATGCATAACAGCTGGGATCCGTATCAGAAAATAAACACGCATAATCAAATATACTGAGTTACTTACATGAAGCAAAGCCCGCAAATCGTTTGAAAGGCTCGAGACTATTGAGTTCTTCAAGTATCTTCGCATTTCCTTTCTGATTCTTCAGATTACCAGGTGCGCGTTGGCCCCCTCCGTGAGATACCCCAGCGCGCAGTGTCGTGAACTTTCCTCGTCGGTGTGTACGTTCTTTGGGAGGAACATGGCAGCCAGATCTGTTCCTTTCTAGAGCATCTGCCGCTTGTTTTTGAAGCTCGGCCCAGGATTCATCCTTCGGGTGGTTTGCGATGACGCCGATGATGTGATTTTCTGAGTCAATAATTGGAATAGACGCCCTGAGGTTCATGTTTTTCAGTTCAAGTTCCAAAGATAAAAGTAAGTGGGCGTACGATTGAGCCTTAACCAACGTGAATTTGAACTTCGACTTTTCCCCTACCAACTCAGCAAGCTTGTACACCCGACGGCTTCCAAGGCCCCGATCCAAAGCGGTGTATCCAGTTTGAACCACTGGAATGTCGCCTGTGTTAAAATCGACGTATTGCGCCTTCGAGCCCGATTTGTGCCGCGGATGCTCTCGTGGATTATGATACGCGAGAGGTCCTTGTTTAGCCTCCGCACGTCTCTTTTTACGCCTGTTTTTGGCTGCTAGGTTGCGCCTTGCTTTGCGATGGTCGTCACCAGGTTGTTCTTCAGTGATGTCCACGACAATGTCGTTGTAATCTGTCGCCTTCGACGTTTTGAGGGCTGGTGTAGGTAACTCAACTTCTTCATCGTCCAAATTATCATCCTGTGAGGCCTCTTGCAAAATAAACGCGTTTAAAAGGCGAGTAGGCAGGTCAAACAGCGCCTGAAGAGCCACCATAATAACCTAGTGAGTAGAGGAGGTGTAGTTAGTATGAGGAATGAAAATAAAAAATCATATTAAGCTGTAAAGATATCAAGCATACGAGGCACAGTGTATGTCCATGCCTGAACGTTCCTGTGTCTCTGCACGCAAGAATACACAAGTAGGGCATACGAGACACAGTGTATGTCCATGCCTGAACGTTCCTGTGTCTTTGCAGCCAAAGAAAAAGGGGTTGAAACGGACGATAGGGGCGCACCTCAGTTTGATCTAAGCGAATAAGCGAGATAAATGGGTCAGAGTCAGGACGATGAGTGTTTACCAAGTCCAAAAAGTTCCCACGCTGTGATCACGGGAATCTAATCAACAGACCATTGACCAGGGTCCAAATTAACCTTTTGAACACTACAGGGACCCTCCACAATCATTCATGGCGTCTGTTAAAAATAAGCGCCGTCGCGTGGGGTCTTACTACCACGACATCATTCCTTCGGCCGATGGATTCGAACTGATACAGGCCAGCGAGGTCGCTGTTCGAAATGTAGGCGGTGCTGAACGCGCAACACGAAGGGTGGACGTGTCTCCTGTCCGCGCGGCTAGGTCCTGGGACCAAATAACGGACTGGTCGCCGCCAGATGACGACGAATTTGCACTGAATCCTACGGGCGAGCTTCATGATACAGAGGTTGAGGCAGATATTGTGACGGAGGACCCACTACCCAAAAGGACAAGGAGTGCCGTATCGGTGAGATTGGCGTGGTTCTTTTTTTTGTTTTTATTGACCCAATATTAGAAACGGCCTCACAAAGTATGGAAGGAGCTGCATCGTCAGTGCTACCTGGAAGAAATCCTTCGATGGGCTGGTCGCGGGGATTTTTGGCATACTACAGAGTGCCCGGATTGCAAGATTAGATCCGCTCATCCCCCTAGACCTGCAGAGTATCGCTGCCAGGAATGTTTCACACCGGACTTGGTGTGTCAAAGCTGTTGCGTGCGGCGGCATAAGCAGCACCCTTTTCATCGAATTGAGGTATGTTAAAATGTTTGGATCTGGCGCAATTCTAACCCAATCTCAAGGGGTGGAATGAGTTGTACTTTGTCTCAGTGTCCCTTCGCTCTTTAGGAGCCAAGGTGCAGTTGAATCACGCGAGCGGCTATTGCGAAAATCCCGTCCCAAGTCACTCGAAAATGCTGATACTTCACACCAACGGCATACACTCTGTCGACGTTCAGTATTGCAACTGTTCGCGAGCCATTCCGCACCACCTTCAACTTCTACGGCGAGGGTTATACCCTGCATCCCAGATCACCATCAAGACATGCGCAAGCTTCGAGTTGCTAACGCTTCTTCACAAGCTTGCCTTGACAACAAAGGCATCTACGTATGACTTTTACAGGTGCCTCGAGAAAATGACCACAAATACCGGCATGAATACTCCGCCATCTCGCTATCGTGCTCTCTTTCAAATGGTGCTGCAGTGGAGACATCTGCAGATGCTGAAGTGGGCAGGTAGAGGGCATGACCCTTCAGGTGCAGCAGGCACTGCTGATGGAGAACTCGCCATCAAGTGTCCATCATGTCCTCATCCCGAAATCAATCTTCCCGACGATTGGGAAAGCGCGCCGGATGATAGAAAGTTTGTTTGTTCTGTGAATGATCTTATAATGTTGCTGATAATTAGACAGGTTTTTGTACATGCTTATTGTCTGCATGGATGCAAACTTTCGACTTAAAAATCAACTCGTGTCAAACTATTCTCAGGATCCGGGCCTAGGAATTGGAATGGCATACATGCTGCCTAGGCATAGATATGAACAGTATGTGGCCAGTCGCGCCACCGATAAAGATGTACGTATTGTTTGCAAATTTCACTGCGCCTTGATCTAAAGATTCTGTAGATAAGCACATGCGTGGGGTTTCAGGCGCTGGCGAAAGCCAATACGAAGTTCTCTGTTGGACTTCGATACACGGGCCTTGGTATGACAGTATGCGGGAGATCAGAAATGATCATGACTGTCGGAAATATGCACAAGGGAGAACGGTGCGAGCATCTACACATTCCAGCATCTCAATGTTAATTTTTTCATAAAGATATGCAAATATGGACTACATATTTGCGTGGTTTCTCCGCCTGGTTGCCGTTCGCCTTGTGTTGGTGAGCTATGACATCGCTTGTCAATGGTTCATCAACCTTCTACGGCGGATGCAATCTGATTGGCCCCAACACATTCAACCCCCCGCCAACATCACACTCATTCCAGTGATTCCAAAGCTGCATGAACCGATGCACAACCAGACCAACCATCAAATGTACTCACTAAACTTCATTCCTGGGGTTGGGCAAACCGATGGCGAGTGCCCGGAGCGAGTATGGGCGCCCCACAATTCTCTTGCAAACGCTACGAAAACTCAAGGCCCGGGTTCACGCCAGGACACGCTCGACGACCACTTCGGGTTCTGGAACTGGCAAAAATACACATCTATGGGCACTACATTGCTCCGTAGGTACAGGGACGCGATTGCCCAGCGCAATATCCAGACGGAGGGGCACGAGGGTCTGTCGGAATCGATAAAAAAGGCAAATCCTAATCTGATAGAGCGCTGGGAGAAGATGTGCGCCGAGTGGGAATCAGATGTGTTTCCGAAGAAGAAGAAAAACCCCTATGAGATGAAAGACACCAGTATGTTTTTACACATTTGTATAGTAGTTAACTTAACATGGTTGGGCATAGGCATCACAGAGGCCCATGTCAAGAAACTATTGGCAGATTCTGAAGCTGCCTTTCTGGCATCTGGTGGAACAATGCCACATAGAACCACCCCATCTGTGTTTGTCAGTATGGGCTTAGATCTTGAAGAAACTCAGTAAGTCTTTTGGCGCAATTGTTCTTGTAATCAAACTGAATTCATGAAATAGACATCGGCTTCGACGCCTGGCAAAAAATACAGGGGAGGATTCCACTATTCGACAAGCCGGGAACCTGACAGAGCAGCGAAATGCTCTCACAACGCGTATACGGGCATGGGAGCAGCTCCTGCCAATTTATATGCCTGGAATTATCCAGTATAAAGCCGACCACCCCATCCATGAGGCGTCCACACATGCTGAAGATTTACAACTCTGGCTGCCATCTACAATCCCTGAGCCGCATCGCAGTGAAATTAGTGCGCACAACTTGCCTAATATTGAACGACAACTGAGAGAAGCCCAACTTACTGATTCTCTGAACGCCATACGTCAAATTTTGAAGGTCAAGGCGCGAATGATTGCCTTCAAGAACAAGAATATCCGGGGTCAACGCGGAGGCACTCGATCAACGGCAGTGATTGATCGCGTTCACGAGCGCGCAAGATTTGCTGCCGACAAATATCGGAAGGGGCGGGAAGCACATCTAGCTCTGGCTGGCCCCGGAGACTGGGAGAAGACGTTTCGTAAACTTGACGACAAGGATATCCGTAGCTATCAAGACCCCGATCGTCTACGCCCTCGAGTAGGTCGACGAGGAACCCTAGAAGACGAGCAGGTCGCAGCAGGAGAAAATGCGCCCACAGAGGAGGGAGATCTTTTCTTGTTCAACGAAGAGCGGACACTCCATCAAGGTAGCGGACAGACTCGACGAACACTTTCTTGGATTTGGACGGTTGTAACGCCCACATCTTCCAGCGCAGCTGAAATGATCGGAGCCGACGGCACTTCAGCGGCCCCAGACGAAGATCGCGCTGACATTCTCCGGGTAGAGTGGTCCAAGAGTCGAGCCAGAATGCAACGTGCCAGAGAAGAAGTCCTTTTGCTTAAGGAGGAGATGAGGCGAGTTCTTGTTTATCTCCGATGGAAAGCAAATTGGTAGAGGCAGCGAATAAAGGCAATTTCTACCGGGAAGAAAGATGTACTAGAGGCCATCTCAGCGTATGCATTGTCACAGGCTGCCCTCCAAGACTCTCTTGCTGACCACTTCAGCACGTTATGGAGGACAAGTTTGCAGGTTCCTACCGCTGCTGAAGGAACTTCAACTTCCGATGGCACTACCGCCAATTCACGTGGCCCTATCGTTGACGAGGAGGATGGCGATGATGACGGCGATGACGACACGATTGTGGATGATGTGACAGTTGTGGGAGATGAGGAGGAGGATGAAGCTGTGAAGGTATCAATGAATGGGGAAGTTGTTTATCTAGACAATACTGAGTTAGATGAAATAGAAGAATTAGATTAATGTTTGATTTGATTTTAAACAAAATCTACTGATACCCTAACTGATACCAATCCCTCATATATTGGCGTTTTTTTCTAAGGTGTACCGGGAATCAATCTATCCGGTGCCGAAGCTAGTCTACGACGGTCTGGCTGGCATGGTCAACATTGAATAGGCCCCGTGATAAGGCGTTCCACCCACATGCATGACATTCAAATCTGCCACTGAGCGCTTCCACAGGCTGAAGAAATACACTCCAGAAAGCAAGCAACCGTCCATACTGAAGGCGGCGGGGCAGATGCAGAAGCGCGCGGGGGCTGCTAGGGGCTGCTGCGTGGCGAGTATTTTCACGCATCATTCCCATCAGTGTTGATCGGATGAACGGACCCGTGTGCGCCACGGGTGTATCTAATTATAGTGCATCCGTCTATGATCCGTCGATTTAATCCGGAAGGTGCGCACAAGTAATGCAAACGTCATCCAGAGTCGACCCGCCCAATCCATCCCGCCCCCTACCCGTACCAAGGCGCAAACGACGGCATCGTAATCTGCTCGTCGCGGCGATCCCGACGCATTTTGTCCCGCCAAAATTCGCCGACCAGACGACGAGCAACCCCTGGTTTTGAAGGCGCGGGGGCGTGCAGGCTGCGTCCAACGGTATCGGTGCGTGACGCGCGCGACGCGGCATGATGATCATTTTGATCATCATTCCCATCAATGAAGGATTGGCCTGGATCGGCCCATGAATTTGCACGCGTGTAACTAATACATCCGTGACAACCCCTGTACCTAAAACGGAAGGCGCGCAGAATTAATGCTGGGCGTCATCCAGAGTCGACCCGCCCAATCCATCCCGCCCAGTGCCCGTACCCGCGCGCAAACGACGCCGACGCAATCTGCTCGTCGAGGCGGTCCCGACGAATTTTTTCCCGCCAAAATCGGCCGCCCGGACGATGAGCAACGCATTTTTCGCGCCCGCGGGGGCCCCGCTCGCTGTTGTTGACGTTTTGTTTGGTCGTATTGTTCATACCCCTGGCTAACCGCGTGCCGCACAGGTGAACACATCAAATGTGGCACCTGGCAGTTGCCTCCGTAGATATATACCATACACCTGGCAACTGCCAGGGTATGAAGGTTTCAAGTAGCAGCTAAGGCTGGCTGCGAAGCAAAGCATAAAAGTGATATGTAAAATGGTCGCCAGATACTCCGCTGCTATATGACATAATTCCAGGGACCCAGCAGTTTAGAACCTCGCAGTATGTTGATGATACAATGAGAACAGAGGTGCGTTCCTTCCAAAAGCCATGTGCAGCATCGTTGACAAGTCCATTTATAGGTCCATCGATTTCTATGTTTTTGACAAGCTGGGAACGCATGAATGGCGATTGAATCGAGAAAACAGTAGGGGCCAGAGTTGAATGTAGAACAAGATCAGGATTGTCCTTCGAAAATTGCTCAAAGGCAGCAACAACGGCATCGGCACCCTTCAGATTTGATTTAGTGATCTTGTTGCGTTCTTTACCGACTCGATGTGCATTAAGAAACACGCTCGAAATATCAGCAACCGATTCACCTGGGCCTTTGAGGGTAGGAACACCAGCAATTAGCTGAGTGGGTCGCACCTTTGGATTCGCGTTTATAATCGATTTAAACTTCTCCATTTCATGAGGAAAGGCGTGCTTGAGCTGGGTTGGCCGAATATGGGTATGATGACCTTGATTCACATAGTGAACACCTCCGGCCCATTTATAAAGAGTGGCACTGGCGTCGCATGGAAAGTAGATACGAGACCCACCACAATCACATTGCTGTAATTTCTGCTTATTGCGTATTTCTAGGCGGGTGTGGGGGCGAACAACAAGCAAACATGTAGGGTTATCACACTTGATAACTCCCAAGCAGAATCGATGAGATAGTTTTCCGTCTTCCCAGCATGCTGCGTTTATATCACCTTTGCGGTCACCACTAGTAATAGACGCCCAGTGCCATCGCAGATTTGAGGTCTTTTTAATCTCAGAGAAAGTGAAATCACGTTCAAAATTCCCATTAGGCCAGCCATCCCAGTCAACAGTCGATGTAGAATTGTTGCCAGATTCTTTTGAAGTCGCCACAGAAGTCTCAAGTTTCCTAGAAGATGCATCCGCTATAGAAGAGACTGGTACAAAGTCTCCTTGTTCATTTTTCACGTATAGAATCTGTTTGTCCTTTGGGAGACCTGTTTTGAGATGCTCACTATTAGATTTGGGCGCTTAAACTTTGAAGCAAATAACCTTGAAAGTCTTTTGGCCTTGGTGTTCCAAGCGATTGTTGAATGTGCTGAGATACAGTTTCTGAGTAGATTTTTAAGTATAGTATAGAAACACGGATAGATTAAGAGAGATACCTCGAATATAGTCATCAATATTTTGAGTTTTTGTGTTCAATCCATCGTCGGGATCAAAGTACCGAAGTACATGCTTGATAAATGTCTGCACAAATGCCATACCATTAGAGGTTTCAAAGATTGGCAAGGTTATAGTTCAGACTCACAAAAAATGTCATCCAGTAGCAGAATTCGTTAGAATAATGGTTAGAGGCAAGGATCACCGGTGAAAATTTACTATCACATGAATTCGGGTTTGATTGAGCGGAACCAAATTATCTTCTTGGCAAAATAAGGAATTGATTTGGAATACGGACAGAAGTAATGAAATAAACCTATTCGTCAGGTTCAGTAAGATTGATAGGCATGATAGAAAAACACATATCTTCTCAAAAAGTATAGTGAGACCTCCGTGAAGGGCCACCCATTTGCACTATATAATAAACATTTATCTGCCAGTATCACATAAATGAATATCATCAGTTAACTACCGTGAAAAATATCAAGTAATAGTATATACTTACCTTTCACAGTGTACCTGCTTTACAGATTATGGATTAAGCATACCCAATCCAACCCTTTTGTTCTCAGACAGCTGTTGATTGACGAAGCGGTTGACGAAGTCACGGTCTCTAATTCTAGACATGTCACGCGTCAACCCCACTAAAAGCCTTCAATAGGCACGGTGATACTCAAGTACTATGCAGTAAACTTAATTGCATTCAAGTGCAATGCAAGTGCATGCAAGTGCAGTGCAAGTGCACGCAAGTGCAATGCAAGTGCAGTGCGAGTGCAGTGCGAGTGCATGCAAGTGCAGTGCGAGTGCATGCAAGTGCATGCAAGTGCGCGCAAGTGCACGTGAGTGCACGCGAGTGCAGTGCAAGTGCACGCAAGTGCAGTGCAGTGCAAGTGCAGTGTAACGCAAGTGCATGTGACATAAATGTGACATAAATTAGAAGGTTATCGGAGACGAGTCAATTATTGTATAATTGCCAGCAGAATCTCCAGCTATAAGCATACTTTTTAATGTTACCCAATTACGTAATCCGAATAGCGGAGGTTTTAGCAGGCAGACATTGTTTTGCTTGATGTAGTACCTCATCATTGTAGAGAGAATATTCAAACTTATTTTCAATTTATTTCGCCCCAAGTTGCCCAAAGAGAATAAAAAACACCATTCGGGAGAATGGGTACACCACACAGACCGAAATATGTAAGTTTTATGTTTCATTTGCTCATACTCCAAGGCACAAGGTGTATTTACAACGAGTTCATTGGTCCATGTGACGACAGATCACAAGTCCGTGACAACACATCCCTGGCAGTGCAATGTGACATAAAATGGCGCACAAACTGTCTGAAGCATATTTTAGAATAAATAGTCTAACAGAGGCAGTATTCAAAACTAATGCTAGCAGCAAAAATTGTTCATTTGCCTCAGACCTCAGTTGTACGAGCAAAACATGGCATGTTCTCCTCACTCGGCATGCACCGGCACCTTAGTCCCGAGGAAATAATTGTGACATATTGGCACATTTGTCACACGCGACTCTGCACTTGCATTGCACTTGCATGCACTTGCATTGCACTTGCATGCACTTGCATGCACTTGCATGCACTTGCGTGCACTTATTTTTCTATTTGCCCCTTTCCATGTGACGCAGTGAAGTAACATGGATATGTTCATCTCTGGTCATTATAACGGTACTTTCCATTTTACCTGTAACCTTCGAGGGTGTACTAAAGTTCATTGTAGACACGTTGGTTTTTATAGCCGTCGAAGTCTTGCTGTTTGAAGTGGATAGCGCAATCAACAGGACCATAATGGTCGGTGGCAGTCCCTAAATACGGGTCTTCAGCATCCAAAAGATCTGATATACGCATCTCACATACCGATATAATATTTAGGAGTGAAGCAACGTAGATGCCCGCTTGCGACAAGGGTGACTCCAGATTGTCCGAATCAAACACTGGCAAGAAGGTGAGCGCAAACATAAGCAGCACAACTGAATAAATCGCGGAAGATTCCAAGATGATGGTGAAAATGCGGATGTACCGTGTTGAAGACTGGCCGATGCCGTTGGATACTGTGCGTATTTTGTATCCGATCAGAAAGGTTGAAGAGGACGTGGTGATGACAGAGGTGAAGGCTAGTGCCGTTTTGATTTTTCGCGCAAGAGTGCTGCTTCCAGCCATAGAATACAGGGGGACTTGGGATTCCAATATGACGTCCGAAATACCCAAAACTGCGAGTTAATGATTTATATATCAATGCGTTGAATGGTATATATCGCACGTACTGAGCTCTGAAACAAGGAAAAATGACGGAAACGAAATTGCTTTCCATGACTTTCCCCAAACGTGGTAACACCTCCAAATCTATTGCAGTGCCTAATTGGATCATTTCATTTATTTAACCCTAGATGCGCATGACATACCAAAAGTGCATCCGCAATGACAATCGGCAACCCTTGTAACAACTCGTCCGCAATGTTAAACCATCCCGGAGGAGCGTAGGACGCCACAAAAATCGACGCTTTGGTGTCGCCATGCAAAACGTATGTCCAGTTCAGGATATACCACACGAGGATGAAGTAGACAAGAGCAAACAGGTATAAAATTGTGATGGTGGGTAAAACTACTCGATTGCTCGTATTGGGCGTCGTTTTTGTTACTGCAGAAACACAGTTATTAGCCTTGTCTAAGCTGAAAGAATGTCAAAACACATACAGCACACGTAGAGGGTACCACCATAGACGATAGTATATATTCCTGTTGAATTGATTATGATACGTTTTGTTTGCTGTTAATGGAACCATAAAATAACTCACCCATGAGGAAGCAATAGAGCATTGAAGCATTTAAGTTGGCGCTGATTGTATAATTTTCAACATTAGCTGGTAGGGTTACATTCAATTGGAACATGGCAGAAGATGTACGAGTACCAGTACCACTCAATGGAGCATTCCAAAACTATGCAATGTCTTATATCGCTCGGTCTCTGTAAAGATGCGTCGTCCAGAATGCTCGTATTGGAAATTTTTACACATTGCAACCCTAATTAAACTCATATTTCTGGATGAATCAATCAACAACATAAAAAATAACAAACTTCCCAATAACCGAAAACATCAACAATTCGCCATTCCCGAAGTCAACGAACATCATAAATAAAATGGTCCATCATCATCATACCCTGAAATGTCGGTTGGACACAAAGTCCTTAATAATAATATATGTTCATCATGAAAACTCCAGCTTTGTAGCATTCAAAAACAAATGTATTCTTTTCACGTGGTCAACACGACCATTTCGGAAACGTTGCCGCACAGCATAATGCCTGTAGAAGAACCATATTACCATGACCAGGGAGGAAATCTGCAACAAAACATGGACCAGATGATTGATAAGAGAGCCGTGGGTGTGTGCCTTCTGTGAACAACTATAGATTGGAGCACATTCATCAAGGAACCCCATCCCCGAACCATCTGTCAAAACCACCTAGAATGAATCAAAAGTAAATGGGAAGCGTTTCAATCTGTTTCAATGTAGCGACTATCAAGGAATGGTTGAAAGACTATCAAGCCCAGAGGTAGACACAAAACACGGCAAACGAAGAAGTGACCTTATTGAAGACGTTTTTACTACATATTATGCCAATTTTATTGAAGTTAGATAACGCACCAAGCGGTGCATTTTCTCTAAGAACATCTGATGTGTGACAAAAATATCCAACGAACTCCCGACTAGCGCGTGTTCGGCGAGGGAGTCTCACCGATTTTGATATTTTCAGTCAGAAATAAACATCCAATTTGGAAGTTTTCAAGTAAAACTGCAGATATTTATGTTATGAAAATATTACTCCTAAGTTTCACATGCAGGCACAGTACTTGTGAACGTTACGAGCATCAGATTTTCTCGGAGTCCGTAGGTGGCTGTGCACCGGGAAATCTCGGCCTGCAGATCAGGTTCTGAGCCTCTGAGCCCCTCGCCGACGCTCCTCCCAATGTAAAGTACTTACATAGAAATTAGCTACAGGTCATATGTACAACCTTATTTATTTAAAGTACGAGATTTAGAGACCTGAAGTACATTTGTGAGAAAGACGGGTGAGTGGCAGATAAGATACACTGCAACGGTTAATAAATCCCCTGAATCAGTAATGCCCGGGCATATCGGTGAACTTGCAGACAGAGCAATTTATGTTACAATTAGCTTTAGATACCATTTATCTCGACAGAGTTCAAATACAATACATCTGCAATTAATAGCAGGGAGTTCATGATGTGTAGAGGATTCGGGAGGCTATAACAACATACCATAATGTAGATTGTCTATTTCTCTAGGTCATTCGGAGAGTAGTCAATCTGACAACCTTCGACGGGAGACGGCCAGCTATTCTCTCTACGGGCGCCAATACCCGTACCCACTGTATTCCCACCATGACTAGAAACGTAAAATTCTACCCCGACGACATTAGATAGCGTGTTGGACGAAGCCGCATTGTTGGAGTTAGCGCTAGCCAGCGCTAAACGCAGGACCATCACAGTCGGCGCCAGACCCTATAAACAAAAGGCATCAAAGTAAACTCTCGGGTGACTTTCCAGCGTGTAATTGTAACGTACCGCAACTATCAACAACACAGCATCGATATACAACCCCGCCTGCGACATCGGCGACTCCGCGTCGCGGAAGACAGGCACAACAGTCGTCAGCGCAAACATGAACAGCGCGACCGCATACACCGCGGACGATTCCACAATCGTCACCACGATGCGTGTGTACGCCTTCGCACGTATCGCTCTACTAGATCTCCCTTGTCTCACAGGCCCGCCGAGGGTGTCCGAGACGATGCGGATGCGGTATCCGATCAGGAATGTGGCGGAGGATGTGGCGAGGAGGGATATGAATGCCAGTGCGGTCTCTATGTTCACGCCTACATGCGGTGCGCGTGCGCTCGCGCTTGTAGATTGGAATACGACGTATGCAATGCCCAGCGCTGCATTGCATGGAAAGGAGCAGTCATGTCAGGATTATCCGTCGTGCGCTAGCGATGGGTATAGAGACGTACCGAGTTCTGCAATGCACAGTAGTGATAGAACTGCTGCTATTTTCACAGATTGTCCCCATGCATGATAACACCTCCAAGTCTATCAAAAACCCACACAACATCTCAGTAATATCCCATTTTTGACCCCTCAACATAAACCACAAACCAAAAGCGCATCAGAAATTACAAGCGGGAGACCCTGACACAGCTCATCCGTGATATCAAACCACGCCGGGTTAACGAGCGACGCGAGGAAGATGGACGTCTTAGTGTCTCCGTGCGCAATAAATACACGGGATAGGAATGTCCAGTGGAGGATAAAGTTGACGACGGAGAATACGTAGAGCGCAGAGATGCAAGTTAGAACGATCCAGCGACCGGTACTGGACGATCGTTTCGATACTTTGATTTAGAGGAATGCGGTATGGCATCAGATACTGGTTCTTCTGGGAGGGGTGGAGGTACCTACGGTATACGTAGAGTGTCCCGGCATATACTATCGTGTAGATCCCTATTCAATGTCAATTTTTATCCACGTTCATCAGAAGAAGTTCTACTCACCCATCAGGAAATTATAGAGCATCGACGCGTTGAGAATCGAACTCAACGCATAATTCTCAACCTTTACTAGCTCAATCAAACTAGGTTGGGACATCTCAATGATACGCGAATTACAACTCCGCACAAGGTCTTATAGTTATAAGTACCATTCCAGAAAATTGAGCGCCTGACGACGACGCGACAATTAATAAGAAGTATTTACATCCGTAGCCGATACAGCCTCTGATGAAATATGTTCTTCTTATACTGTTTACACCCAACGTGAGAGTAGACCACACGTTTTGAACAGGATAGCCATCCAGCATCTCACGATATCTTCAAAGCCGACGGGGCATCAACCCGTCGCACCATTCTCCTCCATTAACATGAATGTAAACAGGCCAAAATGACTATGCTGACTACTGACTACGCATGCATCTCACCGTACTGCACCGTACTGGATGGACCGGCATCCAAAATATAATGTGACAAAGATCTGCAGAACGGAAATCGACTGAAATACTTTGGGTTTAAGCGGAGCGCACTGCCTGCGAAGTACACATACCCGGTGAAGATTGTCGGCATTTAATTATAATTATATGTAGCATTGTCGACTCGTCGATAAACCCTTAACGCAGGCCTAAAACCAACCTAGTAAGCGAATTTCCAATACCATTGTATCCTTGGGTGCAAAGGTAAGGATCCCCGTTATTGATGGAGCAGTGTAAAAGCGGTCAATCCTCCCGTTGAGCGCCTACACAGCTGTTCAATAATGATGAGTATGTTTCATGTTCAGAGGTCTGAACGTCGGCGACGGCCTCGGTATTCAATTATCCAAACACATCCAAGTATAAATAATTGCATCCGTAGTCATTGCGACCGATCCCCGCATATTAATTAACTCAGATCAGTGGAGCTGCGAGCGGCTGTGAGTCTGAAAGATAGGCGGAGCATGGGATCGCAGAAGAAATGAGCAAATCACATCAGAAAGAATCTCCTTTTCTTTTAATTCATCCACAAAGTCAATGGGTTTTGCGGGGCTTGCCTTGCGTCATCTTACGCAGTTTTATACCCCCACGTGGTACGCTAGATGGTATGACCTGAGCAATAATCAAATGAGATACAGATCCCTAGGGAGGGCTTACATCCGACAAAGGTTATGCCTCGTCAAACGAAATTACCACCCCAGGGTTCAGCATCTCATCTGATACTTAAATGTGCGTTGGAGCGCGGGGAGTTCAAGGAATGTAGACCCGTATGCGTATTACACAAGGCCAGGGACAAGAGACAGCAGGCGTTTGGAGGCCTGTAGATGGATGAATATATGCGCAAAATGGCCCATAAAATGGGGCACGATCATCACAGGCACTTAAGATATTGGAGTCGACAGATTATCGCAGAAAGACGATTGCTAGCTTGAGAGATGATATCCCCTGTGGAAGACCAAGACAGCATCCACGCGGATCTCTTGCGTAGATGGAGCATAGGATGACCGAGAAAATGAACAGACCTCATCATAAAGAGGACAGAGTGAAATGGCAATCTTTTGGCCAGAGTAACATCATTAAGACTGATCAGTTTAATCAGTCTTAAAAGCCTAGAAGAAGCGAGGAGTACGAGGCACGGCATCGATCGGATGAGATTCAGACCCGTAGATATAAGAGGATACATCAACTTGCGTCTGACAAACCCTATGCAAATGCGCATGAGTGCAGTCACAAGTAGATATCACCCAAGGGTTCAGGATCTCATCCAATAGTCGAGACGTGCCCCGAAGAGGAAGGAGGGCTGACAAGTAGTGCGCGTTCGAAGAGACCTGTATCCGCATTACACAACGAATGTGGTGTTGCCTTGGAAAAGAGTACGCGAAATAAAGCCCTGACGATCTCAGCACAAGAAAGGGCATTGGATTCATGCCAGCGAGTAAACACCGAGAACAGTGTTGCATTGACCAAGATTGGCGATAAAGGTGACATCGGAGGTTTAGTTCATCCCATGGGATGCCGGAAAACCACCAGTGATAGCTCTTACCATGACAGATTTCACTGCTGCATTTCAGTGTCCCTGTAGCATGACAGCAGAGCAAGTCACGAAAGCGGAGAGTGCACCAGTCAATCCCATGAGAGGTACAGAAGTGAAAGGGGCAAAAGATGCCAAAGCATCATTGTCAAGAGGAGAGTAGAGAGATGAATGTATGCGCCAAACCAGACCAAGAAAGACAGATATAGGCACGATGGTGGACAGCTGGTTTTGCAGAGTCGACAGAGAACCACAGAAAAGCAAAACGACGGTTCGAGAAAACATACCCCTGTGGAAGAGCACAACAGCATATATGCGCGTTTTTGGTGCATGATATGCTTCGTGGATTCAGAGGAAATGTGATTGAGTACCACAGATATCATAGAACCAAAGGATGATTCCTCCACTGGGTGGAGAAAGAAGGTACCAGCGACCAGAACAAAAAGATCGACGCAGGAAAATAGCTATAGAGGTTCACTGAGAACTTTCTTTGAAGGGCTTACCGAAAACCTCCACCTTGGATCGTACGCTGACAAATTCAGAAGCTTCTAAGAGCACTGGAATCTGAGAAAACGCGCATATGCCCAATTTGCATCGGAAAACGCGACTATATGCGCCCCAAATGCTTGTGCGCCGTACGCGCTGGGAAGCGACGGTCGAACGCGCTTGAAGCGTAAGAGAATATCGTCAACGTTATCGATCCCGCAGAATCAGAGCGAAAGGCACGGAACAGACCAACATGGAGTGGTGATGGTGTATGTAGTGGGGGGGATTGAAATGCGAAGTCGGGAAATGCGAATCTCAACTGCGCTTTTAATGTGGGTCCTCGGACGGGCCCGTGCGCGATCAACGGCTCTTGATCCGTATGATCCGCGTCATTCCGCAACCTATTTTTAGGCATATCGGACCGATTTTCATTCAGAAGGCGTCGTTTACTTGAGAAATGACCTCTAAGCCTTGTTCAAGCAGATACAAAGTATACAGAAAGCTGACTACCTCCTGTGATAAACGTCTTTTTATTAAGGTCATATTAATCTTTGTATTACCTTTCTGACCTTCCCAACCAAAAGTGTATAACTTCCTTCTATCGCGCTTTTGTTAAAATGCAAATATTCTAGGCAACATTAATGCCTATATCACACATTAATTGTACAAAAAAGGACATCAAGTGATTATTTGAGGCCCAAAATACCAAAAACAACTTCATTTCTCACTCAAGGCTATTACTCGAGGCCTGAATTTTGTCTATGCCACCACATTGCTCTAATTATCAATATGCTCAAATAGAAACCTTAATCATTCATCCACCTTTTCTATTCTCAATCCAGCGCCTAGAGTGATGTACATATATAAGAATAGAAAAGCGCCAGACAATGACCCGTTGTTGTGATGTCACCTACAAAAAATAACTACATACGGCGATAGCGGCGTTTGACGTCGAGTTTCTGAGTCTCACCTACGCGTGTTTGTGTGGGCGTCCGTCCATCACATTGGATGAGTTTTGAACGCCCATCCCATGGAGGTCATAACGATATGGATCATCCGATCATCAATCATATGTCTCCTGCACTTAACATGATACTCTCAGTGTTACTATTTTTTCGTTGATATTCGTGATGGCCAGGAACTTGTCGGTAACACAGGAAACGGTTGATGGGTAGGTGAGCGCGATACAATCACAGTAAGTTAAAAGAGTGAATGTGATGGTTATACTGGTGAGTACACAAGCCAAAAAACCAAAGGCGCGGGCGTGAACCATGTTTTAATACGTAGGCGAAGGCGGTGCCGAATCCACCGAATCCAAGGAACTCGCCGGAATATGTTGTCCCGCGAGCGGAAAAGGGGGAGCGCCTCCGACTCGGTGTAAAATTCATACTAAAACAAAACCTGCTGGCGCTCATGGGCAGTAAAACTACACCATAAAAAGTTACTTTCAATTTGGCATCCATACTCCATGCTATCGCTCAATAACATCAAGAACTACCTATTTCGGTATGTTTTTATGTTTTTTTATGTAGAAGTCACGTTTAATTGCCATTTCTGGACAGCATAAGGCAAGTCTGGTAGAAAAATAAATGACTCCCGTGTTTTCTCCTAAAATCATTGGGTCCTTATGGCTGTGTGTGAAGTGCGTTACGCTGCCTCCTTTTCTCACACAACTGGTTAAAGCAGTACCTTAACTCCCCTTTTATTCATTGTCGTCATTCGACTTTGTGCGCCTGGTAGTTGACATGCTGAAAGGCAAGAATAGTACACCGGGATGGCTGTGCCCCATCAATTCAAGCCAAGCCAAATACTGTGACCCGACTGCGCACACTCACGGGCACGGAGCGCGTTTGTGCGTTTTACGGCTTTATATATATTCAAACCCGTTGGTTGCTGCGTTTCTCCATCTACGATACGACACACCCCCTACCCACCTACTTCCGATCCACGCGATTGGGCTGTGAAGCACGACGACAACGACCACTATAACGACCACCTAGACTGATTCTGATGCAGCATCGTCACCAAATCTAACCCTTCATCACATCCACTATCAAACCCATCCAACGCAGCAATGTCCGCACCACCAGTCCCACCGAGACCTTATGAACTTTCCTCTAATTCATCTTCTCATATCCAAAACCCAGGCCCGCCCCCACCGCTTCCACCGCTCCCACCCGAGATCCTGCGGCAAGCCGAAAAGTACGACACACCGAGCCAGTACGAGTACGAATCGCCCCCGCACTTTGAGCGGCCGATGATTGCGCCCCGTCCGCATCGAGTTGATAAAAGTATACCTGTTAATGTGAGTGGTTAGATCCTGCAAGACAAAACGAGACCGATCGTCCTTGTTAGATGGCACGTACGCTGGACGAGCAGCTCTCGCAGTCCCAACCCAGTACCAACGAAATCAATTACAACCCTGGATTCATGGTCCTTTCCCGCCCTCCTCAACAAATTTCCCAATCCCAACAGGGCCAGCAGCACGCGACGTGGGTCGGATCGCCACAGCCCGTGTCCGACACTGATCTGCACGCATCGATCGCGAGTCTGTCGCTCCAATCCAGTGTGCCTCTTACCACCACAAGCAACTCAAATATGGCGACTTCCATCATCCCGCCGCCTCCACCGCCGACTATCCAGGGAGCACAGACGTATTACGCTCCTGGACCGTCCTCACCACCGCGTCTCGCCGCCCAACCCTCCACATCGACATCGACATCAACATCATCATCAACAACTTCACAACCCTCGCTAACGGCACCCCTACCATCACTAGTCCATCTCGCCGGGGCCCTCCCAACCATCCTCGCCACCTCACCAGCGCACCCACCACATCTCACCATCGCCTGGGTACGCGACATCTTTTTCCTGCTCCACCGCGCACAGGGTGCACCGACCGACCCGCCCGTGGGACCCCTATCCTCATCACACTCGTCCCGCGTTGACCCAGAGCTAGCGAGATTGGCGGAGGAGGCTGTGGGCGTGGTGCTATCGCTTGCCTCATCATGGTCTCCGCCGCCGTCATCACAGGGCAAGAAAGTGGACATGCCGCCACATGTGGCTGAAGCGATCGCGTACCGCGCCCATCTCGCCGCAACGGGCCTCTTCCCCGCGCGCGTGCCGCATAACCCTCGCGTGGCTTTTCGAGACTACGAGGCGGCTGCCAGGGGAGGGTACGGCGCCGCATGGTTTAGATTGGGGAGAGATTACGAGAACTTTGGAGATGAGAAGCGGGCGAGGGAGTGTTTTGAGCGTGGGGCAAAGATGGGAGTTGAGAGTTGTGTTTATGTGCGTGCTTCTCCTTTTTATTTTAATTATTCTAACGATAATCGTGTAACAGCGTCTAGGGATGGCCCACCTCCTAGGCCAACTCGCATTACCCGCATCCCCCGCCACCGCACTGCCGCTACTCCATCGCGCTGCCCTCCTCTCCTCGTTGCACACGCCCCAGCCAGCATACGTCTATGCACTCCTCCTGCTCTCCGAATTCACATTGCTTCCTGCTCCTTTACCACCCTCTCTTCTCTCTTCCTTGGTCTCTCTACCACCTTCATCTGGACCGCTCATTCCTGTTGGGTCCAGCCCAACTCTTGAAGCACGAAAGCACCTGGAAAGAGCAGCGTATTTGCACTTTCCTGCGGCCCAGTACAAACTCGGTCACGCATACGAGTTTGCAGAGGCGCCCTTTGGCTTCGACCCCGTACTTAGTGTTCAGTATTACAGCTTGGCGAGTGAGAGTGGGGCGGAAGGGATGGAAGAGGCGGATATGGCGCTGAGCAAGTGGTTTTTGTGTGGGAGTGGGGGAGCAGGTCTTGCTCACGGATCCGTAAGCCTATTTATTTCATCTTGAATATGATGCTAAAGACGTACAGGATACCGTTGGAGGATTTGAAAAAGACGAATCCCTTGCTCTTCTATTTGCTGAAAAAGCTGCGAGAAAGGGATTACCGAGCGCAGAGTTCGCAATGGGATATTACGCCGAGGTCGGTGTTGGACAGGTGCGTGATGTGAACAAGGCAATTGGGTGGTACGAGCTGGTGAGTTTAATTGAATGGTCATCGTTTCGAGAGGACATCAACTAATACTCTCCTTGTCACAGGCCAAATCCCACGGCAATCCGGACGCCCCAGGACGCCTTCTCGCACTAACGTCCTCCTCGACACCGCATACGCTTACGCGTGCCGAACACGCCCAAATAACTGAGCAGAAGCTAATAAGGAGACGGACAATGGCCGCAAGGAGGGCAGAGGAGGAGCCAGTGAGTCCGCCATGGGAAGGGAAGGTATTCCCCAGTATGGCGAGTGCAGGTGTTGGAGGAGAGCAACAGTTCGGACAGCAACAACAGCAATTACCGGGAGGAATCCAACAAGGACAAGGACAGAAGAGGCCGGACGGCCGAGCGGTCGTGGACTTGATTCGCAAGAACTCGATGGCTCACGCAGAAAACTCGCAATCGCAGGGCGGGGTAGGGACTATATCCTCCATACCTGTTGGAGGTCGCCTGCCGCCATCGCATTCGTCGTCACTCTCTGCTTCTGGATCGTACAGTCAGGGGTACCCAGGGACGCAGCCACAAGGCTATGGAGGACGGGATGCGTCACCGGCGAGGGGGAGATACGATTCCTCTGTTGGCATGGGTGTAAACAGCCAGCATGGAAGGATGGCGAGCCCGGGACGAAGAACACAGAGTCCTGGCGCGGCGAGGAGAGCGCAAAGCCCCGCACGACTTCCGATTGGAGGTGGAAGCGTTCCTGCCAACGCGCCGTCGACCAATTCTGGGTCGCCTGGACGTCCTGCACAGGCTCAAGGTCTAGGGGGACAGGCAGGACAAGGGCAAGCACAGGCGGGACAGACGCAAATGCAAAGCAAACTCGAACGCATGCGACTCAATAACCTTCCCAACTCAAACTCTAATACGGGATATGCAGGCGGCTTTGACGACCTGCGCTCTGCAACTGGTACCAGCGCGGGCATTGGCAATTCGCCCTATCCGCCATTCTCCGCCTCGGCGTCCAACTCAAATCCAAATCTGGGTCGGTATACTGGTGGAAGTGGAAGTGGGCGAAATACGCCCTCGCATTCGCATGGACAACCACAGTCCCAGTCTTCGCCGCAATCACAGGCCCAACAATCGCGCCCGCTAGCGCAGGGACAGTCGCAAAAACCGCAGGCGACGCATCGTCCGAGCGCGAGCACCATCAACAGTGTAGGAGATGGAAACGGTGGAGGCAAGAGACCGCAGACGTTTGCAGAGATGGGGATCCACGGCGCTAAAGTGGAGGATAAGGATTGTCGGATTATGTAGGGTCGTGCGTATGGTGAGACTTTTATCAGAGTTCGATTTATGGTCGGGCGAACGAGGCAGCGAATGGTATAATGGACCTGCAATGCTAAGTGTGAAGTAGACGCCAATTGGACTTGATTTAGAATTGGACTAGGATATGAACTTGGATATATTATAATAATTGTGATCATCCACTTTTTCCTTACGTTCGTCGCTTCATTTTATTTGCTTTTTTTTTCAATCGTGTTTGTTTGTGATATAACAAGACCTCTCGCTACTATTCTAATCAAGCTATTCCTATTCCGCTATTCTACAGTACACTAATATAATATTTTACTGGTTTTACGCGTTGTACTCCTGGAATTTTGGTTTCTGTCATAGTCATAAATTTATTACAATCACACTTGACGCTTGTAAATGTAACATGTAATGCTTTCCCGTGGAACCTGGTACCAAAGAATGGGATGAGTAAGTTTCACAAAAAAACGATGTATGTGTGAGTAATTACATATGTCAATGCCGTTACACAATTTGTACACAGTACGTACGTCGGACCGGGGGGAGAGTTTGCCGATTACGAGTCTTTACGTAAGTAAAGATGAGTTCTTTTATCCCCACAACCCAGCGAGCAAAAATGTCCTCGCCAATTGTCCCCATCAAAATATTATTGATGCGATCAATGTCGTTACCGCTATTGGTATTTTCCTTAGGCGGTCACCGGACCCTCTAAGCAACCCCTTTCCAATTCATTCTACAACTTCTTTTTACCATTGGTTACTTTAAAGGTTGTTTTCGATTTGTTTTGATCGCAATGTGAATGTGCGTTCCCATAAAATTAATTATACCCAACAACAATAGTCCTACTCAATTCACTTTTTTGCGTTGTTGTTTAATTTTTAAAACCATGTGGAACCATCTAGCCAACGTGCTGATATATTGTACTAATACTTAGAGATGGAACAAATGCACTCTTTGAACTATGGGTCTGAAAGGTTGGAAATAGAACTGTGCAGGCACACACGTTCCTTGATATTGGTAGCTTCATCAATCAGAGTTCAAATAGAAATAATTACGTGTTCTTGGGTTCTGGGCGTTCTGTACTATTTGAATTTGATTTTCTGATTCATGATCGTTTCTCACGCATACCAATTTGTTCTTCCCCTACGTTGGGCGTCTATCGGCTTACGGTTAATATATTTATTGACGTAGTATAGACAATGCACTTTTCTCCGCACTGTTTTACCCATGGCTTCCGCGTTATCCCCCCGTTTCCAACAGTATGTTCACTGTTTTATCTCATTTGGTTATTACTTATTTTTTAGAGTCTTTCCGCCTCCCATGGACGATGTGTACATGGATCAGATGGATCTGAAAACCCTCTACCATTTCTCTTGGACTTGCAAGGAGCTAAACAACCGCGTTTTGGGCTATATGCGCCACGCCTTCCGTCCCAAAAATTTATTTGCTCCTATCTTCAAACCCAATGAACATTTGCTGTTTTGTCTTCTCCAGTTCAAGACTGGCCTGGTTATTTCAGGTTCCACCGTTTTGCATTTTACTTGTTTTAGTGGTCCAACGCAAAGTGTGGCATGACAAGACTTTACATCTCACAATTGTATAAAATATTTTTTAATCTAGATTTATATAACATAGTTAATATATATTAATATGTTATGAATGCACAGCCAGATACTGGGCAAGGTTATGATTAATTACTATGACTTAGGTCTACTACAAGCTTAGTTGTGTCAGACACAAAAAATAGCTGCACAGGTTATAAGGCCTAATTGTAAGGAAGAACTTGTCTATTATAATTTTCATACCTGCTAAATATTGAAGAATTCCAGATCTGCTGGGAGAATCCCGTATGGAAAACTGATGGAAGAATGCTCATGTGTATGGCTGCCCAAGTGGGAACATATTTCCCATAAATATAATTTTCTTATTTTTGAAAAGTGCATCAAGAGTGAAACAATATTGTGTGCAAAAACATTTGTTTGGTGCGCATATTTCTTTTTGGCATAGTTTGATGTTGCTGTGAACACAATTGGCTGTGTGGAAACATATTTCAAGCATAATTTGCAAGTGTTAGTGCATTATTTCTTCCCCAAAATACATTCAATGCATGGAAAACATTATTCAAAATGACCATCTCTTGACCAAAGTGGCCAGTGCTCAATGCAAATTGAGTGTAGTGACCGTGGGAATATCCTGCGTACAGTGTGCGCAGGATATTCCCACGACCTGCTTATTAATTCACGGCCAGTACAAACACCACAGCAAGTAAAATATAATAAGATCATCTAAACTAGGACTGAAAATAATTATTATTGCCAAAAATACTTGTATTTTACCTAAAGTATATGCAATGCATCTCAGTAATATATCAGGAATTACCAGAGAAGTTCAAGTTGCTCAATGCAAAGTGCGGCAACCGTGAGAATAACTTGCATACACTATATGCAAGTTATTCCCACAGTCTGCTTATTAATTCATGGCCAGTATGAACAGCACAACAAGTTTAATATGACAAGTTATTTGAAGTGGCATTAAAGATAATAGCTAGATACATAATGTTTATTATTCTTTATTCTATGCCACCACAGTCTGCTAGTCATTCATGCTAAATTTTTTTTGATAACAATAAAGCATTCTATTTACCTCTACTTGCCGTTAAAGGTGTATAAAGCATGCAAAACAGTTGGTATGTAATTGATTGTGACTAATTAATGGCCTTAAATCAGTTGAATGAGGTCATTATTATAAAATTTTTGGTTATGAGCTATGATTATCTGTGTCAAAATGTTTAACTTGCAATTAAAAAGTCATAATGTAATGGTATCTAATTTTGTTTTCTACCATATGGCAGCTAACCTATCTACCTAGCTAATATCTAGTATTTTAATTTCTATATCCCCTTGGTAGGAACAAAAACTAACAGAAATTCTATGATAGTAACCGATTATTAAGTCAAGCATACCGGTTAAGTAAAAAACCGGTATTAATCACGCAATTTTGATGGCATCAATGATTTACTGATGGGGACAATTGGCAAGGACATATTTTTGTACAGTGGGTTGTGGGGATCAAAGAACTCGCTTTACTTACATAAAGTTTCGTAATCAATCGTGCTAATATATGGATTCCAGGTGACATGGACATGTATGTCGAGCACAGATATGCTCTTCCTGTTCTTTCCTGGATGATGTCCATTGGATTTACTATCATGCCGCATCCCAAATATCCGGACAACACCACAGCGGAAAAAATTTTGAAAATGGAAAAAATTGTCCTTCAGAAACATCCTCTTCATCGACATTACAATACCACTGGAGTGGTTGTTAACCTATGGTGCCAAGGTTCTTTTGTCCAACTGATTACAACTTGTCAATCGGTGGTAGAGTGCATTTTGGGGTATCATAGCAGTATGTCCCCAATGTCATGTGTCAAAACAATGTTAACTTCAATTTTGTTCTACTGCAGCCGGCGTCATAAATTTTGTTACCTTTGAGAAGGTGTACAGCTTGTATCCAAATGCTACCTTTGGACATCAAGTCTCTCTGTTGCAACCTTCTACCGACCTCAAGCGCGCTCAAAAATTTCTTGCAAAATATCATTCCCGTGGCTTGAAATTTGTTCTTTCCATTCCATCGCAAACTTTGAAAATGGACCGCCATATCCAAAGCAGGATACAGTCTATCAGGGACAACGTAAATGTTGGGTATAGTTCATCTCGTGATCATGTTCTTGTTGTGCTGGATTACGATCCTTATCCAGAGTTGTTCTCTCCTGGGATTAGACGGGTTGGCGACAGGCATTGTTGGATTTATTCTTTGCCTCTTTTACCCAAAGCAAATCAGACTTCCTTTGTTGAAGCCAATTCGTGGGCATTGTTGCTCAATGAATTTGATTGTTTGCATTTTGGTGTCCGTCGCATCAGCGGTATTGCATTAGATTTTCACTACACAGCGGCAGATGTTTACCAATTACACGAGCGCGTCAAAAAAGCTATCAAATCCTGGGAAAGGGGTATAAGGTGTGTGCTCTTTAGTTTTAGTATTTGTCAATTTAATTCCTGTAATGTAGGCAAAAAGATGACCGTGTACATGCAACTGTTTTGTATTTGATATCCAGAAAGGCAGATATTTTTTGGTTGCATTGCCCTCAACCACAAAGCCTCTTGTGGAATGGATATTTGTAATTTCTTCCATCCTTAGTCAAATTTTTGTTCAAAATAAACTTGTGTTCTCGTCCTCATTCTTTTTGTCTTAATTTGTAAGTTTGACTTGCGGATGAGCGTGGGAATATCCTGCGTACAGTGTATGCAGGATTCTCCCACGGGGTGCCAACTAACACCTTCAGATAATTTCTGTCATGAAAATGACTTGACAAATTATTCCTTGTTATTCACAATGTTCTCGCAAATGGATTGATTGTTTGTTTAGCACATTTATGATATCCTTGTCTTTCTATGTACTACATATGTATTAATCTTGGGACATAGTATTGCTATTGTGGACTGTGTCCTCGTTTAAGCGCATACATGCCATCCTCTGTTGCGTGTCTTCAATGTCAATCTGACCTTCGTATAGCTGCCTCTTTGTCCTACGCAAAACAGCCACCTGTCTTTTTGCTGGAGTATAGCGCAACCGCATTCTGAGAATATCAGCTTTCTGTTGGAAGTTATGAATGGCTATGAGACTGTTCAACGTAACATTGCTTACCTCTCTTGCCTCCTGGTCCAAGACAAGTATTTCACAAAGAGCGACAACAAATTTGTACTTGTTTCCTTGGGCAGGAAATGCAACAAAGGCAACACTGATCTTGACAATGTCTCCAATTTGTATGGAGGCAGGATTATAAGGATAATATCTGTTGCAACATGATGTTAGTTTGGTTGTGATGCATTGTTGGTATTTCCTAAACATACCTGGCTGTTCCGTCAGGAAGTATCTCCCGACGAAGAAACTGTACCTTGTTATCGATTGCGTGGATGAAACTGTCCCCTACCATGGACGCCAACACGTTATCAGGGTCGACCAGGGGATGAAAACCTATGTTGTCAGATTTGTCTTGATATGCGGATACCTTCGTGAAATATTGGCTATGCGCATGGAAAACATTGAAACCCGTGTCTTTGTGAAGAACTGGATCATAGCCGCTGACGCTGTCCGCGGGAAAATTGTTTGCAAAACAGAGGAAAACAGCTTTTCCATCACCTTATTGAATACAATGTCTCCGAGTCCCGTGATAGCAATGGTGGTACGTAAATATGGTTGTTGCTTGACCGTTCTGTCGCAGCTGTAACAGTCCTCATTTGTAATTAATTCACCTCAATGGAGTGGACATACAAAGCAGGCTTTGCCATTGGTGGTAGCATCTTGTCGCTAACTATGCCTTGGAGTCTGAATATCACTTCGTCCATTGTACCGATATCCACGTCAAAGTTGGACATATTTATATTATATTATATATATATTATATTATTACAAAGCGTGACGCTGAATCGTAAAGACTCGTCATGCCACGCTCCGCGGTGGCCCACTAAAACAAGTGCGATAGCATCCGCTCCGTGTAGGAAAGTTCTGATTTTTGTTCAGTCCGCGGAATGCAAAATCCTCAAACTTTCTTAGCTGTTTTTTAAATTAAATTCTTGTATTACATAGTTGCTCTCCTCAACCTCCTCAACCCCTTTAGTTTAAGTCATTTCATGATATATTTATCATCGTCTTCGCTCGGGGTTCGCAAACGATATCGTCCCATTGCAAAAGTCTCGCGTAGCGCGTTTTCGGAGGATCTGATATCCAATGGACATCTGTGTACGCAGTGTTTTGGCAGTGGAAAAACCTTAGACCTGACTTTACCTGTTGTTTCTGTATGTAATATCAAATGCATTCTTCCATTCGACCTTGGGAGATTAAAAACCTTCACATGCACCGCCGCGAGGCAGTCTCACAGATGACAAGCCAACGTTACAGTGTAAGGTTCAAGTCGAATTATAGGCACCAGAAGCGCAATTTTACACGCGGTGTGTAGTGGTAATGTCAAAGTCGGGCATCTCGTCAAGAACGGATCGACCCCCCTGGGCGCCAATCTCAGCGCCCACCACAAATGCCGAGTCTGCGGCAATCATACTTTATGTACGTGTGTACATGTGTCAATGACAATCAGATAAACTTTGATCGTCCCTCCATGAGACAATGACATGCACAAGGAATTTTTATGGAAGAGGTGATGATATTATACCGCTTTTTGGGTGTATAAATGCCTCATAGATGAGCAATACACATATGAAGGCTCTGGAAACCTTTTTTTGGCAGGCGTTAGTGCAAACTATTGTCACTATGCTACCGTTAATACAATTGGCGCGTCCCATTCTCTCGATTCGCGAGAGGGGCAATCTCACCGGTCACAAAACCAAACACTGAACACGAAGATACAGGTCAAATGATTGTATTGGACTTTGACGAATCCGTTTACAGTACATGTATCAGAGTACAAAGTCTGGACCGTAATAGTTCTACGTAAATAGCCTAGAAGACAGCAACACTTTGCCAGTTGAATCTGTACATATCCAAACAACGAGGGAAAAAATGAGTCAAGAAGGATCAAAATTTCGACACGTTATTGCTTACCCTGCAGGAGCTGTAGCACAGCCAGAGCCAGCACCACGCGTGAGCTGGGAGCCGTTGGTGCACGAGTCATGCGCACCACCAGAAACGTAGAACTGGATCGAGCTGCCGACGCCGGAGTAGCTGATCGACTTGACAGATCCACTACCAAGGGACAGGCAGACACGGCTGTTGACATTGTTGGTGGTAACCCTCGCACCAGTGCAGTCAGCACCAGCAAAACCGACAATGGTAGCGGACATGGCGACGGACGCAGAGGCGAGGATAGAGGCGAGGACAGCGGTGAACTTCATTATGAATTGTGTATGAATAGCTTCTGCGCGTCAATGGTGAATATGAGTATATTTGAATTTCTAGAGCGAGAGATATTTAACTACTAACCTGTTTGACTGCTGAAAGAGGAGCTGAGGGATAAAAGTGTAGACGGACTCGTATTTATACGATTTTTGGGGGTGTATACCTCTGGCGATTTCCAAGCTCAATGATTTCTGGCTGCACGGTCAGCGCTCCGTGTCATACGGAGTGATTTCACGTAATCGAATGGAAGCTCTTCTTTACGCAGTCCGTGATGGCTCTGTCGAGGTCCCTTTTTTGACCAGACGGAAATGAACTTGTATTACATGCATCAAATGACCTACCGTCTCCCCTCCATGTTCTCTTCGGTTAGGTACTGAACTATACACTTCTATATCTCCAATGACCTAAGTACCAATGTAAATAAATGTCCCCTATACCTGTCTCGAATCTTCACTATGTACTTTACAATTCCTCATGTTTTGCCTAATAATGCTTCGGCGATGTGTAGGCGTTAAAGGTAATTGCCGAACCGAGGTCAACAAAAGACTTGGAAGTACTTGGCATATCTTATTTCCAAAGATGTAATTGATTATGATCTGTCAAGGCGGAAAAATACAGTAACTAGAAATATATTTTGACAGTAAATGACTTAACATCTCGGTTTGACACACATTCAACTGTGTCGACGTTTATTACTGAAGTCTAAGAGTTTTAAAATACATTATTCTGTCAGTACTCTGCAGGTCTTTCTCGACTGCGAAACTAGCTACTGTAGTGGTACCCTTGGACTTCCAACAGCGCTCAATATTTGAAATAAAGGAAGCTGTACAGGTCGGGTTGAGCGGGAAGGGGATTATAAGCCAGAGGTCTGTACAGATCGGAGCGTTCTTGGGACGTGCTGTGCAATGCATCGAGACTCTGACCTACCCCGACGATGACCCAGATCGAGTACTGAAACCTTCTGAGGCCGAGACTCAATATTTGCATTCATGTGCAACGACAATAATCACCGGTTTTCATTCGCCTTACGTTTTCCTCCGTCGGGCTAGGAAAAATCATAATTTCCTTTTCTTTATCTCTTCATGTAGTATTGTGGTACATTTGCTTTTAACGACTGTTTACCTACATTTATTAGATGATTAATGATTCGTGTATGGTTTTTAACTTCAAGATAGGTCATGTTCGAACACCAAACCAGACCCTATCATAAATACAGCTCTTAGAAAAATCAATCCAGTTTTAATTTGGATATTTCCCCTCGCAGACTGGCCCAAATGTATGGCCTAATTCTACATATGCACGGACACATCCCCGCTTACATGAATATCTTATGAACAGCTCTACGACGGTCTGAGAATAATGATTATCGTATAATACCCCAAGGCTGCAAGCTTGTGGTGCTGCTGCCTAGGCATCACTCATGAGCTGCCGAATGGAGTATGGCTGAAGGCGTGTCTCCCTAGCAGTCCCTAGCCAAGCCCTTCCATTATTTTTAGAACCACGCATCTAATTAGAGCGCGTTATTGCATCGTTGATTAATGATCAGATGGCTCATTGCACGCGTCCTGCACGGATCAAGGCCGTGCCAAGGTCACAAAAGGGAACAGAATCCGCTTTGTGCAGATTTGATAACTGGCAGGGTTTGGAGCTTCAGGCCTTCAGGGTGAGCCCCGTAGTCAAGCCTAATGGCGTATGCAATGTACGTAAGGCAATGCATGTGTAACTGTTGTAGTAACGTAGTACTTAGAGGCGAGTACTAACTTCTTTCTCTTTTGAGATTTTTTACCGTTCAAACCACGCAAAACTTCATGGAGGCGGGTTATGCGGAGACGATAAAATTTGTCAGCTGCTTGTCCATAGTAAATCGCAATCTGTGAAAATACAGTTTTATCATTAATATATATCAGACAATGCGTTACTGAGAGATGTCAGGGGATTATTACGATTTTTATTAAGATTAAAGAAGCTTTCTCTGGTCAGTTTTTCCGGGTTGACGATTCAGTAACATCATGCTACCACCAAAATCCAAGATTATGGATTTGACATAAATCGAAGATAGAAGCGACTATAATGGTATAAATATCTCAAGAACCTCATTCGCAATGTCGGTCAACTGAAGCCATTGGTAATAATCAAGAACAAAAGCAAGCGTAACTCCTGACATCACGCAGAAGTGGATTAGTTATGACCGCCTTTTGACTGTCGCTTTCCATATATACTTCTTTGTAGTTGAGATTACTTCTTAACATGGACAGCTGATACTCATTTGCCTGGTTGGACATAGTTGGAGAGGGGGTGGATCACCAGGGTCTAGCAACAATTATCAACACCAGTGAGATATCTATTCTGCCTTCTTGAAACCTGTTCAAAGGCAATCAGTGAGCTTGATAGTCATCATGACTAACGTTTATTACCTATGGATAATATACTCTATTCTTTCAGGTTTCCCAGTGTGAATAGACATAAGCCATATGCCACACTACATATCCTCATATAAGTATGGTAATTCCGATCTAGTATTTGGGTAGAACATGTACAAAAGACAACAATTAAAAGGGGTGTAGAGAGCATTAGAAGGAGACTGCTTCCTAAGCAAATCGAGCTGCGCTCAGCAGGCTTGACTGTGTCTCGTCTCATCTATAGAATATTTTCAGCTTTCCCGACCATCCACTCAAGAATGCTCGGCCTCGTTCACCCTGCCCCTCTTTTTTGTATTTGAAGCTGTGACATGTGAAATCGTGAGTGCACAGATGCGATGTTCGTTAATAATCTAAAAATCACTCGTACTGTGCACGGGTATTCCCTTTGCGCCCCTCCGTAACGCGCGATACATAGTGGATCATATTTTTACGTCCCTTTATCTGAGCAGATGGGGAATACTGGTAATAATCTATGCCCGACGGATGCATGAGTTAAATACTGAGCCAAACGATAATGTTCCTATTACTGCATTATACGAAGAAAAATGAGAGCGAGAGAGCAAAAATGCGAATCAAAAAAGAAAAATGATGAAAGTCGTAAAAACTAGAACTCGATAGGCTCTCCCGTGTTCGATTTCTCCTTCCAGATGATACTTACGTCTTTAAGCTTCGAAAGTGTTTCCATAAAAGACTCCCAAACGTCCGCTTCTTCCTCCCCGAGGTATATTGTTTCAATTGGTTTCGCTTTGTGTTTCTCTCTCTCGAAAAGAAACCTTTCTAGGGGGTAGCCATCGTCATAAGTTAAACCGATTAAATTTATTGTTTTCAGTTGAGGTAGCATGATGAAGGGTGTTCGCGACAGAAGAGAACTGAGAAATTCTAGCTCGTCGAGTGATACAACTATGGCTGCCCAAGTGGGGAAATATTCCCCGTAAATATAATTTCCTTATTTTCAAGAAGTGCGTCAATAATAGAACAAAACTTGTGCGCGGAAACATTTGTTTGGTGCCCGGATTGAGTTTGAGGTAAATTTGACGAGTCCGTAAACAAAATTGACTGCACGGAAATATATTTTTTGCATAATTTGCAAGCTTGAGTGCATTATTTCTGCTCCAAATGATATTTAACGTGTAAATTACATGCGCGTAAGTACATTTTGTGCACTGAAAAAACCTTTCAATGCGCGGAAAACATTATTTGAAATGACCATTTCTTGACCAAAGTGGCCAGCCGCGATTGCCGTGATTATGTAAATTGATCCACTCTGGCACTTCGGCACATTCTCATGGAGTTAAGAGCTCCGACTGAAGGCATAACCTAGAATTGCAATTCAATACAAAGTGTCGTTTTCTTGTACTGCCATTTATGAAGCACTATTGGCCATTAATTACATTTTTACTCATTAAATATTGTCTTAATATGACTTTCTAATCTTATCTAGACATACTTAACTTTACAGACGTGCAACATACAGGCAGAGACGTACTGATTGATGTTATTCCCACAATATATACAGTTTTCAAACAGTCCCAGGGCTGTCTGAGATAGTGCACAAGCTGAACCACCAATGTGGAGCTTTTAAAAGCACCAGATAGGTGTTACTATATATATGGAGCCCAAAAACTTATTGATACCTTACCCTACAAAATGGTAATGGCAAGATACCTGTTGCACAGGACAGTCGGAGCTTTAACTCGTTGAACTTATGCCGAAGTGCCATAATGGATCGATTTACATAATCACGGCAATCGCGGCTGGCCACTTTGGTCAAGAAAATGTCATTTCGAATAATGTTTTCCGCGCATTGAAAGGTTTGTTCAGCGCACAAATTTTATTTACGCGCATGTAATTTACACGTTGAATTTAATTTGGGGCAGAAATATTGCACTCTCACTTGCAAATTATGTCTGAAATATGTTTCCGCGCAGACAATTGTGTTTACGGATTCATCAAACTGCCTCAGAAAGCAATCTGCGCACCAAACAAATGTTTCCGCGCATAAATCATTTTCTATTCTTGACACACTTCTCAAAAATAAGCAAATTATGTTTACGGGGAATATTTCCCCACTTGGGCAGCCATATACAACGAGCTCAGTGACTCCAGTCAGCATATTGAAGAATTCAATTATGGCATTGTCTTCACGAGCGATAAGTTCTTTATAACCATGACTGCGGTCTATGGCATTTTCCAGTGACATCGAAAAAGTCAAGGTCTTGATGTTTGAGAGGTCGCAAGATGACAACGCCTTCCTAAAAAAGGATAATATAGGTCCAAGATAGTGTATGGTGGGGAACGTTTTTTTCACGTATGTGAAGAATAGAGGATATTCATCACCGTCTTCGTTTACCCGCAATTCAGGATGAATCATCTTTTTGCGTCGGGCCTTTATCTCCAAACAAGGGCTTTCATCCTCATTGCCGCATTCCATGGTGTAGGATAACTCGGTTAGCTCCGTTGCGTCAAGATATCTCCCCAGAAAGGTCGTGTATGCTTCACGTCCAAATTCTATTACTTCTACCGTAGTCAAATCCGTGTCGATATCACAGCTATCTGTCACGTAATGAAAGAGGGTGCATCCGTGTTTCGGCACAACCCACTGAACGAGGTGGCCGAGCCATTTGAATGAGTTGTAAAGAGCGATCTTTCGCAGATATCGCAGCTCTATAACTGAAGAACGTACAGTTCGTTGTTTTGTTAGGCCTTCGTCAGGGTCCATTTCCAGCTCCAGTTCTTCGAGTAATGGCATGCCAGCCAGCGCTGTCAGAATTACATCGACGGGGTAAAGCTGAGTCCAAAGCAAATAAAATCGTCGAAGGTTGGATAATTTTGACCCATCAAAGCATGAGTCGTTTAGTAGAGTCATCGATTGAAGCTTTGGTGCTTGACCGCCAAACAAAGGGTCAGTTTGGTCTCCAACAACGCGTGCGTAATTATCGTTTGTGTCAATGATAATGCAATTTTGGAGGTTAGGGGCTGGCCGAGTAAGTAGATTGCGGATAACTTTGTCAAAATGAGCATTGCCGTTTGTACGAAAACTGTGGAATCTGATGATAATTAGAGCCTTGATTCGACACCAATGGCAAAGTACTATGGTTTCCAGGAAGGACACCGGGAACTTTTGACGATTGATCATTTGGCCTACGACAGTTAACGGTGCATTTCCTGTCCGTTTGAGAACCTCCGTCGTCCACTCTGGTTTTCCCGCGGCGAGTGAATTCAAATCCAATGCCTTCTCCCACAACGTCGGAGAGGAGAGAATGAGATCTCGCCATTGGCGGCAGACCTGAGATGCCCGACGAGTAGTCAAGAGGGGATCATCCGAGTTTGGGGATTCCATAACAGAAAAACCATTTTCACTCTGCTCGAGATCAACGAAATGCTGAGCATTTAAGGAGAAAATGGTACGTAGGACGTCATGAGGCAGATCGAAAATTGGCGGTGATGTATTTTCCCAGTGCGTAGAAGTCGAGTTTGGAACTTGCCCATCCCTTCGCATGCGCTTCATCGTCAGAAATCTTTGAAGTTCGTCGTATTTTCAATGGTGTTACGGTGTAGAAAGGACGGAAAGTATAAAGGGGTCAAGAACTCGATGATCCTGGGATGAAGGAGGTTGGTTGGAAACAAGGAATACACGTTAGTCATCGTTAGGGCATGATGATGATGTGACACTGACAGCAGAGTCAGTGAATGATATTTCCCACTACCACATCACTGTACGAGTGAAATCAAAAGAAAAAGAGAGTACTGAGAGAGAGAGACAGTCCGAATCCAAAAAATCAATAGAAGCTTGAATAAATAACTAGGTAAAAAAGCAGTTGAGCGAGCGAGTGGTATGGATACGAGCATGAATAAAGAGATAGAGAATAAGAGGATGGATATACAGAGTTTGACAATAACTTAGATAAGAAAGCAAAAATGCTTATAACAAATAAAACAAGAAACGGAGCAGCGATGACGGATTGCAAACCAACAGAAAAGAAAGGAAAAGATCGTGGTGCGATATGCAAGATATACATAAATATGATGACGATCTCGTCCAACAAAGACAAAATCCAGAAGATCGCGAAGACGAAGAAGGTACATGCGTTGCTTCGAGTTATGCAATGCGCATTTTGCGTGTGTTGTGCACCCCTCCTTCAACGTTCAAAGCGCCCCACCAAGGAAACATGCAGTGTGTTTAGCCAAAATTGATATCGACAGTTGAGCTGGTCCAAAGTGCATTGTGTTTTTTGTTCCTCCAGGGTGGCGTTATTGACACTAGTCGACTGAGCGCGCCGGGGACCCAAGCCGCATGTAAACAGGACGAACCGACACATCCCACCGAAGCCTCTTTTACATTCTCGACCTTGAACGGCCGAGCCGTGGGCAATTTCCCAATAAAGTTGAACGCCGTGCCATATTCACCCTTCTTTCCAATATCCCCTCAACATCACTCCACACCAAAACCGCGCACCGCATCCCCACCCGCATCCGCACGCACATCCCGCTCGACCATCGGCCGGGGCATACTATAATTCATAGCTCTTCCCCTCCGCCCGCTCTTTCGACTCTGCGCGTCGCCATCCTTGTCCACACCGCTTCCTCCATCTCCAGAGCTCTCAGAGTCCTGCGAGTCCTGTGTGCGATGTGAAAGCAGTGGGATGTCAACGCTGTCTAGGGGCCGGTGCGTGGTATTTGTTGGGAAGGAGATCGGGGTTGAGTCCGAGTCTGTGTATTGATGCTGATGTTGGTGGGAGAGTAGCGGCATACCTACGGCAGCGGCTGAAGGTGTCCGGAAAGTCGGGATATCAGGCGACGCAGGAGGGCTCGGCGAGGCATAAAAATCGTCGTCGTCGTCGTGGTTCGTGGGTTTGGAATGGACATCGCCGCGCGCGACGAGGGTATCGTCTGGTTCACCATGCACATCGTCGATGTCGACAAAGTCTTTACCACCCCTCACACCAAATTCACCGCCTTCCTCGCCTTTGCCTTTCTCACTTGCGTCTTTCCCAAGCAGCGTACGCTCGCTCTCCCTCTCTCTCAGCAACACCCCGTCCTCTCCAACCCCACGTCCAGCTACCATCGTCACATCACCAACACCCGTGCCATCAAACCCACGGCCTCTTCCTCTGACAATATCATACGCCGCGCGCTGGTCCATACTCATTCCATACCCGCCATACCCACTTTTATCCATACCACCTAGCGACCCCGGCATCCCCAGCTCCGCAAGCTCGCGCTCGCGCTCCTTTCTCCGCGCCGCGCGCGTGCGCATATTAAGCAAATACCTCACCCCAACAGCCCCAACACACAACACGAAGAACGCAAGGAACGCCAGACCCACAATCGCACCCGTGCTGAGCTTCTTCGGCGACGACACCGTCTTCGTATTATGATCCGAGCCCGTGCCGCTCCCGCTCCCACCCCCCGAAGACGGCGACGACGACGAGGGGGAGGACGATAAAGGCTGATTGAGCACGCGGACCGTGTGGAATTCCTCCAGCGCAATTGTCGGGTCTGTCAGCCCGAGCAGGCCAAGGCGCGGTTTGACGTCTCCGCCGGTGTTGCTGCTTCCACTGCCTACGGGGAAGGAGCCGTCTTTGCCTGGTGCAACGTATGCCATGACGGTGTACACATTCCGCAGAAAGGGGACACCGAGAATCATATCCCCGATACCACTAGTCGATCCAGGGCCAAGAAAGGCGTCTGCTGATTGGATGAGGCCGACGCACGTTGATGTCGATGGGGAGTAGGTCGAGGCGGAGGAGGGGTCGGCGAGAGTAGTGAGGTCCAGGGGGTGTATGGGCAATTCAGAGCGAGTATCGAGCGTGAATGTCAAGTTGAGCGGAGTAGTGCACGGGATATAATCTATAGCGCATATCCTCATAAGCAAACAGCAAAAAGAAATTAAAATGAACAAGTCCACGCACACTTTCCATCACTGGCAGGCTCAACACCCAAAGCGCCATACACCGCATTCGCAATCGCACTCGTCGCCAAAATCAGCGGCACACCGCTATCCACCACCGCGCTCGGAAACGCACCACCAGCACCTCCACGGCCCACATCCACCTCCTTCCTCTGCCCATCAACATACACCGTGATCGCTCTAACCCCGACCTTCCAAAAGAGCGTCCCGCTCGCCTCCGCCACGAGCTGCGCATACTGCACCTTGCTCGGGTCCGGGACGAGCGCCTGAGGGTGTCGCCCGATGCCCAGCACGCTGGGCACACGGTCTGAGCCTGGCCGTTCCAGTGCGAGAGAGAGGAAGCGCGCGGAGGGCGCGGAGGATGTGGGTGTGATGGAAAAGAGATTCGACGCCCATGCGGCGCCGTCGGGTGCGTTGGATGTGACTGGCGGGATGGACGCTGCGATGATCGAGTTGAGCGGGAGCGCGAGGCCAAGTATGCCGCTGAATTTTGAGGAAAGGGGTTCAGAGTCGACGTCGGAGGCGGCGGCTTTGCAAGTGTTAGTTTAGGGAGTGGCAGGGGCAGGAGAAAACGCACCTAGTGCCTGGTTATCAATCGTATATCCTCCAATCGTCACACTGTCCCAGTATACTGGTCCGCTCGCCGAGCCAGATAAATAGGGTATACTGAAATCCACACCTGTCGCGCGCGCCTGAGTCTGCAAGGGGTCGTACAATCGGCCGTCGGTGAGTTTGCATGAGGAGGTCGAACATGACGTCGATGCAATCCACTGGCGAGACATTTAGACGTATGGTTGAGTATATGCAAATAGAGAAAACGCACCATGTCAGACGAGCCGGTGTCTACCTGTAACGAGAACTGTTGCTGCGGGCGACCATTGTCGGTGCTGCCAAATTTAACTGGCAACGTATATGCTCTGTGTAGAGTGTCAGCGACACCACAAATATGGGTTGAGATTGAAGAAAAAAGGCAAGTAGGGGAAGGTAAATGTTAACCAGCAAAAAACACAACAAAATAATGCCCGCAATTCGTGATCGCGATCACACAGAAGCCGCCTGCAATCAACGTCGATCCCCGATCGCAGCGTGCTGCGACGCCTCTGACGCTGTCACTGTGCATGACGTCGAAGCAGCATGGTCATTGCGGCAGTATGGTCGAAGGAGGTGGCTAAAGGATGAAAAAAAACGTTGGATAAACTTTTGATGCACCCCCACAACGCATATCAAATGCGGGGAACCGTTCTCCTGACCCCTCTCCGATCCATCGCAGGCAGAAAGAGAGAAAGCAGTGAAAAATTGCAGAAGTTTTCTTCATTAATCACCCTCCACACACCGAAACAGAGATAGAAAAAGCAAACGTGAAATAAAAAGACTCACACATCCGTCACACCACTTCCAACCATATCCAGCGGGAGGACAATGCCCCCAGAGCCCCCACTGCCTTCGGCATTCACACCATCTCTCTTGCTCATACCAATCCCAATATCCTCTCTCCCAAACCGCCCTGTCCTCATCGCCCGTCGTTTCCTTCCCATACCCTCATCATAGCCCCTCACACCATGCCGCTGGCGTCCGTAGTCGCCCTCTGCTTCTCTAGCATTAGAGCTACGGCTCTCAGCAAAGTACGCTCGCGAATACAGGAAATCGAACTCGGTCGCACGAGCTTTACCCTTCCATCTCGCAGAGGTCTCCATTTCGCAGGCAAAATCCAAATCTTGCTAGGTTGGGGGCGTAAGAGTAGCGTAGGTCGTCGGGCGGTAGCAACTTCGAGGGGAGCTCGCTGACGATGGTGGGAGTGTGAAGCAAAGATGAACGGATGAAGAGTGGCCGAGTCCTCTGCGGTCCGCCCTCACGTCTCCCAGCCTTATGTATAGATAGATGGATAGATAGATCCGGGTCCAAATTGTACGCTAAACGGCGGAATTGGTGCTACGTAGTCGTTCGGGCAGGATAAGTTGGTCCGAGAGCCTCAAGCTATGAGTCGTCGTGGCGGTTCCGTGTGCAAATGTGTTAGATCCAAAGCAGATTGAAAATGCGGGGTATGGTATGGGAATCAAACTAGCGAATGAGAGCGAGAACGAAGTGTAATGTGTGATGTGGTGCGATGTGCGATGTGCGATGTGCAATGTACAATAGACAGGGGTAAAGCCAAAAGCAAGTCCAAAAATTCAAAAAGTCAGAGGGTCAGAGAAGAACCCAACCTCACCAACAATCCACTGCAAATAAATCGTCGTCGTAGCAGTAAACGGTGATCAACGCCGGGTGTGACCCTGTGAAGCCTGGGTGAAAATCCAGTGCACGACGGCGCATGAGAGAAAATTCAACAGGGGATGTTAGACGGGATGACACGCCTATCGAGCCGTTGCCCCGTTTCCGCTGCCCAGGTGGCCCAGACGACCTGTGCCGCTGGCATGCCGGACAGTGATACCCGGAGAGTGCACCCGCGCACATCGGATGCGGGTGTTATTGCTGTTAGATCAATGGTCTTGTAGCTTCATAAGTTCATGTTTGAAGCTCGTTGTAGTGTAAAAGATTATTCATTGACTAAAAGTCATATTCCAACTCTCACAACGATAGCACAGAAAACCCACTACAATTCGTAGGCCACCCAATTAACAAAAACAGTTAGACCGTGTCTAATTTTAAAATGAGGAACTACTGATCTGGCGTTCTGTATTTTTATGGGGGGTGATGTAAGGTGATGTGCCTGGATTCAAAATTGTCGGGGGGCGCTGTGGAGCGGCGAAGAGAGCAAAGGCTTGGCATTGAAGCTGAAGGAGGCGCGCAGCAACCCAAGCGCGCACTGAGACGCGCTCTCGCCTGCTGCGCATTCCTGAGTCTATCTTAGGCGCTTAGCGTGCATGCGTCGCAACTTCCAAGGTGTTTCTCTCTGAATCGAACGGTTGCATCAACGTGCCAGTGACAACGGTCGGGCTTCGTATCCCGCATGATGTATCCTAGTATGCCGTATGAGGTAGAGCCCTGGTAGAGCTGATGCTTCTGGGGTGATATGGCGGCTCATCACTGCCGCGGAAACGGCCGTGTTGAAACTCTGTCTCGTGGTAACTATTATATCGTCTTTTGACCTTTTCAATTCAAGCTTTGAACAGCGCGACCAAATTTAAACCTCTGGGGTAATTTCATTCAGACCATTTGACTATTTGAGGTGAGTTCTGATGGCATAAGCCTGTACCTGGAAGGGCAAAGCAAAAAATGTTTTTTTAGATTACATCGTGATGATATTAGCAGCAATGAAATGCTCTAAGTAGGTATAAAACCGTATTATGAGGACGCGGATATATTACGCTACCCTCATCAAATCCAAATACTACTATTCAATCTTCAGCGTTTGATAAGATACACTTAGGTACAACCATGACTGACAAGGTGAGTTTTCAAATTTCAAGATATATTCTCGTTGATGATTCATTGTTTGAAACTCGTAGTTTTTTTACGTATAACGATGATTTCTTCTTTTGATCATTTATACAACTGTTGATTAACGTAGTATGTAGATTTCAATACCATTCTAATCGTGTCAGCAGTGAAAATAATGTTTTGGCCTTACCCCTGAATAACGCGTGGGACGCGTCTGGACATCACGTGCTAGACAATACAAGGCGCAAGGGTTCAGGACCATCAAGTCTTCATCGTTTCCGAACAGTTTCCAAGAGAACAAAACAACAAATGAAGCCTATGCCACCAATTGAAGAGTTGAGGCTGCAACGTATGGAGATCTGAAAGCTATTATGAGATAGAAATGGGACTGAACTATTAAACTGTCTAAGGAACAAGTTAAAAAGCACCAAAGTCTTTGACGTTCAGTATCTCCCCTGATCAACTTATCTGTCCAGTATGCCCATCATTTACACACAATTTCGTAGCCTAATCATCCATTCATACACGCTAGGAACACTTTCATATGCACCACTCTACATTATACACAAGCATGGTTTTCATCATCTTTGTTTCTCGAGCAATGTCAGCAACCATAACCGGGTTTTCTGGAGCGGATTGCACCGGCACACAAGGAGAAAGCTTCAATGTCATCGTCGGGGAATGCTTCAGCCTGGGCGGACAATCCACAAAATCATTTCAATACACAGATGTTCCTACCCAGTCTCAGTACTACGCTTCAGGTGGCCAGCACGATTCATGTACAGGTACACCGAGCAGCATCATGCCTGGGGGGACAGGATGCGCTACTGCACCGAACGGGTATGATTTCTCTCGGTTCTCTGCTGTCATGTACTTGAGTGTTTATCTTTTGATTTAGGCTTAACTGGGAAAGCGTCTCAGTTTTCTGATTTCTGGCTACTTTGTATTCCCTAAGCTTTCAACGCGCTGTGCATCAGAAGGTCGAATCGCCTGACCGAGCATATACACCAAACAATCATTATCGGTGGCACCGGGTTGTCCTATCTTTATCATTCGACTCTGACGAACAATGACTTCTATCATGATATGTAGCTATAATCACAGATGTATATTTATATAAACGTATGCTAGACACTGGAAGTCGTTTTCTTAATTCATTGTACACAAAATTACACAGATTCTTGATTTGAGGCCATGTACTTCGAGATATGCACTCGAAATGGGTAAAGAGCAGGCCGGCTTTGCGTTAAGTAGGTGTATTAGTAGGCAAGAGCAAACCAAAGTAGGAGCTGCACGTCCTCACAAATTTTATCTCGAATACGATCACATATAGCTTTATATTTATTGTTGGATTGGTTCATTCTCAAAACATGGATAGAGGAACCACTTCGGGCACAACGTTTTTTGCAGTGTTCCCTCTGTTCGAATTGTCGACCTTCGATAAACAAGAGACGACAACGGCGGGAGAAAGATTTCAGCAACGCATTGCTTGTCTTTGCTATTTCCAAAGCTATTTAACCTCCGCCCTGACTTCGCCTCCAACAAGCCACGATATAGCAGAAACAGATTGATATTCATGAAGAGGTCAAATGATCATACATCTCCAGCCTACATCCGCATAGATTCTTACCAGGCGGTATTGAATGATGGGGGATCCAGTCATTTAAACATTACTGAAGGATGATTTACGTACACAGGAACTTTGTCGCCCTGACAGATTGCTTTATACCAGGGAAGAAATGACTCTGAATGCTATACATCCCCTCTCAAGTGTATTCATCAACGTACAACGTCTTCTCCAGGTGCACATACGATTCCCTCTCGCCTTATTCATTGCAAACTAACATAAAATAAAATCATTCCAGGTACCCATATCGAGAGACTACACTACTCAACAATGAAGTTCACCCGTGCTACTCTCTTCCTCATCTCCAGTACATTTGTGTCTACCGTGGCCAGCACCACGCTCATCGCCTTCAACGGCGCAGCCTGCACAGGCATTGCCATTGGTTCCGTCAGCGGCAGTGCCGGGATGTGCCTGACGTTCAACTTGACCACTGTCAAATCCATCAGCTACACCGGGCTCAACGCCGGGGTTATCCAATTCTTCGTCGCTGACGGCCATCATGACTGGTGTACCAACGGCCCGCAGCTCGTCCTTCCCCCTGCCTCAGGATGCGCAACCGCCCCGCAAAAGTAAGCCTATATGTTTGTTTTAGCTGTTATGTTGGTTGCTGATACTGATTATGTTTGATCTAGTTCCAATTGGTGGGGTGCTGCCATTCAGTGAAAAGATTATCATGTAATGATCATATGGGACTCTCGGCAGTGATCAACCTGCCTACGAGCATACGTACGAGATGTCTGGTCCCTCCTGAATTTTATAATATCTTATCCTGAACATCGAAAGACATAACAAGGGAGACAGAAATGTGTAGAAGACTGACCAGAGTGGCTTGGGGAAGTGTCAAGGAGGTGTTGCCATCCACGGAATAGAGCAGAACATGAGTAACGATAGTTGTACAGCTTATATATCGAGCATCGTATTCCTTGTGTGTGTCAGAGTTAAAGCTTGAAAGCCAGAAGAATTATTTCAATGAAAGGCATAAACAAGAATGGCTGCTGTACTTTGTGTGAAGTAGAAGAGCCAATGAGAGGAGGGCCTGGGCTAAGAGTCTAGACTCTGCATTTTCAAAGGCCGATATCACGTGGCTCTTTTCAGGGTTTGTTTGTCACCTCAACCTTGCTTTCGCTGTCATCCTGCCCCTCTAACGAGGCGCGCATCTGCTGCACACAATCACATCTATTTCATCGTCTACATCCACGTCATGAGGAGATGTATCATGCTATCCTACGTTACCTGTACGATCCACATGGTTGTGATTGCACAGTGCACAGAAACCTCACCCGCGCAAGGAAACTCATCTGGTGCTCGTCAAGAACCGTCGTTCCATTTCGTCTCCCTGAACGTGAATACTGGCATCCATTACGCTGAGGGACATAACTTTGAGAGGTAATGCTCGTGGAATTCTCAAATTTGACGGGTCAAGTGTACCATGTACACGTTCTCCTATTCGCTGAGATTTTTGTCCAGAGAGACGGACAAACATACATTGAGTGTTATTTTCTCCGGATCCCGGTCTCTAATAGTCTTTTCTTGGATTCATACCTCTTTTAATTCTGATTTGGGGACACCGGCATGAGCGCACTGAAACGCTTTGCAAGTCATAGGATTCACCGCATTACATGAAAAGTTACCTCAACAAAAAAAAGGAATCAAACTGTGTCATGAATTACTAGACGATTTGGAGCTGGGAAGTGCTTCGAAGTTTTGTTTAAACGTTACTTCCTCAGAAACCGTGAGCTTCGGAGATTCGTACCTTCGGCATCCAACTATGTGTATCAGCTGGTTCTTCATGGAGCTTCGAAGAACGACGAAACCACTGGCTCGATCCGTGTCTACCCGGAGTACTTTAGGTTGTACCCATATTGTGGAGAACGTAGTGGTTCATCGGGATGCATCGACGGTTATCACCTTGTCCGCATTCAGAATGGAGACTAGCCTATCAATTCTCAGTCAGGTATTGGGATCACGTAATTTATAGGCGCGTAACACCCGCCGGTACTACTGGCTTTGCTTCTCGGAGAAATATACTAACAACAATGGTGCTCATTGCTGGTTTTAACATTGTATCTCTAGGTTTCGCCGCTTCAATATAACTATTTGAGTTTTCAGTCCTATTTCAAACTGGGTGGCCGCTGTGTTTCCCAGAGTCTGCTTTAATTTCCGTCCAATGTTAGTTTGCACTGCATAACACTGTGTAATCGAAGCTTCCATCCCACACTGTGATCATGAAATTAATTTTATAGGCTACTTCTCCAATGATTTCTACCAAGGTAATCACTCTCTCGGGACGGCATGACGAAAATGATGCAACATCATATGGACAGGAATAGATATACGCAGCCTATGCATAGCACCGAGTACGGACAGTACATACTGAAAGGCTGGAACTGCAAGAAACCAATCGTAAGAATGTTTCTGTGCTCTTCCCAATTATGCTATTGTAAATATACCAGTTGAGACAAATTATCTGACAATAATTCTCTGAAGTTGGAGAGCGAAGTAGGGCGTAACAATCCATTTTTCTAACACCTCCGGTGACTGCAAGTGTGGCGCCCCAAAATCAAAATTTCTGAGTTACCCATGGATATGAAACTATATCCCAAGCATCGTTCTCCACAGATTTCTACCAAGGTGGATCCAGCACACTTCCCTCGAACCGGCATGACAAAGGCATTGGAATGAACGGCTTTAACATTAACAACCACCTGGTGCATGCTAAAGGCTTCGTACATGTGGCGGTTCATGAAAAGGTATAAAAGAAGCTATGTGTTCCCTTAGTATCTCTCAGAACAACACGTTACATCGTTCATACAGGTTCGCAAAGGCTTCTCTCTCACTTGCAATAATATATCCAAGCTAATAATGCTGTTCTTATATCATGATAATCCAGAATTACAAACGATTACTACACTACAATGAAGTTCACCACCGCAGCCTTCACCACCCTCGCATGCGCCTCTGCAGCAATGTCCGCCACCATCACTGGCTTCGCAGGAGCAGACTGCACTGGATCCCAAGTCGCCTCAGGCAGCGGCGGCTCTAATACCTGCCTTACCTTGGGCTCCGCCTCCGTCAGGTCTATCAGCTACTCCGGCGTCCCGTCCTCTATCGAGTTCTACATCTCTGGCGGGGGACACGACTCGTGCACACACGGATCCCAGCTCACCCGCGGTGCTGGCTCAGGATGTGCGACTGCTCCCACTGGGTGAGGATACTTTTTTCGATGAGGTATTAGTTTGTTTGTTAACCGCTGGGTTTGTTTAGTGTTAACTGGGAGAGCGTCTTAATTCACTGAGTAGTTTATTGCTTTCTGAATATCGCTCAACAAATGAGAGATACAAAACAATTAGTTACGAGTTTGTGTATAATAAAGCACCACAATTATCATGTTTCTATCGAAATATCACAAGTGTGGCGGTACTCGTGGGAATTTTGACGGTGATTTGCCATACACTGAACCGGCACAGCCACTTTGAAGCCTTCCCTCAAAGCGAGGAGGAGATCCAGTGTCAGAAAGGTGACAAGCTATGCATATCTGGCACAATAATTTTCCAAATGAGTGAATAATTAGTCCAGCCTTGCACTAACCTGCACTAACATCCCGTCCTGTAGCCGTTATACCTCTTCTTAGACTGCATAAATTTGGGAGACTACACAGCTTTTGCAAGCATATCACTCGGAGTACTTTGTAACTATTCTGAATTGACCTGTATATATATATGATGACGTTCTACTCGCACCACTGAAACATTGACTATTTTGCTCTGTATCAAGCATTCTTCTAGTTTCAACATCAGATTTCCATTTGTCAACTAAGATGCCTATGTAACAATCTCCCCTCAAGTGGGACTAATGACGACTAGAGCTTTCTGAAGAATACAGGATCCGCATTTATTGGCTATTTCATCGCTCCTAGAATGCATAAAAGTCGTTCGAATTGTTCGTTAAGCACATAAAACTAAAAGCTACAATATATAATACATTAACGGATAGCATTATGCTGATGGCACATCTATTATAGGGGAATTCGATACAGTTTGAACTAATTTCTGTAGGTCCTTAGATTCCCTTTTGCCTAGAAGAGGAAAACACGTATTTTTCATCTTCAATTTTTAAAATCTTTATGTAGAGGCATGTTTGCTTACCTGCTTTTGCAACGGTCTCCAGTTCCATATCACCTGCGGCATTGACAATCATACGGACGTGTGAGCTGATGGGTTCTTCGTTAACGATATGCTGCAAATAGAAAAAGCTGAGATAACCTTCTCGGTATGTCCCCCCTGATCTGTGCCTCTGCAACCAGCCTTATGGCGCATATCTTTATCTCATTCGTGATCGAACGTGCCCCGTAGTTCACGTCATATCCTTGAATAAGTCTTTCAATGACTGTATAAAAAGAAAAAGGTTTGATAAGAAAAACAAAAACATAGCAGGGACAGAGCATGGACAAACCAGACGGTGACCAGGTGACGTGAATATCGTGTTGATCCAGAGCTCTCTTCTGCCACTTCTTTAACTCTACCTTTGCAATGTGTCCAAGCTGATGAATTGCATCAGCGCCTTGTCATAAAAACCAAGTTCTGATCTTACCTCGACGTCAGTAAACGGTAAAAAGACGACAGTCTGGTTGATGCGTCCCAGGAACTCATCTCTTTTGAGAGACCTCTTCAACAAAGGGTAAAGTTCCTTGGTAAATTGTGTCACTCCTTTGTGATACTTCTCATGTTTGTTCACGTCAATTGTATTTGCAATAAGAGAATTGAGCTTCGGCGCCGCAAGCCGGATCTCCTCAGATCCAAGATTAGAGGTCATTATAAAGACGGCATTGGGACAGAAGATCGTTCCGAGCTGATATAATGGGGCAAGAATGTAAATGATAAGGAATTTAAATCAGAATTAGAGAGGAGCAACTGTACCTTGGGATCAGTGATCCTACCATCATCGAACAGTTGCAGGAATACAGTCAAGACATTAGGGTGTGCCTTTTCGATCTCATCCAATAGAACAATGGCTCGGGGGTTGGCCTTCAATTTTCCGGTTAGAACACCACCCTCATCATATCCCTGAAGTGACAAATTAAAAGGATTTTTCAATAAAGTCGCGAAATGAGACGTACGACATATCCTTTTGGTGAACCTGAGAGGGAGTGTAATGAGGATAATGTCACGGTATAGCCCAGTGCAGATATCCACGTACCCGTTAAGTTAGACACTGTGTAGTCATGTTGGTACTCGGACATATCGATGCGAACAAATGTACCAGACTTTTCAATATCCGTTAGCGATGCCTTTTGTTGCTCGTCACCGTCATCGTCTTCGCTTATAGGTGATCTTGGTTCATCATCCACTTTCTCATCTTCTTTTTCCGCCTTGATTCCATGTAGATACATTGCAACTCTCTTTGCAACTTCTGTTTTCCCAATGCCAGAACTTCCAAGAAAGAGCATTACTAGAGGACGATCTCGGTCTACCCAACCATTTTCTCGAAGGCGGATAGCAGACGCAACCGAAGAGATGGGTCCCTTTTGGCCAATGATGTCAGCACCGATTATTCTCTCTATCTCGACTGCGAGTTGAGAAGATGTTAAGACATCTGGACAATTCCTGTGGAAGGTAAAAGGGACATACTTCTTCGACGTCTTTCATCCTCTTTCTTTTTTTGTTCCCTTTTTTCCATCTTCTTATCCTTTTCTATTTAACTAGTTAAGAACTGATCATAAATCATTTTGTGTTCGATGAACTGCTTACCTTTCTGTTTTTCTAAGGCCTTCATCTGTCGTTTTTCGGCTTTGGATATCCGCGGCTCTCCTTTCTCCATTTTATCCACATCGACCTCGTCAGCCTTCCTTTTCCCCACTTCCAAAGCCAACTGCTCTGCGAAGTCTACTGCCCATTGGAGAGCGTCCTCTTCCTGAGTTGCTGGACCATCCATTTCCGCTTTTTGGCCTTGAAGCACCTCTGATTCCCTGATATTTTCGCCCAATTCCATTTTTCGGCTTTCCTCCTCTATCCTTTGTTTCCGTAGTCTGTCTTCTTCGTCGCACAATGATTTGAACTTTTGAGCTATGATCTCCCCGTGGAGGTTCGCATACATTTGTGGAGTAATGTTGTAATCATCCTTCTCTGTCCATGTCGCACCATTGCGTAATAACAACTCAGCAATGTCCATTCTAGCTTCCAAGCAAGCGTAATGTAGAGCCGAAGATCCAGGTCCATGCAGAGGATAATCGGGAACGATGGTAGAAACCTCAACGGATGACGGTTTGAAAATGCTTCTGAGCTTCGAAGAAACACTATCCTTTATTTCTGAATACATCTTAATTGCTAGATCTGGATAGCATTCAATCAATCTGTTACGGAACCGTCTCAGTATGCTTATCGTTCCGAATATATAATTTGCGACTCACTCTTTGCAGTAGTCGTAATCACCCAGTCGTATGGAACTACAGAATACAAATACGTCTGCACATGTGAAACACGAGGTGAGTGATTTCAATAAATGAGTGTGACTCAGAACACACCTTTTGCGACGAGGGTTCTCCAGTCCTTTTTCCACTGCTTTTCTGCTGACTGATACGCAAGCAATGCCTCTAGATCCACTGTATCTAAGTCAAAATAGTCCAATGGTGTCCGCTGGGAGTGATCCAAAGCATTATAAGCAGATGCACCTCCCCTTTGGAGAACTAAGTTGAGGACATCCTTATCGCCTCTCATGCACGCGAAATGCAAGGCCGTTGCACCCTGGGTAGACTCGGTCCCGCCAATTGTGGGACACAACTCTTGCGTACGGCATAGTTGATAAGCGGCGGATGAGCTGGAGCTGAAGCTTGATTCGTCCTGTACAGCGATATCCACTCTTGGTAGATTCAAAATGAACTTAAGCAGCGTAGTATCGCAGCACAGAACAGCAGTATGGATGGGAGCCCACCCAAGGGGATGTCGGATGTTGATAAGCTCAGGGAATGTCTCGAGAAGTCTTCCAGGGTAGATAAGTCTACGCCGCACAGCAGTACTCAAGGAGATGCAAACTCACTTTTGAACGCGAACAATTTCATTGCGAACCAGAAGTCGACAAAGGGTGCGACTAGCACTAGTAGCAGGTGGATTGTGAGGATGAACGATGATAGTTTCAGTAGTCATGGATGTAGTTTTACTTGGGAGACGCACATAGACAAGATTATTATAAGAGAGAATTGTTTTAATGTTGCACTAACCTAACGGCAACGTGGCATTGCGTGTCCTACGGTCATACAGCCTCGAGTCATGGATGTAAAGTGAACTGCATATATTTGGATCCCAATATGTCATGTCAGCATAGCTTTCTTGTATTCTATTTTGAGACCCAAGAAGTGAACACGACGGAACAAGCGCCATGAGCTTCGAATTAACGAAGTGAGTCACCATGAACTGACAGTTATGACTGAACCTTAATACTTGGTGGATTTGGATCAGGTTCTTCAAATGAAATAAAGGCATGCTGGCGAGCGTGTTCAGGAGATTACAACTTCCGAAGGTTCGGCTAGGTTTACGAATCCCACCCTAACCATGCACAGCCACGGCTTCATGTCACGATCAATTACTTTTGGGCCTGAAGCTGAAGCTCGAAGTTAAACTATGCAAAAACCTAACATATTGTACGAGGTGTATTATACGAGGTGTAATACATTTGCAGATCATCACCCAAAACGTAGTGGTGAAAAACCCTGTACATGACCTCATCCGACGCTGTTAGTTAACACTGCCTCCTTCTCCTCTGCATAGCCACTTGCGCCAGGGAGACTGGATAGACATTTCTTGCTGCGGAAGAGTTCTAAACCGCCTCGATCAGCATTTAGCGCTCAACTGTCCGGTGGCCATCTAGCAATGTGACTAATGGTTTAATGCGATGCGCGTATAAATAGGACCCGGGAAGCTTTCTCAATAGCGTGTCGGGGCTAAACCCAAATTTTGGGTCTTGAATCTACAGGAATTTGCATCTAAATCCGCGGTTGTTCCTCGCAGCTGCCCAACACTGAAACAAACTGGACTTCTTGGTTAAGAATGACTTATACAAGCCTTTCCAAGGTCCTAATTTACGAATTTACAACTCTTTTCGCATCCCTAAACTACCTCTAGTGGCCCATTGAAACCTTCATACCGTGGCAGTTGCCAGGTGTATGGTATGTATCTACGGAGGCAACTGCCAGGTGCCACATTTGATGTGTTTTTAGATGGCCCAAATTAGACCTCAGTATGCATCATCTGGCTGCCCGCCGTGAATAATTTTGGGCTCAAATCTTTTCAAATATGCAATTCCCGGCGAAATACTCACTTTTCAGGGCTCTCAAATCCGACAGAACTGAATAAAAAAATGCAATTTTTGGTTACAAATCCACGAAAGTTGGGACACTTTACTGGGGAGCTTCCCGGGGCCTGTATTAATATTTCCATATCGTATATTTTTTCAGTGTTCAAGCTTTCCTGCGACAATCAGACACAATATTTCAACATGATATGTGATTTTTACGTTATTTCTGTTTACTTTGGAGTGGTATGCTTAGTGTTTTTTATCTCCCATTTCCAGAGCGATATTTCATTTCCTATTGCTTATGAAATGGCAACACTTTCCCAGTTAAATCTGCAAGCATATATCAGCAAACATACATTTCAGAGAGAATCAGTCATATATCTCACCCAGCAGGTGCGGTTCCGCATCCCGATCCAGCTCCAAGAGTGAGTTGGGAACCATTGGTGCAGTTGTCGTGCCCTCCACCGGAGACGAAGAATTGGATTGAGTGTGGCACTCCAGAGTAGCTGATTGACTTCACAGAGGACGCGCCCAGAGTCAGGCAAACACCAGACCCGCCGCTGCCTGTAGCAACGATAGCACCGGTGCAATCTGCTCCAGCAAAGCCCGTGACTGTTGCACTCATTGCGACGGATGCCGAAGCAAGGATGGAGAATGCGTTGATGAGCTTCATTGTAAAGAAACGATCTGAAATATGTCAGACGTTAGAGTACGCAAAAAGAAGCGAGGTTGAGGTGGTTCTACTGACTGTGTACTGAAGTAACTCGATGAGCTGAGAGAGTATTCACAGCACATCGAGCCTTATATATGTTTTTCGATTACTTTAATTGTAACCTTGGTGTGTCGCGCAGTATGATGGTAGGTAATCCTGCTGACTTTATTATCCCGTTCTGAGATAGAATCTGTCCGGTTTCTGCATACTCCGAGTCACGGAAGGCACTTTTAAAGTTTGTGAGCCATACGCAAAAAATTCTGGATACTTACTATCGACAAGGCACAACTACTATGGCAAATGTACTGACCATGAACAAGGAGTGGAACCATTGATACTGTTTAATATTTTCTTTCTCCCAAGTTCCCCTCGATTTCTTTCCACCAGCTATTGAGCTAACGTATCACTATGTTAGGAATACGACAAACCAATGCGTTGTTGAAGTCATAATCTCAAAGCTCTGAGAACTTGGGTGTGATGTTAAAAATCTTGCCGAGAGATGCCGAATAAGATATACATATCGATAGAATTCCCAGCGTGTACTAAAAACACAGTAATCCCATCGGTAGACACGGTTGTGTATATGTATAGGCCAACTATAGCCCTAATTGGTTGCCAGACATAAAAAAGCAACCAGGCCATCCGCCAACTTGTATGAACACCGTTTTCGATGACTGTCAAGACGTTTCGGTGAGGATTAAGGTATATATCAAACCTCCGCATCTTGCGGTGCTGAAGGGAAGTCTGCTGAACAGGGTTTGAGCGGTAGTATTTGGGAATTAATGCGCAGCGTAAGCTTACAGATTCCTTCAAAGAAGCATATCACGACAGAGGTGGAGCAAACAACTTTAAATAGTACTATGGTACACGAAAAATTGACATCCTGCTCTGCGGACCCTAGCACGAGTACTTGCACTGAAGTGGTCTACATCCTCATATCTCCCACCATCTTTGTAACTTTCAGCAATTTTGTTACTGCCCGGTTTATCTACCAACCGGCCAGAAGTCTGTTTATGTACTCTGAAGTTATCAAAATGTCGTAAAGGGAAGCAGAGGTTCCAGGGTGATGATTACTATCAGTTTGATCACTTATCTGTTAGGCAGCACCCTATTCGCAACTTCCTGATATTTAACTTTGTGTAGTCGAGTTTATGTTCACAAAAGTTCAACAAATTACAGAATTATTAGTCTTTCTTCGATCCCGCATGTATTGTGTATGTTGTGGTCAAAACGCTCTCATTTGTTTCACATTGGTGCTCTCTCTTCGACCAGATAGGCTCCGCAATTAGAACAGAGGAAGAGAAGCTACTCTCAACCCGGTTCCATGACACATTCACTTGCTTTGTTCGGGCGCTTATCGGATCTTATGCCCATTGATCCTGAAATGTGCCGCCCAATTGTATATTATTGCTCGGCCCATGCAAGGCGCATGTATCCTTTACAATAAACATGAATGAAATTGAAACAGCTGTACCCCTGAACAACACGCGCGACGCGTCTGAACATCATGTGATTTCAATTGTACGGCACGGGGAGACCCGGCCCATTGGCTGCCCCCGGCCCCTGTCGCAAACTCGGATTCTCTTGCCATTTTCTTTGGTTCAAAGTTCGACCACTGACATCGCTTCCGCCCAGTTTTCAAGAATGATGCCTCTGTGACCGATTTCAGAGTTTAGTTTACAACGTATGAGACTGTTCGCCCGGCTCAGGACGTTAGTTAACTGAGTGTTCAGGAGTAGATTCCACTGGCACACCAGCAGAAAGCTACAGCATCGCCGCCGGAAAATGCTTCAGCTTTGGAGGAGAATCCGCAAAATTATTTCTTTATACAGTTGTGCCTACCCAGCTTCAGCTCTACCCATCAGTTGGTCCACGCGATCCATGTACAGGTCAGCCCAACGTTGTTCAAACTGGGGGAATGGATTGCGCCACCGAGCTGAATATGTATTTCCTCTCTCGAATCTCTGCTCTGATTTACCTGATCGTTTATCTTTTGACTTTCGGGCTGACTGTGACCGTCTCAGCGCTTTGATCTCTCACTCCCTAAACTTCGAACGCGCTGTGGCATCAGACGCTCGAATCGTCTGATCAAGCTGTGAAATTTGTTGAAGTCAATGATTCCCGCGATCCTCGAACCCTCATCCTCACACAAACACATGTACTTCCCCCGGCCACTCGCACACGTTTCCGGATTACTCCCGCACGTCCCATTGCGCCCATATCCCATTACCACACCTCCCTTGCACGTCCATCGCGTCCTTTACATAGTAAACTTTCTGAACCCCAACGTTTCAACTTCGCCGCCAGGGAATACCTCAACTTCGGAGGATAAACGAGGAGAATCCATAAAGTCATTTTATTATACAATATTCCTACCCAGAACCCGCTCTAAACTTCAAGTAGTCCGCAAAATTCTTGTATAGGTCAGCCGAGCGATATCAAATCTTGCAAAACGGGGTGCATTACCGCGCGGGATGGGTAAGATTTCTCTCAAATCGCTGCTTAGATACACTTGATCACTAATCTCCTTGTTTGGAGTTAACTGGGAGACCGTCTCAGTGTTTTGGTCTCTAACTTTTGCCTAAGCTGCCAAAGTTGTCGTTCCTCAAGTGCTCTGTGCATCAGAGACTCGGATATTCTGACCGAGAAGATACGATAAACAGTTATTATTGTCGGCGGTACCGTATAGTGATAAATATATATCATGGACCCCGAGGAACAATGACTTCCAGCATGATAATGAGCTGTACTCACGCATTTATATTTACACCCTCCAACCCTAGACCCCGGAAGTTATGGAAGATCCTGATGATTATTCAATGTACTCTGAACTATTCAGATTCCTGTGTCAATGTCATGTCCTTCCAGAAATGCACTCGACATGGGTAAAACCAGGCTGGCTTCGAGTCCAGTACGTGCATCACAAGGAAGGAGCAAACCAAAGGAAGAACTGCATGCTCTCACTTCTCTCTTAAATGCGCCTGCACATAACTGTATCACAATTCAATTTCCTGTCTCTATCCACATGGTCAAGATGAACGTGTTAGTGGGAAAAAGTTTGGATTGACTGTTTTACCCAGTGTCTGGCCATTTCGTTCGGTGAAGATGTGTATATTGTAATCCAGGTTCATAACACTCTTGCCCCTAACCATTAAATTTCCCTTTAGCATGGGTGACATGGACTATTCTGCGTTTTTTCGAAACGTCATTGCAAATATAGAAGATACGTGTCCCACACTTCCTCGGACCCAAGAGTATTAAAGGCGACTCATGCGCGAAAGTACAGTAGGCCATAAATTGGTTTACTGCCTCTATCAGTCCAACTTTACATCTTACAGAAATGAAATTCTCGTTTTCCATTGTCGTATGCTTGGCTGCTGTTGGCTCGGCGTCCTCCATTGCGAGCACTACCGCAACAACGATGAGGGCCATCATGGGCGACTTCTCCAAGCTTGGACAACAGTACGCAAAAATCGTCGACGATGTTAATGCTTTCCCTCAATCTGGCATGGCGGGTGTTCAAGTAAGTCAAGAAACTTCTCGAAAGTGCTTATTAAATGTTGCATGTATAGGTAATACACGACGATTTAACCATCATCGACACACTCTTCCAAAATGTTAATGACAATCTAGACGTAAGTACACATGATATGAGAACACAACTAGACTGCTTATAAGTGCTTCTTAGGCTCTTCCGAGACCAGTATCTAACGAGAATTCCCGCAAAATATTTTCTACGTATAACAGCCTTACCCCTAACATCTTGGACTATCTCAACGGCATCACGGACAAAGCCGCTGACTTTAAATCCCTTGACTCGGCATCCGCTATCATTTCCTCGGATTTAATCGGCGCTAATGGGGCCTGTGTCCATTTCGGCGAAACATTGATGGCAATAATTCCTGTGAGTGATTTTGTCTGTAAATTTAACAATATTTTATGATAACTGACAATGTAAAAATCCTGCAGCCTGTTATGACGGATGCTGCGAACATTATGCTCAACGGGGTTGACGTTGCAAGAGACAACGCCATTGCTGCTCTTGCTTAAGAGTTCAACACATGTTGGTACCGTGTTACTTGAGAACTTGACAAGAACCATGTGCCACTCTATGTAGTCAAGAATAATAAAGTTTGCGATAAAAATTACAATTAACCCTATTGAATAAAGGGGGTGAGTTTCATCGTTGTGAAATCGCTTCAGTTCTACTAGTCAATATCAACTTTTTGAATGCCTAATCTCATAATGGAAATCCCAATCCCTTATTCTAAGAATACCAAAATCCTCATCACTGAGAAGTAGCGCTTGTCATGGATTCCCAGAAGCTATTAGGGAATTCAGTGAACACACAAATTTAGAAACGATAAGATAAGGGATTGACATACTCGCAGCGCTTCAAAAGGTCGTGGGAAGTTTGAATTGACCTGATGTCAGGGGTGCCGGTTTCTGTCAGGTTGAAAAGCATTTCATTCGACCCTCCCCATTGCTTCCATAGGGAAGTTATATCAGCCCGGTCCGATTTGACATTGGGGTCTAATGACACTACAAAATTTTGGAAGCTCTCCGCAAAGGCTGTCACAAATTGTTGATTGGGGAACGCGGAGGGAAGGACACCACTGAAATTTTAGTGAGATCAAACGGAAGTGGGCATCAATATCGCTCTTGCTTACTTGTTGAAATAGAATGATACATCTAACCCGTGGCTTCCTGGAGGGATAGCAAACTCTCCCTATGGCGCCCTCATAGAGTCACTATACCGAAGATTCTATGAATCACCCCCCTCACCTTAAATCCACGCTGATCAAACGCGCGAAGCAGCATATAGGTTGGACAGATGAAGATGGCTACACAAAGATCAATAATTAGTGCCTAATGCAAAGATATGGTTATTTGAAACTTACATTCACCCATGATGGCGTTAACCTGAAAAATAGGGGTACCAAGCGGCGCGTATTGATCCGCTACCATTTTCGCTTGTTGTGGAGTGAGCTGTGGGAAAAGCTGAGTAACATATGTTGGAACTTCAACTGTGTTTGCTGTTGTCTGGTTAACAAAGCGAGTTCCTTCGAATGTATTGGTCACCGATAGATGAGTTTTCTGAAGTAACATAAAGCCTGTCAGGAATTCTCTCTAGATAACATGTCAACTCAAGACACACCCCATTCAATCGACCATTCTTCAGGAGGACTGTGGGCCTGTTGGTAATGAATCTTCCGTCGACTACAGGGACAAATGCGAATGTCCCAAAGAATCCACTGGTATATATTTCAGTGTTGGCGTTCTGCAGAGTGTCGACATCCACCTTGCGTAGGCACTCCAATGAATCGATTGCGGAGGAACAGCTACACCAGCCAATGATTAGCAATTTCAAAGGGATAATATAGGACTCGGATTCTACTTAGTCTTTGCCAACGTTTCGCTGAACAAGGTCTGTAGATCCATGCTTAATTAAGAACAAACATCATATGTGTAAATATACCTCCGGAATTTGATCGTCAAAACGGTACTGTGATGGCAGGTACGTAGAACTGGTAATGGCGGCACGGAAAAGAGGTGGGCGTGTTCTTCCTCCGTTGGCTACAATATGTTGTAAAACCGAGCCCGCACCAGACGATTCACCCCATATAGTAACTTTGTTAGCATCGCCTCCAAATTTACTAATCTAGAGATAATCAGATGAAAAGTCAAAAGAAGGAAACGGGTTATTCTTACATGCTGTTGGACCCATTTCATAGCAAACTGTTGATCCACTAAGTCGTAAAAATATAAGCATGAGTGTAAGGGAGACACTGATACTGAAACTCACGCAATCCGGCGTTCAGAGTGCCAGATTCTTTTACTTTGTGGCCTGACAAAAAGCCAAATAGACCCAACCTGTATTGTATCACAACAGCGATAACACCTTCATTCGACTCTCGGAGGAGATCATTCCCGTCGTACAGTGATGCGCTTCCCAGAGCATAACCACCTCTTCATAACGAATCCCCGAAGTAGTGAGACGCATTGAGAGCGATGAAGAGACAAAAGTTCGTACCCATGGATCCAAAATACGACGGGCAAGTTACGCTTTTCTCCAAGATTTCCAGGGACATAGACACTGTGTACTACCCCTCAGACGATGATTTTATCTATGCACAGAAATGTGGACTTACTTTAAAAAGAGACAATCCTCTGATGGTCCAGAGTCGGCCGCTCTTGGTTTGTGATTACTCACGGGAAGAAACGGAGAGGTGGGGGAGCTCCCGAGACTCGCTTGGAAGCATTCAGGAGGTTCTGTATCTGCTATTTGAATGCCATGCGTGGAACTAGGTGGAATTGGTCCTCTGAATCGTGCAGAACCTATAAAGAAAATTTGTATCTCAGCCGTCAATTTGCAACCTAGAGTTTGTGACCCACCTGTCGGAGGTGCCGCGTATCTCATGCCTAAGAACTGTGTGTGCGTGGCGTTGGTCAACTTGTCCTGCACGACAGCTCCTTGGTATGTTGCATAGCCCAGGTCAACTACGGGCGGAGGGGAAGCATTAACAAATATAAAGAGGTGTGATGCGAGAATCAATACGCAAGATGATAGTGGTAAATGAGCCATCTCGATGAGTACGTATTTGAATGAGAGTGTACGAGTGTTGAAAATTAACAAAACCAGTTCCAAGGAGGGGATAAAGAATAGTAAACTGGTGAAGGAAAACGATGCTTTACACCCCCAACTACACCCATACAATATATAGTCTTAAGATTTCTCTCTTTGTTACTCTGTAATTGCTATTTGGGAGATTAGGGTGACTTAAAATAAAATATTTCATAGCATATAAGATGAGTTGAGTTACAATATCACTGATCTGTCCTCTGTAAATCATAGCTTGCATAACTTCATATTCAGAGCTTGGGAGATCGTGGGTGTCAGTTGAACTCTTCTTCAGGGGAAATGAATGGAGAAAAAAATATGAAGACTACGCTTGGATATTGGAGTACATGTGAATGATAGACAGTTATACCAAATGCTTCTATATCACAATGATTGACGTTCCCGAGACTTGATCTGCGTCCATTAAGTTTTGAAAAGTCACAAGAGAATGACTCGTGTCACGCAATCGATATTTTCAATTAATCTAAAGCATTGAATGAGCGTGATTCAAGTGAGACTTCTAAGTAAATGAGGCCTGGTTTATACGAGGATGTCAGAATATTGAGGATTAAACCATCGGACTCTTCGCATTGAGACCACCGAAGTCAAATTGCCAACAGATGACTTGAAGAATATAGGACTGGTAAATAAACAAGTATACCTTTTATAAATATAGTTGTAGATCTATCTGCTGTCAATTCAGTAGATGGCATGTCATTCGGTTGTCAAAGTTAGCGCAGGGCTTCGGTCCTATAAGCCTACTTGACATGGATTCAAACCATCTGCGAAGAACCATTTCCAGTTAGAAGATAATAATGAAGTTTTCTCGTCGGCGAACGTTAGAAAATGAAGCTTTCTGATGGTATGCACACCTTCCTAAAGCCAATACAATTTCCAAGACACCACTTTACCACCTGTCCTCCGGACACCCATCCCTATCCTTTATGTTTCTCTGAACCGTTTCATACCATGAATAGCTCCAACATTGATCGCGGCTCTAGACCGGCGCTCAAAATAGAACAATCTCTTTTGCTTCATCCCATCCAATAGCACTTAGATAGCCTGAAAACATATCATGTCGATTCTGTTGGTATTATTAATATTATAAAATCAACACACCTTTCACAGTCTGTTCCATACTATGGGGTCCACATAAACAGACCACCTTATCCTGGCCGGGTCGAGGAAGGTGTTTCACCAGCATATCAGCAGTGATCCTCCCTATCGAGTGTTCCCATCCATCAGGTACCTCCTTTCCCGTCAAGCTGTAATGAACATGTGCTATCCCTGGATTTTCTCTCACCAGACGGTCAATCTCTTTCTTACACAGAATATCTTCAAAGTCGCGATTAACGTCCAAAACCCAGACTTTGGTCAACGAATTCTTGTCGTCCTTGGAACGTTGAGGGTCGTTTAAAATCGCTCGCATGATCTGAAGGATGGGTGTTACTCCACTGCCGGCACAGACGAGCCCAATTTCTGCTATACGAATATCTTCATTGTTGAAGAAAGCCCGACCACGGCCTTTCCAAATAAAATTGCCGATGGGACCCTTCAGCTCAATGCTGTCTCCAACAGTAAGCTCGTTGAAGCCGAGGGTAATACGCCCCCCTTCCGGAAATTCTGGAGTGGGGTGGTATATCCTGGAATACAATGACATTAAATCCATTGCATTTTTCAGAAAAGATTGGGCAGCGAGCAACTTACTTGACAAGCAGGTCAACATACCCTCTATCATTTCGCTCAAACAGAGGTGTATATGCCCTTTGCACCATCTCACCAAAGATTTCTTGCCCATCGGGAGGTTTAGCAACTTTCCTGCGTAATCTCACATAGAGATGTTGACCAAATGCGAGACCAAGTTCCTGATTCTCGTCTCTGAGTGCAAATCGGAAGATCTTGGTATTTCTTGAGACAGGGCGTATCTCTACAAGCTTGACGCTTTTCCATTTCTTTGTCTGAAGGAAGGGCTTTGTAGCATCATCATTTTCGTTGATATAAAAGTTTTGAGATGGCATCGAAGAGGGGCCCGATTCAAGGGATGTCTCAATCATGGTCCCAATGTGGAAATCGGCGAGTTGCCTTTGTGCATCTGAGCTATGAATAGCCATGAAATCTTCTGTGGCATCTTCTCCCGCAACGAGTTCAATGGATGGTGCGCCGCCTGGGTGATCTTTGAAGAACTTGCTTCCAATATACACCTGATATGGCGTAGTGTACAAACATAAGTTATTTTCCTATACCCTTATGGATTATGAGTAGCGGAAGACATTACCTCTCCGCGAACTACAAACCAAGCTTCCCGCTTGGCTTCATCGGACTCGAGTTCTGACTGGCTAATTTTACGAGTTGTAGATGGGTTGGTCATACGTATTTGATCAGGGGGATTTATTTTGACGGCGTCTGGGGAGGAGGAAGAATTTGAAGGGGATGAGAAATCAGGCTTGGTAGGGTCGAGTCCAGCATCCTTGAGTCGTTGTATCCACCCTCCAGGTTGCGCACCAGCCACTATCGACATTAAGATAAATATGTCATATAAATGTATAGCATCGTAACGTACTTGTCGGATGTTCAAAACGTATTTTTCCACCTTCCGTATGATGTATCGCCACCCTAAACCACCTTCACGGAGTTAGACGATATATATGGACCAGTACTCAACCTCTTACCAGTTGTTCATCATACCAGTCGCATTCCAGTACATATCTCGAGGCTGCAGCGCTAAAGACTCGTCCATTGCACGCACCATCATCGCATCGCTTGTTAGGAACCTCTCCACCGAAACCTCAAATGACCAAAAGCACCAACAGAAGCATGTATCGCTGTCCATCATATCGAAGTCGCCATAAATCGGGTCTGCTGTAAAACTAACGTTGCGATAAGCGTCTTCGGGATACTGTATGAGAGCGAGCTCCCAGGAAGATCCGTTATCCAAAGAGAGTTCGACTCTTGTGACGCGACGTCCGCCTCCCGCGTAGGCGTAACCCTTGACAGTGTATGTGGGATGAGAAGCGACGGTGATATCGAGAACTTCGTCGTGGTTAGGCCGGGCTATTGCACTGTTGACGTTCAAGTCTCGAATAATATATCTATTTACAGCACATCAACCTTTAAGTTGGATTCCAGATAGTTTGTAAAAAAATGAGGCACCTTGAATCGTACCACCAGTCTTTCTCCTTCCGTGCCTGGTCCGGACCCAATGGCATAGGAAGAACCTTGTTATCGTGGAAATGGAGATGATGCTGGCTCTCCGTTGCAGAGAGCTCGATTCGGCTCAACCATTTCACGGACCTCCCCCCAATTTGACCGGGTACTACGAGGCGAAGCGGATAACCATGATCTGGCTCTAGGCTATATGCAAATGAATGAATAAGAGGGGTAACCTCGACTAATCCATGGACACTGAAAAAGGACTCACGCAAGCCCGTTCATCGCCCATGCAATCATCATCCCTTGTCGTACGTCAGACGCCCATGAAAGGAGCTGGCTGCGGTGGACTATAAGACCCCTCGATTTAAACTTCAACGTCACTATCGACTCACCTCGTCCCATAAGGTCCATTTGGAAGATCATCCACACCTTCAAAGATAACATGTTTGGCCCCTCGAACAGGGTGCACATAGCGGAGCACATCAGCCAGATATACGCCAGTGAATAGCGCAGTTGACAGTCCTGCCGCACCCCACGAAAACCCCAGCGACTGCTGTACGACGTTCTGTTCTTTGCGGCGGTTCCCCGCACACACGAGTGTGATTGGCATCGTAACGACGCGGAAGTTGGTGCGAAGGTCGTCGATCATGAACGTCGTTGGGTTGGCACACAGCCTGGTAGCATTTCATTTGGCGCCGTATATCCGTCAGTGAATTTCAAGTTCATTTCCATCCATAGGTGAACGCGATGAATGCCGACGTACCCGTGAATCCTTAACCGCCAGTTCTCCGCTCTAGCGCGCTCAATCCTCGGTACAGCTCCATGATTTCTGACAAAGAAAAGATTGCTGGGGGTGATGAATCCTTGATCATATAGGTCCTTCAGCCTCGCCTCGGTATTAAAAGGATGCTTCCCAGTCAACCGGACAAGGCGAGAGTCGCGAGGGACCCAAGCATCGGGTGTACCACTGAAGAAGTGTCAATCGTTGTAGAAGACGTTTAGAGCAAGTACCCACATATCTGGAGAGTCGATAGTTGTGCATGCGGACTCCGTTGGCATACTCGGGAGACTTTGTTGGACGTGACAAGGCAATGGACGGGGAATCCTGGTGGGTACCTCCTTCTCTTCGACGTCCTGTTGGAGGGAAGGTGGGTAAAAAGGATATGGTAACTGCACTGGTGCATTTTGCGTCGCTGGATACAGTGAATCCTCTACAGATGATGGTGATGTCGCTGCTGAGTATGATGAATCCGGAAAGCTGCTCAAAGACGATGATATTGGAGAAGATACATCCGTTCCAAATACCGATGTGTCGACTTGAAAATTTAATTATTCATAATGATCGATAGAAACTTTCATAAAGTAAAACGCGCAAGATACACGGTCACTCACCACTGAGAGACATCTTGAAGGAGGTTCGTCGAAGTTGGACACGCTCAAGTCGCTAAATCATCCACTCCGAGTTAACCCCAGACCTACATTGGGTCTGGCCTCCACAGGCCCAGGATTTCTGTCGAATGATAAGAGGTTGCTCCATTTGCCGCTAGAACCTTGTCGTGTGGTCCCACTTCGACCGATAGCAAGATTAACAACCTTCGTGTATGATGAATATGGAGAAAAGGATGCACGACCATCATGACACTGACAGATCCACGCACAACAATGTCCTTGCCTGTGGGAAAAAATCACTGCGTGGATGACCAAGATTATAAATAACCTCAAATCACGGTGCATTCCCCAGCTCTGAATCCCTTTTAAAGCATGTGTATTATCCATAATTACTACCTGTCGGCTTTCGACAATAGCATGACAGGAGGCGCTAATCCTAAAACGTGCCACTACAGCTTGGGTACAGGAATAGGCAGGATCAAGACGTTTATAGCGATGGAGAGGACACCCATAATCCAGAACGCTTTTCCCACCTGCGGCACAAATCTGAACACCAGAGCAAAAACAATGCCACCCAAGTTTCCGAACGAGCCTACAAGCCCGGACATAAATCCCTTTAAAAAAACACTGAGGGCCGTGTGAAAATGCTGAGAACCCAAGAAAAATACTCACATTGTTGAATGGATTGCAGTGTGGAACGAGGGAGAAATTCGCTCCGTTTCCTATCTCTGAGAAGATGGCAGCGACAGAGAAGATGCCCATGAGCACAGAGACTGCGGAATATGCCAGTGCGAACAGAATCAGTCAGAACCAACGACATTATAATTGCGATCCATAAATTGCCCTTACGCTGCGCATCGTTTGCAGTACGGTGGTTCTGCAGATAGAACCCGCCAGCGAGGAGGGAGGCACCCATGATCAGGCCGCAGATTACGGTCCATACCTTCTTTCCCCTGGTACCGTAGTACCGGTATATGACATCCCCCAGGTATCCCCCGAGAGGGCGCGTGACTATGTTCAATAACCCGCTATCCATCCACACAAGATTAGCTCTGAAAAAGCCGCACTAGGACAATAAAGGTACCTACAAGATTGATGTGTAGTACCCAGCCGTAGTTTGCGTGAACCCCGGTCGTCTTTTGCTGAACAAAGTGAATAGCACCCCCGACATGCTGCTGTCAATGGCGAGCTCGATTCCAAAGGTAGTCAGATATCCCAGTGCCGGAAGCCACGTTAGCGGACTGACGAGAAGTTTCAATGCAACCGCTGCAGTTAGCGTTTCGTTAACGGCAATGTCCACCGTCGACTGCACTACAACCCCATCTGAAGCATCAGAGTCTGTTGCAGGATCAGTGATGCTGACGATGGCCTTTTCGCTGTCGCCGCCAAGGATATTCTTTTCCGTTGCGCTCTCGTCATGATGCAGAGTGTATTGGGTCTGGTATCCTTGACGAAGTGCTAGTTGTGTAGCGGGGGTGTTGTGCCTCTCTGACCATTTACCAGCTGGATGGTCAGTGCCAAATAAAAATACCAATCCTGCTACGAAGAGAAGAATTGGTACACTGGACCACAGTTATAGACATGCATATTCAGAATGTTCAATGTCACTTACGGAACAATCGCAAAGGATGCCCTCCATGCCGTATGGGATGTCATCCCCCTGGACGTCAAACTTTGAAAAAGGGACGTCATAATAGCAAAGGTCGCACCGCCCCTAAAGTGCATTCAATTCCAAGTTCAAACAAGGGACATATCCACTCACCCCATGTTTCCTTGCGTATGCAAATATAACGGCATCAGATAATTTCTCCAGAACCAATCAGGAGCCACTCACCCCAGCCTCCAACTAATGCATTCGCAGTCCCCACGCAATTTTTATCAAAGAACGCCGAGGTCCATGCCTGACAGGGAACAAATGTAGCCCCCAAGATGCCAATGAAGAACCGAAGAATATAGAGGGTTCCAGCATCATGTGCTGTCCCTGCTAGCCCAGATGGGATGGCACCAAGAATGAGCAAATACGCCATCACCTTTCTCGGTCCATATCTATCAACAAGTGGCCCAACAATGACTCGAATGACGAAGGTGGATGTCAAGGCGATGACATTTGAGTTTGCCACCTCTGCAGCGGAGAGGTGGAGGTCTGATTTGATTGCGTCGGGTATGAGTGGAGGAAAAGCGAACCACGACAAGAACGCTACGAAGAATCCCACTTTGCAGAACGTGTATCAGCTTCGCATGATGTATCAGTAAAACAGCATGTACGCCAACTAAGATGGAAAGCTCTCGCATATGGATCCCATAAGTTGAATAATGGTATGGTATAGCTCTTCAGATTGACTGGATTGACAATGGCGGGTTGCCAGAGATGAGCCCATTGGAAAGAAGGAGGTTCTCGAGATTGTGCGTGCATTGGGGAGTTCGATATCGATTGGTTGCACGGAAAGGTTGGAGTATTGGACAGAGAGCCGCTGCTGAATTATACGAGTTCATACGATCAGTTTAGAATAATGCTCAATAGAGAATAACTTGCGTTTGAAGGATGCTACAATACAGCCCCAAATAGATATGTGGAACATATTTATAGTGCCCCTTGATAACGGCCAAGTTCTCTCACAGTGGGGGCATGCATCTCAGGACCGCCGATACTGCGCAAGTAGTCCTACGCTTCCCTGTAATTCTCTTGATAGGAATAACGTGTTTTGATGATGGGTTTGGTAGGGTGACCGACTACTTATGCGTAACTTGCGGACGGAGGGTTTCCTGGCATTAGTGCCAAATCAGACGCCAGACAGCATGGCTTGTCGCTGGTGTAACGTGTCAGCATGATACGTATGTAGAATGTATAATGCCAGAGGAAAAGAAAGACGAACCGTGCACTACACAGCGAGGGATGATGGTGGTGCTTGGCTGACCGGACATTATACATCGCAAGCAGATAGAATGGATTATTGTACCATCGCAAGGGTACGTTTCAGTGCGTGCCGTCTGAGTTTGAAACGGCATTGTATCTTATTGTGGCGAAACAACCTTTCGCTGGAGTCGATATTCTTCGCTTTTGTGTTACCAATAGTTTGATTTATTCGTTCCTTAAATTTTTGTTAGGCCCTGGTTCTTGCAGGCTGGCATTATCACGCCAAGGTGCGTCCCATTCCCGACGTTTGGGGGGTGCTCCAGTCAGCATGGCTACAGCGATGGTTTCTTAGAGGGAAGACCTCGAAGGCGTACCTCGTCACCTCTCAATGATGATTGAGCGGCATCCCTAGTGACTGATACCGCCATGGGCGTCCTTTCTGATTATTATCTCTATAGAGTTAGGCCATAGTAATCCACTCGTGACGAAGCAAACACGGGTGGATTCACCTTGTCAAATATATGTGGATGCTAATACATATCAACACAGCTCGTGGACAATCTCCAGGATACGTACAGGAACTCGGTATTATATGTGACGTAGTTGCGATCGTGGCTGTCGCTATCGGCGTAACCTTGATGCTCATACGAATACCACAGGCAACGCGAATATTGTCACTGAACGCACCATCATCTATTTTACAAAAAAATCCTTTGGACTTTTGACCAATACTTAGTCCTCAGATCTATTCACTGACCACCCACCCAGTTATTGCCTGGAGAACAACCTTGTTTGCATTCATCGGGGCGATATGTTGATGTTTAAATAGATATATGAACCCGAGTGTCGTATTCCGTAAATCATTTGTATTAATAGGACAGGCATCGCATACGGGCGTAAGTTACGCCCAGTTACTCCTAATAAAAGGCTTTGTTCAGTCTGAAGCGTAAAATTCTGTTAGCTGCTCGTCTAGACACATACACTCATTCAGATACACCTGGCAGGACCAGAACTGGTCTCCGACTCACCTCATATCACTCTTTTTTTAATCGCATATTGCATAGCACTTGTGGACAATGGAACCCTCGGGTTATGTATCCCGGGATGTCAAATATTACCGAGGTAGCGTCGCCTCAGCGCCTGCGGTGTTCAACGTCGATCCTTTCGCTTCTCCAAGACGTTTTTCGAAGCAGATAGTTGTCGAAGACCGCGGTCGCCAATCAAAATACATGTTACCAAACACCTCTACGGAGAGCCTACCGTCGATTTATTCCGAAAAGTCAAAGGAGGTGCCGAAAGAAGTACAACCGGCTGGAAAAGTGGATGCAGCACCTTCCATGGGACCAACGTTCCCAGAGGGGGGATTGGTTGGCTGGGGGACTGCGTTAGGCGCGTATGTGTTCGACATCGATTCGCGAGTTGAAAGGAATTAGTGACACGCTAGTTCTATTCAGGTTTATCATTCAGTTTTGCGGATTCGGGTAAAAGGCAATTTACCCTCTCCTGCGATGGCCTATGCTCATTTTGTGAATAAATTTGTCAAGGTATTCTACCTCCTTTGGAGTCTTTCAAGGTCTGTTATGTTTTATTCTTCAGACTTCATCCCATTTCCTTGTTGTGAGCAAATGTGACTGAAGTTACACACAGACTTTTATGTTCGCGAGTATCTGACGAAAGAAAGCTCATCATCCATTGCGTGAGGTTTTTTTTTTTTTTTTGCATCAATTTATGAGCATGTTAATAGAAGAAATACAGATGGATCGGCAGCATAAACGCTTTCTTGGTGATATCAGGAGGCCTTTTAGCAGGGAGAGTGTACGATCGCGGTTACTTGTACGTAGAAGCTCTTTGTATCCACATCCACTTCATGGCTGAGCGACCAATTCATTCTTAGCTATGCATTACTCTGGGGAGGATCCGCGATCATCTCATTCTCATTGTTTATGCTCTCTCTTGCACAGAAAGGAGAATACTATCAAATATTCTTATCTCAAGGGCTAGGTGTCGGATTAGGAGTTGGGATGATCTACGTCCCCTCAGTCGCCATCCTTTCGCACTACTTCAAACAACGCCGGAGTCTAGTCATGACCGTAGTGGCGACTGGATCATCCCTTGGGGCCGTAGTGCATCCTATCATGCTCAACAACCTTCTCCCAAAGATTGGATTCGCAAAGGCGACCAGAGCAAACGCTGGGATGATTTCTGGACTTCTCCTGCTCGCTTGTTTGATTATGAAGACGAGGCTTCCACCCCCTGCTACGACGCCTGATTTGAAGAAATCGTTGGTCAAGTTCTCGAAGGATAAAGCTTATATATTTTCTACCCTGGGGTACGCAAGATGAATAACTGGAAAGAACACAATACTAACGAGACATACTACAGCTTCTTCTTCTTCATAATAGGTTTTTTCTACCCCATTTTTTACCTGCAGTTGGATTCGATCACGCATCATCTAAGCCCAAACTTTGCGTTTTATTCGGTAACTTGTTATATCATGTTTCGTCCCTTGCGGGTGAACTTACCGTTGCATGTTTCCAGCTCGTTGTGATGAACGGATGCTCATGTATTGGAAGGATCTTTGCGGGGTTCTCTGGAGGTCTATTTGGAATCGGAAATCTTGTGGTATTCTGCACAGCGTGCTGTAGTATCCTTATATTTTTCATGATAGGCATATCCGAGGTCTCGAGTGTGGTACTCTTTGCAGTGGTGTATGGCTTCTTCTCTGGTGCCTGTGAGTAATTTTACGAGCGTTAAAATCACTGTATACTAATACAGTGGACAGACATTGCATTAATGGCGCCAATGATCGCTAATCTCGCAGATGACGTTTCCGAGATTGGTCTGCGTATGGGAATCAGCTTCACTGTCGCTGGAAAGTATCATGACAATCTGTTTGCATTTTTTCGGAATTTTTACCCTTCTTCCTCAGGATTTGGAGGGCTGATAGGCGCCCCTATTCAAGGAGCGTTGCTGACTTCATCATTTATCTGGTGGAGAGCATCAGTTTTCAGTGGTGTAAGCGGTTACGATAATGACATGAAAAAAAATACAACTCAATAACGTCAACAGATTGTGGCATTACTTGGATGCATTATGTACATTGCCATGGTGGTAATGATCCGCAGGAAGAAGGCAGCGCAAGACATGCTACCAGTACATAATGTGGTACTCAATCAGCAGATGGAAAATAAAATGATGAAGGAATCACAGGCGTAACCCAGCAGGTCTAGAAACCAATGGATTTGATCAAATCCGGACTATCATAAATGCTTGTGCAGAAACATATTTTTCAGATAATTTGGCAGAATTGCGACAGGAGATATATAGGCATAACTTTTGTAGTAAATATATTACACTAATAGCTAGGCTCGTATCACACTTGCAGGGCATGTAATGACGCTCTAACCTTCCAAGCCATGCTTCTCATGATGGCCATGTCCATGCCTCGCGTCGAATTCTGCTTTGCGTCTCAGCACGTCCCTCGAGAGTCGTTCTTCCAACACACAAAGGCCCCGACTTGACAACCCGAGGGAGTCCAATGGTCCAAAGGATCCAGCATGTACGATGGCGGCATACCAGATGATGTCTTGGATAGACATAAACAAGAGGAATACCGAGCCGTACTTGTGTGGAGAAAGGAGGCATATAATAAATCCAGCTATCGCAAATGCGCCGTTCAGGGCAGCTGTTTATAAAATAAGGTCAGTAAATTGTAAAACAGGGCGATGCTTTCCGTTACGCACCAACGACCCTATATCCATCGTCAGACGCTGTCTGTCCAGCTGTAATTCCAGCAAAGCCGCATCCCATGACCAGTGCAGATAGACTAGCAACACCTGCGTGGTCCTGTCCCCATGATGCCGCTGGCTACACCCGTATACCATGATCAGTGTCAAAATTCGACTCCCATTCGACAAAACATGCTTACAATTCCAGTCAGATTGTACACTGCCGATGTCAAGGGCCCATCTAGGAAGAAAGATGGGAAAAACAGCAGGAATAATGATACGAGTATGTCGAGAATCCCCTTGGTGAAAACGAGCTTCCGAGCAGGAACAGAGTAATGGTGATGGTGTCCATCCTCATCGCGGTGATGTTGTTGATGGTGCAAGTGTTCGATTTCGTTATGTCCGTGTGTGGTATGGTGATTGTGTGCTTGCGACATGGTGGTAGCGGTTGGATCAAGGAGTCTTGAACGCTGATATTTAAGTTTATCCACTTGTTCCACTACCCCAAATGACGTCGATATTATTTAAATGGGAGATTTTCGTCATTTATTGCGCTTGGGTGACCTTGGCATCGCCTTACCTCCCGCCAAGTAGTGGGATTAAACATACTGTTGGTGAAATTTGAACATGAGGGAGAGAATTGTGAAATCAGAGCGATACCAATCTAATGTCTAACGTCTAACTGTGACCCCAACATGTTTGAGTTCAGAGCTTGATCGATGATCAGTCGGAGTATAGTCGTTTTCAGTCGGAGATTGAATATCATATCGCGTTAAACTCCAACGGAAGTACAATTTTCAGATTTTTCCCCAATATCTGCTACAGTGGAATCTGTAGTGGTTTAGTATCATACCCTGCTATCTTCATTTGGCCACACCATGAATCGGTTTCTTAGTATTATACATGAATCAAATCCTCCCATCAAAGTCATCCAAATATTGCCACCGACTGAAACTCAGCCTACAACCACCGAACCTCTCGAATGTTCCCACGAAAAGTTTAATTATTTTCTCCTTGCTCGTGCATAGTGAACCCTCACACTTGGTATTCGAAGCTTGAAGCTTGAAGCTTGAAGGTTGGTGTTGGAATTCGGTTTAGAGAAACCCGTTTGCTCTCGACTTTCGATTTTGACGTCATCCAACCCTTTTCATTTATGCGCCACCGACCGCCACGCCCCGTGTTTCAACTCGATACAAATCCCTGACGGCGGAGTTCTATGGGCATGAGTCATGACGTCCCTGGCATCAAAATAATGGCAAGTGAAGCGGAATGACCATACAGAAACATGCCTGTTCGGTGTGGGTCATCTGGCACGGGTGTGTACCTAATGCTTCAAGCTTCATTAGTTGGATCAAAACATTATATTGTGGTGATCGCGCGGCACGATAAATACCATCGCAACTCGTTCTCGTCACCCAACAATGTCTGCTAGTCAAATCTCCCAGTTGGCCAGTCTCATTTCAGACTCGGTCGCCACATTAGAGCGCCTCACGCTCGAATCACAAACTTCTATCCCGGATCTGAACTCATTTGGATTCGACCCTTCCTCAGAGGCCTTCCGTTCTGCACCTGGCGTTGCTGAAGCAGTAAAGGTCGCCGCTGCGGCCTGTATGCAGCTGGCAGCGGTTCTACTTCCTCCTACAGATTCGCTTTACAAATTGGCACTCGGAGTACGTCGATGTTCCCTGAATATGTATCCATTACTTACAGTCTACATTGTAGGAACACCACTCTTTTGCGGTGAGGACTTGTTTGGAGGCTAATGTCACAGAGATTTTGCGAGAGGCTGGTCCAGAGGTAAGTATTCATCCAATTCTACTTTCACCTACTTAAGACCATTGTGTCAGGGACTTCACGTCAACGAGATCGCTGCGAAATGTGGGCTCGATCCTTCCAAGCTCGGCAAGTGTCTTATTTTATCGCAAGAGGAAATTTTTGACATTTATACCTACAGGGCGAATCATGAGATATCTGGTCATTCACCACATCTATCGCGAGGTCAAACCATATGTCTTCACCAACAATAGAATTTCTGGCACATTGGACACCGGGAAACCCTCGAAAGAAATATTTTCCGAGTACGTATGCACCTACGTTCACTGGGGCGATGTGACAATTGATACCTGATAGTCCAGAAAGCAAATACGAATCAACTGGGTTCCCTGCGCTTATCAGCCATCAGTACGTTGTGATTTCGCGCACACACAATCTAATCAAACTGATCTGCAATCAGTCTGGACCTCGATCATAAGTGCAGTGCGATCGCTTGGGACGTGCTTAAAGATCCGGTCCTCGGACATTCCAACGAAATTACGGATACCATATTTTCCAAGGGCCTCAACACCGATACGACGTACTGGAAGTTCTTCCAACAACCTGACAATTTGTTCAGGCATCGACGATTTGGATATGCGATGAAGGGTATGGGTGCGATTCAATCGCCTGATTTGGTATTTAAAGGTTGGTTGTGTCTACTTAATGTGATGCACAGACTCAAATGTGGGGCCTGTAGCGTTTGACTGGAACTCGCTGAAGCCAGATTCCACCGTTGTTGACGTCGGAGGTGGCATAGGAGTTACGATATCTCCTCTGGCTGAAAGGTACCCCGATCTGAATATCGTTATTCAAGATCTTCCTATTGTTGTCGAAGAGGGCAAAAAGGTACGATAACCAGTTTTTTCCTTGTCCTTCAACGATCTCACCTTGAATTTTATCAAAGTTTTGGTCGCAGAAATATCCTCATGCGCTCTCTAGCAATAGGGTCAAGCTGCAAGGTTTGCAAATCTCTCGAATGATCATGATAATTCACATATACTGACGCGTTCAAAATGCAGCACAAGATTTCTTTGATGTCCAACCTGTCAAAAACGCCTCCGTGTTCTTTTTGAAGCACATATTACACAATTGGCCCAAGCCGTATATGGCCAAGATTCTGCGGCGGTTGCGCGAAGCAGCGACGCCTGAAACCACGCTCATTGTCATCGACAACGTCCTTCCCTATGCTTGTAGACGCTCTTCCGACAGCGAGACCCTCTCTGACAATGGAGGGACATACTACAAGGAAGCACCGGAACCTCTTCTCCCTAACTATGGCGCGGTTAGCAACAGTCCATATACATTAGACTTAACTGTGAGTTTAGCGATACAAGAGTATATCATATGTACTGATTGCCACACAGATGATGTTTTATTTCAACGCTCAGGAACATACTGTATTGGGTCTACAATCTCTCCTGGAAAGCACCGGCTGGCGTTTGATCAAATTCCACTCGGTCGACCCCAAGAATGACTTCTTACAGTCAGTAGAAGCTGTACCACTTTAGCTGTCTTTCTATGCTTCTTAGAGTCTGTCGTCTTTTGAGCATCCAAAGCGCTTATCCGCATCTTTCCATTAGAATGACACAGCTATGAAACCTCTCACACGGGTCTCTCAAACGAGTGTCTCCAGTAAGAGTGCACCGACATGTGTATAAAATAATAGTCCTAGGATGAACTTGTTGCCCTTGTTGTCCCCTATATGAACGGAAAACCGTTTTTCAAACTCCGCTTGCTTCCATCAATCAATTAATCAACCTCGGGCGTAAGTTGCCTCCGCTCGAACCAGAGCTTCGACCTCGGAGCCTGCTCGAAACACAACTTTTGTCATGTTCCTCTTTCTTCATTATTCAACGGTAACTCGATTTACACCATGCGACGGGGAAGGAGCATCATCCAATGTGTGTCTTGAAGTACAATGCTTACCAATTTGTTACCAATGCAATGCAATACTAACCAGTCCTTTGCTTACTGAGACTGACAAGATTCCGACTATCCGCAGACGTTAAGTAGAGGAACACAGAAATCGGTATCGATCAACAACATTTCATCCCATTTTACATTGTCTTTCGCTCACAATACACCATGTCCACCACCACCCCGATCAAAGTCGGCTTCGTTGGCTTGTCTACTACAGGGTGGGCCTCGGCTGTCCTCGGACCTGCACTACTCCAGGACTCTCTCAAGAACACATACGACCTCGTTGCCGTCTCTACCAGCTCAGAAGAATCTGCACGCGCCTCCGCTGAGAAGTACTCGAAAGAGGTTGGACATCCCATCGAGGCGTATTTCGGGAGCACGGAGCAAATCGCTGCCGATCCGAACGTAGACCTAGTAGCGATTTCCGTCAAGGCACCGTACCACAAAGCACTGGTGCTTCCCGTCATTCAAGCGAAGAAGGACATCTTTATCGAATGGCCAGCAGGGGCATCGTTGGAGGAGACAGAGGAGATCGCAGAAGCTGCTCGTGTTCACGGTGTAAGGACCATCGTGGGTCTTCAAACGAGACATCAGGCAGCGATCCAGAAGGTGAGAAGTAATACTACGTCGGCTGTGCGGTATTTAATGGTTTTAATTTAGGTCCGAGAGTTATTGTCTTCGGGTATTATTGGTACTGTCAGGTCCACCAATATTGTGAGTTAATTTTGGTGATATGTTGTTCCATACTTGATACCTTTAACCTACAGACGAACCTAATACCGAGGGAAGGGCATCTATGGATTCCATTTTCCAAAGAGAAGGATCTTTATCTCGTGGAGCATAAAAATGGTATGTTTTCTATTCACTTGGAATGAATGATATTAATTATCGTATCAGGAGCCACACAACTTCACATACCCATTCTTCATTTACTTGACACGGTTTCCTATCTTCTCGGAGACTTCTCGAGCATCACGGCGACGAGTACCATAGCATATCCCACGGGCACTGTGGTCGACAATGATGGAAAACCCACTCCACGAACCTATGCTGCACAGAACCCGGACCATTTCTCCATCACGGGAATTTTACCAGGGGGTGTACTGGCCAACCTGTTCTGGAGATCTGGATATGCCCTAGGAAAAGGGCGACGGATGTACATGTGGGAGATCGAGGGCGACGAGGGCGTTATACGGATAGAGTCGTCTTCGCCCTTCCCTAGCGTTGTCGAGCCTGAGGTGTATTTGAATGGGACGCAGGTCGATTTGGACGGTCCGACAGGTGCCGTGCATACTATTGGAGCTGCTTGGAAAGACTTTGCCGAGCATGGGAGCCATCATGCCACCATCGAGGATGCAGTCAAGAACCATAAGCTCATTGATGCTATTGAGAAAAGCGCAAGGGAAGGGAAAACAATACATCTTTCATTGTAAATTTAAAATACACAGCATGTCTCATCTTACTTCACATAATTAATAATTGTGCTCTCTGCAGCTATCACTGTTTGAATGCTTTCCACATCTCACGATACATCGGGGAGGTATGAGGGTTTGATCGTTTCAAACTTCCATACTTAGATCTTTGCATTGTGAATTTTGTCAAAAAACGCGTTGTTAATAAGTAGGTTGGTATCGTACAAGTCCATTTCCACATATAAATATAGGTGTACGAGTCAGTGTCCTCAGTTGAGACACTGGCTTATTTCGCAGTCAGCTTCAGGGTTGAAATGTACTCAGCGTAGCTCCCCAAGTCAGTATAAATACGTTACTGTATATAGCGTTGATAAAAGAACATAATTCATCAGTTGCCTCAGGCCCTCGATTTTTTAAAACTTTCAACAGTGATCTCATCATGTTTCTCGCTCGCAGAATATCTATTATAATGACTTTGTGCCTCGGGTTGCTGGTATCTGGTAAGTTGTTTATTACCTCTGGTATGTGTATACATTAATAGTCTATATAGCTAGTCCAATACGGTTGAATCAGCGTCACGACGGTAAGCTACTGCACTAAATTCAATGAGACAGAAGTCTGAGCAATAGTCCAGGTCAGCCACTGGCTATAAGAGACGTCAATGGTATGTCATACATGGCTTGTATACCGCGTCCCAACCTGAACTGTACGGTACTAAGATTGTCCTTTCCCACGGCGCGATGGGACGGCGTCCGACTGCACATGTCCGCCAGATGGCTGCTAGAGATTTTAAATGTGTAAGCGCTGGTTTTCTTATTTTTCTTTATTTTGACTTTACTCAATAGGGGAGGTCAGAGTGGACGATTCAACGGCGATTCAACGACGTAATTCAGAGGCGATTCTGGTTATCAGAAGCGTGGGAAGACGCCGAAGCGCATCTGAATCTTTGAAGCGCCTCCGGAGCCGCTTCAGAAGCTCGATTCTGCCTCTATAAATCCAGTTTTAAATAATTTGTTCCTCTTAGAATATGCAGTTTTGGAGCAATTTGAAAGTTTACACTACATGTGTTGAATTAATCAGAATCCTCCCTTCTCTTTGTGCTTTCAGAACACAGAAATTAATAAAATACAGGAAATAAACTGGTCTCAGCAGCAAATATATCGTACTCAATCCTTCAATTTAAGGAAAATGACTATGCACACCATGTAAGTTGAAAATTTCAAAAACAAGTATCGCTATTGTGCTGAATCAGAAACGTGAATCGTGTGTGAAGCGAATTTTATCCAGGGGGGAATGGGTGATAGAGTGAAATCGCACTTCGGAACCAAAATTTAATCGCAGAATCGGTCATGAATATTGAATCTTGACCTGCATCGTGTCGGAATCACCTCTGAATCCTCCACTCTGACCTCCCCAATATCTAAAAATAGTTCAACCTTCAAGTGGATGGTTTCTTACTCTCAGCCTCCATCACGAGTAAAGACATAGGAGTCGTGCTACCATACATAGATTCGTTCATCATTTCGATGGCTTAATGTTCACACGTCGATTTACGTTTGAAATTCCAAGCGTTGCGGCAAACCGGCACCTGCGTCTAGCACCTTTCACACAGTCTAATATTTCTTCCTGGTCCCATGGGCCGGACAGTTCAGGTGCTGGTCAATTATAACATCATCCAAATCGTGTACATAGATGCGTAAAGATTTCTCTTAAAATCTTTCGCGACCTAAAAATACTGCATATGTAACAATTTACCTCTACAAGGTCAAACATCCCGAGTTCCCAGAAGCATATCTGTGCCAATAGGGAACATGACCTTACAGAGAGCATTAAAGAGCGTCAAAAGGAATCAGATGGTTCAAGAAACTACCCTCATGAACATCTTCCTGATACTCTCCATCTTTGTAGGCTCCGCATTTTCGTCTACTTTGGCGCAAGTTCAGACTGATATAACCGGCATCTTAACGTCAGCTGCAAGCTTTGACAAGGCTATTCAAGCGTTTAATAAGGCAATCACCAATGCGTCAGTTGAAGAGGCCTTGGTTAGATCACTCCCCATAAGTACGACGTTATGAGACTCTAATTGTACTAACGCCTGTCCAGACAATTCATTTCCAAGCCAGTGACCTTAACAGTTCCCTTAATCAGCTAACAACGGATTTAAAGGTCAATGGTAGCTCCGACCAAGGCCCATCGCTGCTGACATATTATAGTAGAGCCTTCCTTTGCCTCTTAGTGAGGACGATGTCATCGGTCTACTCGACAACATAACGGGATATGTACCTATTATCACGGACGCCTTGGTGGGACTTATCGAAAAGCAATCGATCTTTATGAGCTTGCCTGTCGCAGGTTTTCCTGGGCTTGTGTCAGAGGATTTGGTCAGCCTAAACTCCAGCAACTCAAACCTTGAAATGACCATTCTTGCTACATTCCCTGGGGTAAGAAGTTATTGCATTTTTCTTACAATTCATGTGATTGTTGATGGCTCTGAAAAGTTGAATTGTCACACCACGGCCGTTGATTCCGCATTTGCGAATGCCATAGCTGCTTATAGCAACTAAAAATTGTAGATATACTTCATGTACAATAAATATACGGGTCAATTGGGATGTATGATTTCCAAAAATCTAGATTTATGGTCGATTCTTGGACCTTCACCGGGTCCAGTCAACTTTCGCATCCAGGTCAGTCTTCTCCGTCAGATAAATGAATACATTCTTCTAGGTGGATCGATTCTGCTTACTCTTAACAACTTCGCTTGTGATCCGGCAGGCGTACCGACAGTGGTTGTATACTTCAATGTACTCAGGCTCATCTCTCAAAGCGGCGAGCCGAGCCCTCATCAATTGATTTTCAGATAGTCAATACAGATGCGTACCGGTCTCATGTTACTGAATCATCAATCCTTTTGTATCAATGGCTTTCATTTCTGATTGACGTTCTGTAACCCGCCTCAATACCGATGATCATCATGCCCAGAGGAATCCACTGTGCTTCGTTCTAGGAAAGCCAAAATGTCTTGGCGCGGCTCGCTCAACACCTCCATGACTATTATTGCCCTACAGAAACCAACCTTCTCGTACTAGGCCTTTGCGGAGTAGCGATCTAGAGGATAACCATCGGGACTGGTCTAGCGTAAATCATTCTCGCCGTGCCTTGAATTCCAGGTATATAAAGTGGTTCTCCACACTGTACGAGTCGTTGCACACAAATCTATAATCGTGAAATCCCTCAAACTCACTAACAATGCGCTTTAACACTTTCTACCTCTCTGCGCTTGTGGCTATGCAATCCCTCATCACAGGGGCATCACCTTTGGAAAGTCGTCAAGGGGTAACTATGTTGTATTATCTGTAAACGTGTCCTCAGCTCGCTCATTACTGCTCAGTGCGCTGTCCTGACGCCTGGTCAATATACAATTGCATCGGCCGGAACTGGGTGGAAATTGCGTCCTTATCATCATTCTCACGCTCCTCCAGCGATAAACACTCTTGAGGAGGAACCAACTGGACAATTGGGCGTTGTAAGTGTCGTATAAATTGATGCGACTTGTTTCCCCATTGAATGTTTTGTGATATAGTGGTCTATCACCTCCGCGCCTCAATCCGCCTACTATATTACCAATGTCGGAGAAAACGCGCCGGTACTTACGCTTCAGTACGGGGTACGTAGTAATATGTTTGCTTGTCTACCTTAATTGGATCTCACTGTTCTCTTAGGGAGCTCCTCAGCCCTATACTTCCTGGGGCGCATCCCCCGTTGCCTTTGCAATTCAATGCGCAGGAAATGGAAAATATGTCGTAAGTGAAACGTTTCCTGACTAAAGCTAGTCTCTGACAAATTTGTAGATCAAGAATCCAGTTGCGGATGAGGTTTGGACGGCAGAACCAGGGGTGGGTAATTCTTTGACTCATTACATACTCCGACGATTTACTTCGCCTACAGGCATGGGTTAAGATTCTCGGTGCTAACGGAGATATCAGCCAGCGCTTCGTCTTTACTGCTGTCTAGCTTTGATCTCTTGATACGTAATTTTCAGGACTTTGTGTCGAGCTGGCTAAGGACAAGTCGAGATATATCTTAGTCTAGTTTTGTGATAGTAGTAATAATGACTTGAACGGACCTCATCTTTATCAACTCTAGGACTTTCCTGACAATATATACGTCGACAACTCTGGAACTGTAATTTGCTTTCACCAAATTCATGAGCTCAATACCACTTATAGCATTCTTCAGCATAGACGACCAGCACTGCCATTTTTTACTGATCATGTGTAATATTCTTCAGAGGTGAAGTAAGGCTCCAAATCTTCCCATTCATAAGTCTGGGCCTGGGACAATCGCAGGACAAAAAATAATACTCAGTAACACTTTTCGAGAATTGTAGTCCCACGGCATCTTCAATTATATTGGTCGAAGGATAAATAAACAGTCCGTCTGCACCTCAGCCTCACATTCATATTAACACGCTTTCGAGCAATACCTATGCATTTGTTCAGCGTGGTAACTCCGACGGGGGAATGAACAGCTTACTCTGAATATTCACTAACCCTCAGTAGGATCCTCAGGCGAGCATTCGTCACTTTGAGGTATGCCTTCAACACCGCGTGGAAACGGACAATCTACAAGAATGACTACATTAAAAGGCACTCATATTTCTCGAGATAAAATTCTCGCACCAGTTTCGCGTTTGGACAAACCAGGACCTTTGGACGTAGCAAGTTAATGGAAAAATGTCGATAATTGTTTGATATTAGTTACCTCCTGGAGTGACAACTACTGGGCTAGCTATCACACTGCTTCAGCACTCGTTAAATCCAGAAATTTAGGAAGTAAATTTACCAATTAAGGCTGGCGCAAGCCAGCACACAAACAGGGTAAAGGTAATGATGCGCTTCAACATTGTAGTCACAAAACGTCTTCGAGGAGTCTCTGGACCGAACTCATAGCCAGGATTATATATTGCCATTCCTGCTCCTGCTTAAGGTAGTCTGTATCAATTCCAGGAATAAGCACTCGTATCTGTTTCGGTGACAGTACGTTCAATGATGGATTATAATGCTATTTCCGAAACCTCGTTTTTGGCAAAAATATCGTGGGTATTTAACACCTTTGTATAAAAACGAACCTCTTCTCTATGTAATACACTGTACTTTCTCTAATATTACAAAGGAAGCATTCCCGAGACAATGGAATCTGGCGTCATGCTTACAGGGCAAGCGTAATTACGCTGCAATGAAATTTCAGACAGACAACGCCTCCGGGCGCATCCCGGTACCCGAACAAACCTCCAACTGTGTCTATTCCACATAGTTCAATCAATTTTAAATATCTCCGCAGCTAGATGTATTTTAACAGACCCAGTCATACGCCAGCAGTTTGAAACAAGTTTAAAGATGGGAAATAAGACTAAATTAATGAGATCATCAAGACAATAAACTCACCTCTCAGGCTTTTTGAACGTGGCTGATTGAGTACTGTCTTACAAGTCAACCCATTTGATCCTGGGAGTCTGGGTGAAGGACGGGAACCCTCAATATTCCTGTATGAGCGTCCTCCCGAGATGATGTTAGATGTGTCTTACGAAGATGTACACAATCGACCAACTCTTGAGGGTTCCAAATTTGACGTTGTAAAACGAAGAACAGCAACGAAGGACAGACCCTGACTGTTGTCGTCGATAGAATTCAAATTCCCTTATAAGAGGAAAGACAAACATGGGCTGGAATACACAATGGTGATGTGTACGTCCGGCAGGTGTCGTCCATACGCTTTGAGCTACTTGAAATAACTTCACCGCCGAGCGAGTGTGGGAACAATCATGCGACCCCACCGAGGATGATGCCATGAGCGCTGTGGGCAATCGAGGTCTGGAGATATATGCGTAGCGGTACGATAGATGCATTGTCAACACGTTGTGTGGCGTCCATGTAAAGATTCCTGTGCACTCCATTTCAGCCAATCTCGATGGGCTGCATCGGGGTATCCAGTTATGCAGAGTTCCAGCGGGTGTTACCTGTCAGATTCACCGCTCAATACTCAGCGCATCGTCTCGAAAAATGTCGCCTTCAAAAACTGGCACTACAATCAAAGGTAAGAATACGTGAAAATGTTTGATAATAGACAAAAAACATCGGACTTGCTTCGATGTGCATAAACGGTGAGTGCCACTGTTTGCTTTCCATGGAAGGGTGTATGATCACTGCAGGTAGGCGTGCCAGAATTGGGTTACATGCCTGAAGTCCCCAATGACTTCCCCACCCATTTTGATGTTGCTAATAGTTTCAACCTTAACCCTTCTTCAGCTGCCCCGCCTCCACCTCGTCTTCCCTCATTTTAGGCGCATACCTCCTCGAGCGCATTGCTAACTTGTTGACACCGGAGGCCGATACGAGGTTGGACTGCGACATGGTACGTGCTTCGCGTTGCATCCATCAGCGTTGATTCGACTGGTGCTGGAAAGTTGTCGGGCGTGATGTGGCCACCCTGAAATTGTAGATGCGTTGAACCCAATTGAAGTTGGCGCCATCTGGTGCAGCCGGTGATGCGTGCTGTGATGTATGGAGGCAAGGAATTGGTGAAATGAAACCTCAATGCCATGAAAAACCAGGGAACGAGCGGCATATCGGCTCATTGTATCCCACCGGCAATCAACAGATCTCGGCATATGTCGGAGTTTCAATTAAGAAGGAGTTGTTAAAATGACCAATCGCGACTCCGCGAGGCTAGGTCGTTGCATTCCCACGCATCCATTTGACGAGCTATTTTTCACCCCTGCTTATCCTCACCAACTTTCCTTGCGATCTGAAATGCTCTCTTCATCAACGCTTTGCTATTTTCTCTTCCGCCTATGGGACTCGGAGTGACGAAAAATCCAGACATCGGCGTGCCGAGCCCTCATCAATTGACTTGCAGATAAAGTCAATACAGATGCGTACCGGTCTCGTGTTACTAAATGATCAACACTGTCGCGACAATGGCTTTATTCTTTGATGGCGTTTTATGACCCGCCTCAATACCGACGATCATAATACACGGAGACCATCCACTATGCATCGTAAAACATCTTGGCGAAGTGTACTCAACATCTTTATGTCTATTCTTTCCCAGCAGAAGCCCAACCTTCTTGTACTAAGCCTTTGCGGAGTAGCCATCTCTGGAGTAGCCATCGTGGTAGGACTAGCGTACATGATTTCGCAGTGCCTTGAATACGAAGTATATTAAGGGTTGCCATGCACTCTACGAGTCATTGCAAACAAGTCTCGATTAGTGAAAATCCCTCAAACTCGCTAACAATGCGCTTTAACGCACTCTACCTCCCTGCGCTTGTGGCTATACAGTCCCTCATCACCGCGGCATCACCTTTGGAAAGTGGTCAAGGGGTAATTATGTTATATTATTAGCAAACATGACCTCATCATACTCACTTACATTCCTAGTGTGCCGTACTTACTCCAGGACAATATACAATTTCGCTGGCCGAGACGGGGTGGAAATTACGTCCCTTTCACCGTTCACACTCTCCTCCTGCGATAACCAATCTGGAGGAGGAACCCGTAGGACTGTCGGGTGTTGTAAGTGTTGTATGTATTAATGTGACTTGTTTAATCGTTGAATGTTTCGTGGTATAGTGGTCTATCACCCCCGCGCCGCAATCTGCGTATTATATCACCAATGCTGCCGACAACGCACCGGTACTTACACTTGTCTTTGGGGTACGTAGCTTATATTCTCCTCTTGGTTAATTGATTCTTACTGTCTCCTCAGGGTGTTCTCCAGCCTTACACTTCCTGGGGTGAATCCCCCGTTGCCTTTGCAATTCAATGCGCAGGCGGAGGAACATATATCGTAAGTGTAAATTCTCTACATCGACACCAGTCGCTGATGGTTTTGTAGATCAAGAATCCAGTCGCGGATGAAGTGTGGACGGCAGAGCCAGGGGTGGGTAACTCGTCCAATTATTACATATTCCGATGATTTACTCCATCTACAGGCATGGGTTAAGATTTTTGGTGCTAATGGAGATATCAGCCAGCGCTTCGTGTTTACGGCTGTCTAGCCTCGATATCATTGATACGTAATTTTCATGACTTGGTGTCGAGTTAGCTAAGAAGGACTGATGTCGAGATATATCTTATCTCTGTGCGTAGTAGTTGTGGAATCAATGGTCTTTCTTATCTACTTTATGATTGGTAAATTCTATTCTGTGTGAAGTCTAGTTGGTTCGCCATTCGGAAGGACAAGCTTCCACAAATAGCTTTGGTCCAGGTCGGCTAGGCCTTCCATTGTCCACATTCTCGAACAATAAATATAGTTAGATAAGTGTATTCTTTTGTCGCTTTTTGACATTCGAAACCCAGAGTAAAGCTTCAAAACCTCCGAATATTATCTCTGGTGCCCGAGAGACGTAGGGGTGAGAGATTTTACTGTGTAACATTTGGCCAACGTTGTTGTCTTGTGCGATAGATTGATTAAAACGTTAAGTAATGCATGAACCTCTAATTCCAACTTGAACGTCATGGAATGGTAGGACCACTGTACACCTTAAAAATATATTGATGAGCTAGAGTAGTATACTCTGCCAGACATTGGTAACCTTACTCTCCATGCCCATCAATTCTCAGTCGGCTCGCAATCTGAACTGTGAATTATCCCTTCGATGCCACGTGGAAAGGGGCAATCTTTAATAACATAAATCGGTTTAAAAAGAGGTATATATGCAGCACAATATTTACGTACCAACGTTTCTTTTGGAAAACCCAAGGTCTTGGGGATGCATTAGATTAGTGGCTAAAGTTATCATTTCGTGCCATATCGTACCACCTGGAAGGGACGTCAGAGGAAGAGCTATCACGAATATTTCAGTGACCCTCAATGCAGATAAATTACGATGATGCTCACCGAACAAAAAGGGTGCAAGCCAGCACATACACAGTAAAAGAGCAACTCGTCCTAACATCATGGTCAAAAGATGTCTTCGCGAAGAAATTTCAATGAAATTTTTGAATGGATTATTATATATTGCTATTTGAAATGAGACCTTTCGCAAACTCAATAGAACTGACTCGGTGACAGATAAAGGACGTCCATAGCCTTCAAAACACAATAACGCTATTTTTAGAACATCCATTTCGCTAGATCATCATGAGGATCGGACCTACTGGTATGTGACTGTATAATTATAAGATATGCCATGTGTGAGAACAGGGACACTCTCGGAGCTTTCAGGTAGACTAATATAACCTAGGCCACCTTAATCCTATGGTGTCAGAGAATTTTTTTATGATACAACATGCATGTGTCGAGGAGATAACTCCCTAATTATGGTGCAACCATACAGCTGCTACGAAGCCAGACAGACCCGAAGCTTACGGATTCGTTTCCACCACCTAATAGAGCATGCATTTCTCTGTACTTTACAAGATCTTTCCACAAGCTTCAATCAATTTAAATATGTTCACAGGTACTTCTAATTCACCAGGTACATAATCATGCGCTTGTGTTTTCCAAGAAGTTCAAAATGACACCGATGTATCTGTCCATGGGAGATGAGAGTAAATTAATGGCATCGACGCTGGGAACTCACCTCTCTGGCTCCTCGAACATGGCTAAATGTGTACTGTTTTGCAGTTCCACCCATTTGACCTTGGGAATCTGCGTGAAGAACGGAAGGACTGCACATTCCTGTATCTCATCCTCCGGTGACGATATCAGAAGTGTCTGGTTGGTTATCTTATGTAGAATGTCCACAATCGACCAGGTCTTGAGGCTTCCAATGACGTTGAACTCAGAAGGACCGACCCTGATTGTCGTCGTCGTTAGCATTTAATTGATAATTATCGCCTTAATCGGGGAGACGAACATGGTGGAATAAACCGTCGGGTTCTGTGCGACGGCGCCAAAGGAGGCATTAAGTTCCTCTGGCCATGGGTTCAAAGTGCAAATGTGCTTTTGATAAAACTGCATCGTGGCCGCCTGATATTCTGGGGATTCGCATGTACCTTCGGCCTCATGTTTTCTAACCATCGCCACGAACTCCGGAGGGAACTTATCAAGCAACTTGGCCGTTCCCTCCTGTGTGAGCGCCATAGATGCAGGAGAGTTGGCGATAATGAGCCTCTTCAGTCCGGGGGGAGAGCGTGCAGCGGCATAGTGTCCTGCAAGCATACCTAAGATGCAAGGACTCATGTATACAAGGCACGATGTACATATGAATACAACTCACCTCCCCAGGACTGTCCAAGCAGGTCGAAATCGTCGTTTATTTTAAGCGCTTTTAGGAGGTTATCCAATTCATCCATAAACAGCTCGGGGGTCCAGAAGTCTGGAGATACACCTTTACAATGTGAGGATTCGCCATTGCCCAATTGATCATAAAAGACGACTGGGATTCTGTATGGATTGAGCGGGGTTAACATTGATGATAACTACATGAATAATGTTATCAAACCCTGCTTTGAAATAGAGCGATTTATGGGGCCTGGTGTTGAGAACGTAGCGTTAGAGAGTTTATAGTGCTGAGTCCGAATCAATATGTTCAACGTTTTATTAAAAAAACGTACAGCATATAATGATGAGTCATTCCTGGTCCGCCGTGAAGTATCACCAGTGGGCGTTTTGCCGAGGACTTGAGGTCGCCGTAGATCTTGTACCATGTCTGAAAAGTATCAGAGCCAACTTTGAAGTCGACCTTGCCTGTGTGTTCCTCAGACATGATTCGCTATCGAAGATTTTACCACAGTTTGGGTATCGCGGTATCTGGAAGAGAGTGGCAAGGCGACTGAGCCGTTAATGAACAGACCTGGACTATATCGGCATGTGATCTGTTGATTCCTTAACGGACCACTGACGACAGCGTGAAGCTTAGGCGGCGGGATATATTCCCTTATACCCGCCCGACAACGAAAGCAGACCTCTGGAATCATCATTTTTACCGCGCTGCATGTGCTCCATTTGATTTCGCCTTGATATAGATACTTTCTCTGGCATCCTGGGTACAGCATCGTTTAGTCACGGATGTTTGGTTCGCTCCCACTGTGGCAACGCAACAAGGCACCTCAGGGACCTGAGCAAGTATTTGATTATCAACAAAGTGTTTCTCACGGTGGTCATCTATCAAGAAGGTCTTCTGCTGCCTGCATCGACGGCACAACTCGGTCTCGCCATTTAATCATCCTGAAATTGCTCTCCGGCCAAAAAATCTATGCTCAAAAACCCTTTACATCGACTATGGCCGTCGAAGAAGACACTTTCAGAAGAGAGTAGAATAGCTCTACTACCATCTGGTACCGACTTACACTCGCGAGAGGATGCATCCGAACAGCATGTATGCGTATGCGACAGTTGTGGAGAAACAATCGTCCGAAGACCAGAACCACAGCCCAACGTCATGAGTTCCCAGTGGGTTGTGATTGTGTGTCTCCTGTGCACAGTCGTCAATTGTTTAGTTACAATGGATGCTTCATACCTCACATCGCCCACCTCTATTCCAATAATCAGGAAAGGCCAGTATAACAATCTCAAGCGACCTTCCCCTTTCATTGGTTTGGAAAAGCTTCGAAGACCGTCTCCACCAGAACCTAGGACACTTCTCAATTATCCCGAGGTCATCGCTCAAATAGACGCTCAATATCCCAAGAAAGTCTTCGATGACGACCCGAAGCGATATATGTCACATACAGGATATGTGTCCCCTGAAGACAGAAGGGTAGCAATATCCCCATCGGTATCACCATTCTTCACAGTCTACAGCTCGTTTAATGTCGTCTGATTACCTTTTTGCATTAGATATCTACCATTGTGCAATTTAGAGCGATTGACTTCGGGATGGAACAGTGTGAATTAAAACTGATGATTCCGG